>NC_139066.1:5459516-5802010 GCF_965140915.1 Aythya marila | reverse complement strand
GCTGCGCACGGAGCCGGGGCGGAATGCACCTCCGGAAAAAAGCCTCCGGAAAAGGGGTGATGTCTCCTGGGCTGCTGGGCTGGGGCATGGCCAAGCCCTGCACTAAGGACAGCAAGGACAAGGGTGCCAAAGAACCCCCCCGGTCAGGGGGGACAGGGTCCAGGGCCATGCTGCTGCTGCTGCAGAGTGGCCCGAGGTGGGGACTCAGGGGAGTGAAGTGACAAGGAACACGGTGACACTGGGACAGCTGGGACTGTGCTAGCACGTGGCATCTGGGCAGGGGACTTGGTGGCACCGCCGAGGCTTCCAAGGCCACGGGGGACCTGTAGACACCCCCCCTGGAGGGGCCAGGAGCTGCCTGCCCGGCTGCTCGGGGGCTGCGGGCGCATGGAGCCACACGGAGCCCTGCGCCTGGGACGGTGCCAGGGGGAGCCCGGCCACAAGCCCCCTGAGTCTGCAGGCACCCGTGAGGGGCTGAAACGCTCGCCAAGGGGATGCTGCTGGGCGAGGACAGCCTGGGGACATGCCACCACCACCCCGGGACCCTGTGGCAGTCGTGACAAACAGCACCAGTGCGTGGCTCCGACCCGGCGTGCCGGAGGGGCTGGGGCTGGGCTGAGCCCTCGTGCACCAGAGGCGCCCGTTTTGCTCATCAGACCTTTGCGCAAATTGCACGAAATCCCCGCCGCCACTCGCCCCAGCTACGGCTCGAGGTAGCCGGGAACCCCCCTCACGTCTGCCTGGCAGGGCGTATGGATCCAACAGAATGAGCAAAATCGGGTTTATTGGGTGGTTTGTTAACGACAGGCCCGGGGAAGGGGACTGAAACACAGAGCGGGTGGGGGAGGAGGACAGGACAGGGTGAAGCCACTCGTGGTGCCCCCACGGCGGGGCCGGTGTGAGGAGAGTGGCAGGAGGGGAGAGAGGAGCGGGATGGGGCTGGGGGGGGGGGGACACGGCCCGGGCTGGGGGCACCTGGCCTCGTGCCCGAGGGAGCGGGACAGGCACCGCAAGCACCGGCCCCCCCAAAAAACACAGGAGCAAGTGGAATCCGGATGCGTGGAGGAGCCCCGGGGACAGGGATGGGGTCAGGGTCAGGGACAGGGTCAGTGCTGGGCCGGAGGGGAGGCACAGTCCCATCCCACAGCTCTCCTCTTCCAGCTGCTGTGGCCCCCCCAACCCCGTCTCCACGCTGCGGGTGCCCCGGTTCCCCCACCCTTGGGGTCCCCTCCTGGCTGCGGGGCGGGCTGAAGGCGCAGCGTGGTGCCGTGCCGCTGCGGCTCTCCAGACTCCGTCTGTCTCATGAGAAGGGGTCCTGGCCAGCTCCCCCTCCTCACCGTGGCCAAATTCTCTGCAGGGAGGTCTCAGGATCCCCCAGGATCCCTGAGCCGGGCTCACCCCATCCGTCAGGGCGGCAGCAGCACCCAGGGCTGACACAGATGTCGCCTCCTGCTTCATCCTCACCACCCCTGAGGACAGCTTGTCCCCCTCAGCTCCGCACAGAGCTGCGGCCCCCTCCCCAGCAGCCCCCTCTGGCTGCCCCTTGCCTGGCTAGGGGGGAGCTGAGAGCCCCCTGCCTGCACCCTGGTGGCGGGGGCCAGCACCCCGCATCCTGCCAGGCTCAGCCACGGGGGAGAGCGGCCACCGAGAGGGTCCGGAGCCGTGCGAGCCACCTCGGCTGGCGTGGTCGTCCCTGCTCCCTGCCCACCACCCGTAACACGGCCAGGGGCAAGCAGGGCTCGTGGCCACCCTGCCGCCGGGGAGCCTGCTCTAGAGATAGGCTACCTGCTGCTGTCCCTGGATCCGCATGTACTCCATCCGCTGCTTTATGTGCTTGCTTTTGTCGGGGCTGCCCTGCTGGCTCTGCTTCAGCCGGGACGCCGGGTTCACCATCTTCATGGCCGGGATGGAAACGCCCCCGCTCTGTCAGGACAGAGAATTTCGGGAGGCGAGGATTAAAACCAGCAGGTGAAAAGCCACACGAGCACAGCCTGCAGCCAGGCACCGCTGGCACGGAGCACACGGGACCCCACGGCCCCATCCCCACGGTCCCACTGTGCCATCCCGCAGGGGACAGCCCTGCCGTGGCGCTGAGCACAGCCGAGGACAGGGACGTGGGCTCCGTGTGCCGTGGTGAGCCCGGGGAGCAGGCAGGACTTACCGAGAGCTGCAACGCAAACGGGGGGTTAGGGGCAGACACCGGGAGGCGGAGGGCAGGAGGACAGCACCCAGCTGGGGTGCAGAGCCCAGAGACGGGACAGGAGGCGATGTCAGGTAGAAGCAGATTCCAGGTGGAAACGGCGGCAGTGGGAATGGAGGTTTTTATTAACTATCCGCACAGGCTGAGGTACAGAGACTTGCGAGAGCAGCAGCAAGAGAAGCGTTACGTGTTGGCACGTCCCTAAGTGCGAGCAGATCCCCACAGCAGGTACCCAGAGTGGTGCCTGTGTGGGCACCCCAAAACCCCACACCACTGCTGCCCTGCCTGCCTCGTGCCAGCCTGGATCAGCTGCCCCTGGAGGCAAAAGCAGCCCCTCTGTGCTGCCCCAAAAACGTGCATGGGATGCCCAGGCTGCGCCGCTGCCAGGACAGAGCCCACAGGTCATCTCCAGGGCCGGGTCAGTGGGATCGCTGCCTGCACTGGAAATCAGTCCCTGTCCTCCCTGCCTCGCCGTGGGACCCCCTGTGCTCCTTCAGCCGGGACGTGGGGACTCCCACACCTCATGGGAATCCGGTTCCCATCTGTGTCACAGTTTGTATGGGTACGGGCAGGCGCTGGAGCTCAGCGCTCGCATCCAAGCTGCAGCAGCCCCGGGCTGTGCCCTGAGACCTCAGCCCCGGCTGAGCCAGCTCCGGCCGTGCTGCTGCTCCTGGCAAGCCCTGATCTGAGCTTTGCTTTGCGAGTGCCTGCACGCGTGCCAGCCACAGCCATAAATCCACCTCGTAGCTCTGCTGCTCCTCTGCACGGCTCAGGGGGTGCAGCAGGGTCTGACAATAGGGGAAAATTGCAGCTACACCCACTTGGAAGGCCCATTCACCCAGCCGGAGCCCTGTAAAGGGACCGCCGGGTAAGTGGGAACCGGGGCCGAGATAATTGCTGCAAATGAAAAAGGAGATTCATTCACGAGCGCTGATTGTTAATAAAGGAGCAGGCTGACTTGTGAGTAGCTGAGGGCACTTTTCCCCCTCTTTTCCCAGCTATTCAGCGAGCCCAGTGGCTGCCACAGATTCCAGCAGAAACCAATTTGGACGGCTTCAGGGAGCCGGCGCTGTGATTTAATTAGGAGCAACATCTGCTGCTTCGCAGTGACACTTAAAATGCAGTTCCTCAGAAAAGTGCTTATGCGAAATGGAAAGGCGAGGAGCGCCGCGATGCCGCGCAGCTCCCCCAGCCCCTGCCGGCCCCGTGGCCGCTCGCTGCCGGGGCCAGCGCTGGCCTCGGGCACGCGGTGAGCACAGCACAGGGTGCATGGGGTGCATGGGGTGCCTGCCCCATCGCTGCCCTGCCTCCCTGCCCTGCAGCAGCTGCTGGGAGCTGCAGGAGCCAAAGTCTCCACTCCCGGCTCACAGGGGCCGAGGTGGCAGCTCCAGCCCCAGCCCCAGCCCGGGCAGGGGGTCCCTGCCCCCTAACCCAGCACCAGCAGCACCAGCATCCCGAGCGTCCAGAGGGTGACTTGGCCCAGCTGGGAGGGAGCCTGGAGCTTGTTGGCGTGTGCCTGGAGAGCTGCAGTGCTGTGCCAAGGCTGGCCCTGGAAGGGCCCCAGGGGAGGGCTCCTTTGCCAACTGCTTCTCCTAACGCTCTGCTGAGCCGACGTCGCTGCGGGGCTCTGAGCTACAGCGGCCCCCCCGCCGCACGGCCAGCTCCCACCGAGGTGACCGGTGCAGACCAAAGCTGGGTGCACCTGGAGCAGTCCCAACACCCGTGCAGAGCCAGGGCAGGGTGGTGGCAGTGCCGCCGGCACCCGCTGCCTTCACACGTCAGCCTCTGCTGTCTGCAGCCTCGCTCCAAGAGGAGTTTTGTGGAGGTAGAGTCACAGAGAGGGAGCAGGTAGAGGTGGAGGAAGAGAAGACGTCAGAGTGAATCCGAGGGCAGAGCACACCAAGAGGGAGAACAGAAAATAAACCTGAGGGCTGCTGAGGGGGAGCTGTGGCTTGGGCAGCAGAGGTGGCTTGGCCTGGCTCGGAGGCGAACTCTCAGGAGCATCCCCTTTGGGCTGGCTGAGGTCCAGGGCAGTCCCACCGTCACAGCCGCTGTGCTCGAGGTGCCCCGCACGCGCCTTCATCTCCTCGCTGCCGTCGGGCGCTGCTTGTCTGAGCAGTCCTTTAGGGAATATAAATCCGGCCGCAGGGTGGCTGCTGATCTCGCTGATGGTCATTTCCAGCTCACGGATGGTTTCCTCGAGGCTATCCAGTCTCTGGTAGGTGCCTTTGTAGATCTCCTTGCTGCGCGGCGACATGCTGTGCAGGGGGGGCACGTCCCCTTCGCTCCGTCCCCCAGGAGCGGGGCAGCAGAGCCCCTCCGCTGCCTTCCCACCTGCATCCTCCTCGCCTCCTCCTGCCCCGGCAGCCAGCCCCACGCTGTCCTGTCCCGGTGATGCTGCACACCGCTGAGGCCCTGGGGAAGCAGCGACCTGTCCCCGGGGGTGCCCAGCCTGGCACCATTCTCCCCCCTGGATGTGGTCACAGCCCAGGGGACGCCCGGCTTTTGGCACTGGCGAGCCGTCGCGGTGGTCCCTCCGCTTGCAAACCCCGTCGGAGCGTCCAGGAGGGACGGATGCCTCCCGTGTGCTCTGCCTGCCTCCTCCTCGGGGCTCTGCATCACTGGGGACGGCGCCGGGCCCTTGGCTGCCCGCCCCTGGGACAAGCGCTGTGTCTTCGGCCCCCCGATCCGCAGCCTGCCCTCGGCGGTGAGGAGGCTGCTCAGCCACAGGACCTCGCGGTGCAGGCTGGCTGCTGCCTTCCTGCCTCCCGGCAGGGCTTGGAGCAGTGTCCTCTCCTTCTGCCCCCGTGGGCTGGCTCGCTCCTCGCTCTGGGGGAGACGGGACCTTGCTGTCTGCTGGAGGGAACCCGCCAGTCTCTCCCGGTGCGCGCTCACGGCCTCGGGATGGGGCACTCCGGGGCTGCGGGGCTGAGGCTGGAAGCCCCCCGGGCGTGGATGGAGACTTTCTGGGGGTGCCAGCAGACGCTTGGCATCTCCCCCCTGCCTCAGGTGCCAGCTCCCCTCCGGCTCCTCCGCTGCCAGCTGGGTCCCCGTGCTCAGAGCAGCCCGTTGCCACCGGCACCTCGGGGTCGGTTTCGGGGGACGGCGGCGCGGACTCGCACTCGGTGAGCACAATCTGCGGGAGGGAGAACGCCCTGCTCCCCGGGGGGGCCGGGGCCACCGGCTCCTAGGTAGAGAATTCAGACAGATTAGGAGCCGGGGAGCGGCACGGGCTGCCTGCTGGTGGAGGGAGCGGGCAGCTGCTCGGGGAGCACAGTTTTGGGTCCCCTCGTGCTGGTCCCTCCAGGCATCGCTGCAGGAAGGTGCTCGGATAGGAAGGAACACACTCGGCTCCCTGCCTGCCTGGCTGGGTCTGGGCAGCTGTGGCCTCCCATGGGTGTCCCCAGGCACGGAGTGACCACGTTTATGCTGTGTATAAGGCAACCTTCAGGGGGATGTCGGCAACAAGGGGCTAAAATCTTCAGCAAGACAGACTCGGTGCTGCTGCACCTCCCAAAGGTGTTTGAGAACCCGCCTGCCATGGTCCAGCTCAAATTTCTCTTGTACTGGTGTAAACTGGCACGACATGTGCAAGCGCAGAGCCTAGACATGGAAAACCCCGTCCAATCTCCCTGCACCTCTCCATCACTGTCCCAAGGGGGACGCAACGAGCCGAGCGGTGCCTGGGGGACCACAGCCCTGCAGGGAGGCAGCTGGAGCAGTGCTCTGGCAGAAGAGCTGCTCCTCAGCAGCTGCAGCAAAGGGGGGGCCCTGCTCCACACCCCAATCCTACCCCAGGCAGTGGCTGCAGCCTCACAGGGCTTGGTGCACAGCTGGCTCCAGCCCTTCCTGCTCTGCTCAGCAGCCCAGAAAATGGGGGGGGAGCTGGGGCCAAACCCAAGGGGCTCCCGGCAGCCTCCAGCCTCAGCCCCAGCCTTCACCTTCTGCCTGCATCGTGCGCACGGAGGGGGCTCTCCACGTCTCCATGCACCACCGTCCACAGCCCCGCTTCGGTGCCACCCTCCCCACACGGTGCCGGGCCACCCGGGCACCCAGCGTGGCACGAGAGCGGGGAGCCCTCCTCGTGCCCTGCATTGTGGGGTGCTGGGGGGCCCTGCCTCTCCCCCGTCCACGTGGCTGCGGGATCCAACAGCCCCGTGCTGTGCCGCAGAGGGGTTAGTGCTCGCCCCGGTGCCGTGTCAGTGCCGTACGCGCAGTGGCAGTGAGCGAGGGGGTGAAGAGAAGCCGTCAGTTGGTTAAGTCAGAGAGGGAAGGAGCGGTGAGGTTAAGAAGAGGAGGGAGAGGCGGTGGTTAGAGTGCAGCCGGCCAGGAGGAGATGTCGGCAGGAGGGATGGGAGCTCGGGGCGAGCCGTTACCTTCCATCCTTCGGCTGCAACGGAGGCTCCATTGGGCCACATGGCTGCGTGCCCAGGGGAGGCGGCAGCCGCGAGCGGATCGTAACGGAGCTTGGGAATGAAAGGGGAGGCAGAGCTTCTCTGAAACACCTGGGGAGTCAAACACGAAGGGTTGGAGGAGGGAGGCTTGGGGCTGACAGGCACAGAGCCCCGCCGGGACGGGGGCTCAGCACTGCTGGCAGTGAGGGAGGCATCGGCTGCTCCCCGCTGGTGACGTGCCCCGGCCACGGAGCCCCCCCACATCTCACAACGCTTGCGCCCCCCGGGCAGGATGCGATTGCTCCAGGCTGCCTGTCCCTGTGGCACCGCGCTCCTGCTGGGGACGGGGTGAGGACGGGGACAGCCACTGCTGCGCTGCTGCTCGGGGGTCGCTCCTGGAGCTGCTCCTGCGGACGCCCGGGGGCATCGCCACCCAGCCCCCTCCCCGCCACGCTCACCTCCAGCTCCGCAATGATGCGGTCCTCGTCGTCGTCGTCCTTGATGGCAGAGGCGATGATGGGCGGGGTGGACGCGGGTCTGACCACCTCCGACACCGTCCGTCTCAGCTTCACCTGCGGCTTCTGGGTCTCCAGCTCCTCCGACTCAGCCTTCTGCGGGGGCGCGGGGCGGTGAGGGGCTGGGGCAGCCGAGGGGTGACCCAGCACCCTCCCCATGTCCCCCGCTCCCCACCTTCATAAATCCGGGCTCCTTCTTGCTGGTGACGATGACTTCGCCGCTGCGGGTCGTGGTCAGCCCGTGGGACGAGGGGAAGCTCCGGCGGGGAGGGGGTGGCGGCGGCGATTTGGAGGGTTTCTCGGTCCGGTACCGCGGCACCGTCAGCTCGTCTGGGCACAAACCATGCCGTGAGGGCATGAGACCTTCCCCTTCCCCTCCAGCACAGCACCCAAGGCTCCCCCCATGCCCTCCTGGTCAAGAAGTTCCCTTAAGGCAGTGCTGCCCAGCCCGGGGGGGCACAATGGGGACAGCACGAGGGCACGGCCAGCGCACGCAGGGACAGAGAGCTCGGTGCCGAAAGCAGAGCCAACACCAAGCCCTGCCCCAATGCCTGCCCCGGGATCCCGCATGTACCCCAGCCCAGGACCCTTTGGGTGACCCCAGCTCCCCGTGCCGTACCTGAGCCCCTGCGGCCGTTGGGGTCAGCTTTGCCCGCGGACTTCTGTGTGTGCTGCGGCTTGGAGGGCTTGTGCTCGGGCGTGGACGCGGCGCTGCTGCTGCCCGTGGCCTGCTTGTGCTTGGCAGCGAAGTCCAGGTCGGGGATGGCCTTCATGAGCTCTGCCTGCGTCTCCTCCAGCAGGCGGTTGATGTCCTTGGCGCTGTACTGGGTCAGCGCCGCCCGCTTCTCCTCCCAGTCCCGCTCGGCAGCCTGCGACAGCCGGCACAGCCCCTGCAGCCCGGCAGCTCCCCATCGCCCACCCTGCCCCACCACCTCCCCATCACCTGGGGTCTCCCACGGCTCCGTGGCACGCTGGGGCTCCCCGATATCAGGGACTGCCCAGCTGCTGGAGCTCCCCACCTTTGGGATGCCCCCTCAGCTACAGAGCCATCGAGAAGGATGTGCTCGGCTCCCGTTCCCAGTTTTAGCCATGGGGGAGCTCCGTCAGGGTTCGACCCTTCAGAGGAGCCCCCCGGCTGTGGGTTTTGTTCAGACAGCTCAGGAGGAACCTGCCCCATGTCCTTACCTCCACGGACACGGCTTTGTCTGCGCTCTTCTTGCTGGGAGTCTCCGGGCCCGTCTGGGTCTTGGCAGGCACCATCTCCGGAGCTCGGGAAGGGTTATTGCTCTTGGAGGGGTGGGTCTGGGTCTGGGGGGGGCTGTGCCCGAAGCTGGGCATGCCCAGGGTCTCGGTGGCAGCCGTCAGGTGGTGGAGGCTCACCGGGGGGCTGGTGGGCATCTCCAGCTCCAGCCCTTTGCTGAAGTCCGTCTCGGGGGCCATCTTCTTGGGGGACTGGCTGAGGGTGTTGGGGGGGGTCCACACGCCCTCGTCCACTTGCCTGCAGGGGACAGAGGGAAGGCGCTGGGTCACTGCAGCCCCTGCAAGCGGCTCCGCCAAGACCCTCGCTTGGTGTTTGTGTTCCACGGCTGAGACCCCCGAGAGCTGGGAAGAGCTGGAGACGAGCCCCAGCCTCCCTCGGCAGGGCGCATCAGCAGCTCCTCCACCTGCCTGTCCCTTGGCATGAAGCTTGGAAGAAATTGGATCCCTCCAAGTTCTGCCCCTCTGTCAGGTCTGGCTGAAATTGCCCTCTGGATTCAGAAGTTATTAGGAAAGGGGAATGACAGGCGGGCAGATTCGTGCGCCGTGTGATCAGACGAGCTCATTTCCATAGAAAACCAGGCTAGAAATGAGCCTGAGGCGAGCCCCGCTGGCGGAGCACTCCTCGAGCCTGGCCAAGTTGTAAGCTCTCGTGAAAGGTTCTGTAATCAGAGCAGGCAGGTGGGCGCAGCCTGCCTCCGCCACTGGATCGGGGGGAGGATTTTCTCCATCAGAAGAGTTTTCTGTTCCTCGGGAAAGAGATTTCTGACCACATCAAGCGTTCCCATTGCATGCAGATGTATGACCAGTTTTTTTTCAGGGTGGCAGGGAAAGATTGGTTTTGAAAGAGGGGTTCCCACGCATGCCCTGAGAAGGACCGAGGGTGTCTTTTAATTCCTTAGCAGAAAAAATAAACCTTTTTTCAATGTCTCTGGGAATTCTGACCCCTAACGTAGAGAGGACACTGGCACACAGGTGGGGGACACAGGAGCATCCGAAGGGCCCTGCTGTGTCCTCCGAGGTGCATACAACCCCCTCCTGCCTGCAGGGGAAGGACCGTGGGGCTGCAAGGAGGACGTGGAGCAGGGGCTGCGGGGCAGGGGCTGGGCTGGGGGCTCGGCAGGAGGGCGCAGCGCTCACCGGCGGATCTGGGCGAGGGTGTCCGTCACCGTCTTGCAGCGCTTGAGCAGCCCGTCCAGGCGGTTGGGCTCCTCCTTGAGGAACTTGACGGCTTCCACCTCCACCCGCAGCACCACCCGCATCTTGCTCTGCAGGCTGGGGAACTGGGCTGTGGGGGGAGAGGGGGGTCAGGGGGCACTGCAGGGGGCCCCACACCCATCGAGACCACCGCAGCCACCGTGTCCGGATGGATGGGTCCCGGGGAGCCCAGGCTGTTGTCTCTCCACCTCCCCATGCCCCTTATCCCTCCCTGTCTCTCACAGGCACCGGTCCCAACCTCTGGGAGCTGCAGTCTGCAGCCCTGGGCACGAATCCTGCCCTGGAGCCAGGGCTTGGTCACCGGGACCCTGCAGGCTTGGTGGCAGGGGACACAGAGCAGGTCATTCCTGGCTGCCCACCCCTGCTCCGCACACTTGTCCTGGCTGCTCAGCATCAGCCGATTTCCCTGCAGGACAGGGGAGCTGCTCCCAGCTCTGCCCCGTGCCCCCAGGCCCTCCCCACGTCCCCGCCGTGTCCCCACCACGTCCCTGCCTCTCGCAGCCTCAGCGACTTCTGCCAAGTCCCCGCTCCGTCTGCCCGCGCCGTGGCATGCAGGAGCGCTGCCACTTCGGATCGAGGCGCAGGGCGTCTGCTGGGGGACGGCAGGGTGGGGACAGCCGGGGACAGGAGACTGCAGGAGCAGCAAAATCGCTGCAGTGCGTGCAGGGGGGCGAGAGCAACGTCCCCTGGGGCAGCAGGGTGAAGCATGTGGGAGCTGGCAGAGGGACTCGGGATGACTTTGGCACCGGCAGAGCACCAGGGACGCGTCCCTGGGAGCAGCACAGAGCAGGAGCACGGGGCACAGCTCTTGCACCCAGGCAGCCTGCAGGACACACGATGCTGCCCTGCACGGACACTGGGGGAAGGCTGTCCTGGGGCATGGGCATGCCACGTAGAGCAGAACAGACTCCAAAGATGCATTTAGCCAGACCTGGAGCCACACAGCAGCACCAATGGGGGCTGACAGCATCCTTCCCCTCCCCAGCACCCGGCCCCTTCCTCACCCTTGAGGTCTGTCAGCGTCTCCCCCAGCTGCTTGAGCACCACGGCCTTCTCCTCCAGCTCCTGCACGGGGATGAGCCGGTGGTTGTGGGCCAGGTCCTTCTGGATCTTCTCCACCGACTTCTCCAGGTCACTGCGAGCACAAAGCAGGGTCCGGGGTGTCACTGCTGTGCCGGGATGCTGGAGACCCCAGGAAGGAGCTGGTGGCCATGGGCAGGTCCCCACAGGACAGGGGGAGCCGTGTCCTCCCTCCCACGCTGGGCACACGGTCAGGGATGGGGCTGGCACCACGCGGTGCCTCTGTTTTACACCAGCAGAGGATGCAGCCCGGGGTGTGTGTGGGGTGGGATCAGGGCACCAGGACACCCCCCCGCGTGCTCACTTCAGCTGCTGGGTGATGAGCTCCTCCTCGTTGAGGTACCGGAGCCGCTCCTCTTCCACCAGGCTGCGCTGGCGCTGCAGGGGGTCCTCGTGCTTGCGCATGGTGTCGGTCACCCGCACGCTGATCTCCGTCTCCGTCCTCCGCAGCATCGTCTTCACCGTCTCCTGGTTCTGCAGCTGGTTGGGGGGCGAGGGAGGGGGTCAGGCTGCTGCCTGGGCAAGCTGCCCCGCAAGAAGGTGGCCAGGAAAGGGGAGATTTTTGCGCTCCTGGGCTGGAGCCTCCCGGCCAGAGCTGGGCAGGGTGGGGGGGCCCCCTCCATGTACCCACCTGCAGCTTCTTGAGCTGCTGCAGCTGGTTGCGGAGGTCGCTGGCGTTCTGCTGCAGGTCGTGGAGGTGCAGCTGCATGTGCAGGCGGGTGATGGCCGTGGGCTGCCCCGCTGGCGTGCTGGTGGCAGAGGGTGGCGGGGGCGCGGGCACCGGGGTCCCCATGCCGCTGCGGCTGGTGGCTGCAGGGGGCAAGCAGCAGCTGCTGAGGGAAGGCACCACCCGGTCCCAGCGGGGTTTTACTGGGAAACCCTCTCCTTCCCCACTCTGTTCCAGTCCAGCACTGCCCCTGCCTGGCCTCCAAAGCTGCCATCAGCTCTGTCCCCACGCTGGCACCAAGGTGAGCCCAGATCGGAGCTGCCCCCTGGCAGGATGGGACCCCCCCTCCCCGGGTTCTGGCATGGGATGGGGCTGCAGCGGCACAGCTCCTGGGGCCAGGGACCCACGGCAGCCCCAGGACATGGGGGGCACTGTGGGGGGTGGCTCTGCAGCTCCCCCCTGCCACTTACACGCTGACGGGGGGGTCCCACCGTTGGTGGCTTCTGTCTTCTCACTGCAACGAAAGAGAGGAGGGGGTGAGCGCGGATCAGGCACCTCCGCCCTCTCCAGCACTTTGCCAGGAGGAGGCCCCCCTGGGTCCATGCCTGCCCCCCCTGCCCCTTACCTGGGGGTCTCTGCCTCGGAGCCGCGGAGCAGCGCGCTCTGCACCAGCCCGGTGAGGCTGGCGATCTGCTTCTCCATCGCCTCCATCCGCTCCCTGGGAGGGATGCAGGGGGTGAGGAGGGGGCACGGCACCGCGGACCCCCCGATGGCACGGCTTGTCCTGGCCTCACCCGTGCTCACCCACCCGCTGCTGGGGTCTGTGCAGGTCCCGGGGGGGGGCACAGGGGGCACAGTGCAGCTGTCACCTGCCGTACCCAACCCCTTTGCTCCCTCCCGCTGCCCCCAGGTGGCTCCCCCAGCCCTGCACAGCTCGGTGCTCATCGCGCACCCCAGTGCTTCTACTGGGATGGACTGGGACAAACTTGGCCCTGCTCCGCCTCAGCTCCCCGCCTGCATCCTGGTGACCTGCAAGCGGAGCCCCCTTTCCACGGGGATGCTCCCCCCGTGCCCTTCCTCACCTCGTCTCTGTATCCTTGGCTGGCACCGGGGAGCTGAACCCCGAGAGCGGGCGGTCGCCGGGGCCGGGGAAGAGCTCGGGGGGCCCCGAGGCACTGGGGTTGCGGGGTTTGCTGACGGGGCTCTCCATGAAGACGGAGGAGCAGGAGTCCTTGCGGAAGGACTGGCGGACGGGCGAGGAGCGGCTGGGCGGCCCCGAGTAGGGGCTGTGGGGGCTCTGCCCCGGCTGCACGTCCACCAGGCGGCCGTCGGACATCTTCTGCGGGGAGGAGGGGGGCATTCGGAAGCCCAGGCCGGGGCCGTACGTGTCGCTGTAGATCTGCGCGTTGGGCTTGTAGAGCCCGTCCTCCAGCTCCGTCTGCAAGGCGGCCGCCGAGTAGGTGCTGAGGGAGCGAACGGAGCCCCGCTTGTAGAGCCCCCCCGAGTAGCCGAAAGGGTCCCCCATGCCGGCCAGGGACTGGGTGGAGGTGATGCTGAGCCGGCCCTCGTGCACCATGCCGTAAGGATCGGCGTACAGCCCCTCGTTCTTCACCAGCACCATGTTCTTCCCGGCCAGGTCCTCGTCCGGCTTCACGTCGCGGCGCTCCAGGATGGCGCTGGGGCTGGGCGAGACGCCCGGCGCGGGCGGCAGGTTGGAGAGGCGCTCGCCGTGGTGGACGGGGCTGCCGGCGTAGGAGGGCGGGCGGCCCCCGCTGTAGGACATGCGGGAACGGGACGGGGACGAGGACTGCAGCACGGGCGGAGGGGAGCCGGAGGCCAGGTGGGAGGCCGGGGACATGTTGTTCAGCCGGCGGGTGGGAGATGACTCCCGGGAGGTGTAGACCATCTCCCGCTGCGGAAAGGGGCAGGGGTCGTCAGCACGGCGTCCCTGTGCCCTTTTGGGGCCCTTCCCTGTCCCAGCCCCTGCCCCATCCCAGTTCCTGCCCTGGTGTCCCCCCTCCAAGGACCGGGAGCTGCAGCTCGCACGTCTTCACCTGGCCTTGGCAAACAGCAGCTCCCTCCTTCCCATCCCCGGGAGCAGGATGATTTATTCTGATGAATCCCCGAATTATCATGTTTATCACCCCCCTGTCAGGCCCCAAACATCCATTCTTTTAAGGCAACACTTAACAATGCCGGGACCGGGGAAGAGGAATGGCAGTCATTACTCCTTCCACAAACACAAAGCAATTACCCGGCCCTCCATCTCCATCACTTTCCTTCTTCCAGAGCCCAGCCCCGCACCCCGGGGCTCAGCCCTGCCCCGGGCACCCAGCCCCTTACCCTCAGGTCGCCGTTGGTGATGTGGGAGGCTGGGAAGGAGGCATAGAGCGGCTCTTTCCGGTAGATTTTAATGATGCTCCTGTCCTGGATATCACTGCAAGCAGAGGCAGAGCCGTGAGCCGGCGCCCTGCGAGCACCGGCAGCCTCCCGGCCCCGGCACTGCACCCACGCCCCCCCTGCTGCTCGCAGACTACTAATGGCTCCGTTTTAATGCCCTCAAAGAAGCAGAAATCAATGTCAGGGATCCCCTGAGAGAAGCCAGGTCAAGGTCTGCAGCACCAGGGGCTGGTTTAGCTCAGTAGGGATGAGCAAGCGTTGCCTGCCGCGGTCCCTTTTGAAGGCGTTCACCCCCCACCAGCCCTTTGTTTCCTCCCCCATTTTCAAGGAAATCCTTCCCCGTTGCAAGAGCCTTTCCATCCCTGCTGGAAAGGGACACACCGGACTACGACTGCAGGCAAGCGAGGCTGCCGACATCAGCTTGCCTCTGAGAGGGATGAAAAATGCAAACTGATGTGCTCAGCACCCCGTGCCAGGAGCGAGCGAGGAGGGTTTGTGCAAGGAGGAAGGCTGGGGGGCTGCTGCTCCCTGCCCGGGTTCCTGAGCTCCCCCTGTGTGTGTCCGCCCCTCACCGGACATCCTCCAGCTCGTAGAAGACGTTGCGCGACTCGTCCTTGATGAGGATGGCAGTGTTGGGGGACTTCAGCATCCCCATGGTGAGCTTCTGGGGGAACATGTGGACGATGAGGGCGTGCAGGGTGTCCATGCTGCTGATCTCGTGGGTGATGTGGACGCGCCTCGTCTCGTCCCCAAACTGCAGGAACAGGACCCCTGGAAGCAGAGCACCCCAATGCCACGCTGGTGACGTGCCACGGGCAGGATTTGTGCCCCAGGTGCCTCCCCCAGCCCCAGGGCAGCTCGTCCCCGACCCCCGCAGTGCCGGTACCTGGCGAGCGCAGCTTGGTCTGGCTGGTGGAGCGGGACAGGGGCAGGCTCTGCCGGAACCGATTCATCCTGTTGAAGCCCAGGGGCAGCTCCGCTTCCGACATGGTTTCCAGCGATTCGGCCGAGGCGAAGGAGAGCTTGGCTTGGTCGGCCAGGCCAGGCTGGGAGCCCTGAGAGTGCCGGGAGCTCCTGGTCTGCAAGGGGACAGCGGGGAGGTGAGGGGAGCGGGGTGCCCTGCCCCGTGCCCCTCCGCTCCCCAGGAGCCTCATGCAGGATGCCGGTGAGGCTGAGCCATATCTGGGGGTGCTCAGCCCCCTCCCAGTTGGACCCACGGGCACAGCACCGGGCTCAGCACCCCGTCCACCCACTGCCCCAGGTTGGACACCCAGGTGTGCCCCTCGGTGCCTGCAGCCCCCTGCCCATGTTTCCCACTTGAGGCTCGCAGCACTCCGCGTCCCGAAGCCTCCCAGCACCATCCCAGGCGCCTTCGAGTTCCTCCAGCAGCAACCCACTCGAAATAAAAGCAGCGATCGCTGGCTGGCAGCGGAGCCAGGGCTTGCATGCGAGCACTGGAATAACCTTAGCAATTACAGGAGGTTACACATCCATTACGCCAATGAACCAGCTCCCGGGAAACATAAATGCCTGGCTTATTCTGGAAGCAAAGCAGCGGCAAGGTTTATGGCTGCCTGAGCTGGGGGAAAGTAATGGGTTTGGGTTTACAGCAGTGAAAATTTAATATGCCAGGAGTCCAATTTCACATGGCCAAGCATATATCCCTGCATGAAATTCAGGCTACAGACATGGGCTTTCTGCACAAATGTCCTTATGTCCTGTATGGGGGCTCTGTGCATGTGGACAGGACGGTGCCTGCCAGGTGGAGGTCAGCACGCTGACACCCAGTAGCACCCAGTGACACCCAGTGGCACCCAGTGACACCCAGTGGCACCCAGGGGCACCCAGTGACCCTCCCGGAATGGCAGCGGCCACGGCTGGAGCTGCTCCTGCCCCTTCCAGGCTTGGGGTGAAGTGGGGGGCAATTTATGGGGTGGCCCCCACAGCAGGCAGAAGGAGACTTTGCGCAGGACAAACTCACTGAGCAGCGGTGCCAGGGCACAGCCGTGCCCAGGGGCTGCATCCACCCCGTCCACAGCTGAGCCAGGGGTCGGACAGGCAGACAGACGGACGGACGGACAGACAGACACTGTGTGAGCAGGTCCGGGTCCCGCAGGTGCCCACCCACACGGCGGAGCACACGCTGCCTGTCAGCGCCCGGGCTGCAGGCCCTGATTTTCCAGACACACGTTGAACGTGGGCAAATCAAACAGAGAGAACAAACAGCTCCCGGGGTGTGGAAAAGGCGGCGTGGAAGGGACAACAGCTCTATTTTAAGACCAAAAAGAAAAATCAATATGAAATGATAACAGCCATCACCGTCATTTAAATCAGACATTAATTGGAGGATTTAATTAATCCTGTGGGGTGGGGTTTTCCAGGACGTGAAATGTTCTCGCTGCAGCTAATTGCTGGAAAATTGACTGCTTAGTTTTGCTGTTGTTGTCTCAGCGCGGGGCTCGCAGGCAGCGCAGATGCTGAAATTCTTCCATCGGGGGGGATCCCAGGTGGGATCCCACCCCCGGCCAGCGCCCTGCCCCCGGTACGTGTTCGGTCTGGAGAAAAGAATCGTTAAAAAATGGATTTCACCCGGGGGGGGGTCTCTGTCTCTCCCTCCCCGAAGCACGGCTGGGATGGCCGTCGCCACGTCGCATCGCTGTTGCTATGGGTTGCGGTGTGCGCATCCCAGCTCAGCACCCGAACGCACGGCACGCAGCGGGGCCACGGGCTGGGGTGGGATGGGGTGGGCTGGGGACAGCTGCCCCTGCACTGCCCCTGCTCCTGGCCCCAATGAGCCCGGACCCTGCCTGCCCTCTGCCTCCACCCCGGGGCTTCAGCCGGCCTCGAGTAATTAAGCCGGTCGGATGGAGCTAATTATGGCATCCTCAAAAAAAAAAAAAGAAAAAAGAAAAAAAAGAGAAGAAGGAGGAAAAAATCCCAGCAAGATGAAAATTAATGGATTTTTGGCCCGGAAGGGACCGCTCTGCTCGTTAGGCTGATGCTCAGCCTGGCATGCAGAGGGACCAGCAGCAGCGCTGAGCCCTGGGGAAGCAGCAGCCGAAGGGACGCGCCCGGGCAGCGCAGCCCCAGCAGGGGCAGGATCGGTGCCTGCATCGCTCCCCAAGGTGTAAGAGGGGCTGAGCAGCCCCCAGTGCTGCGGGGGGGTCTCTGCCCTTTCTTGCCGGTGGCCTTTCCAGCCACAAGGGCTGGCGGGGGGCACCTACGGGGTCGGGGCACCCGCAGAGCCCTGCAGCAGCCGGCAGAGCCCCAGGCAGGAGCCGGCAGCTCCGTCCTTGGCCTCCCGTGGACTGTTAATGAGACAACTCCGAGGGAATTGTTTTTTATTGCTCTGCCTCGCTAACGACTTATCCCGCTATCAGGTAATACACAGACAGCTCGGCCCCCACACATCCTGATGGTAAACGGGCACCCAGATCCCTGCCCCTGCTTTCCTGGAGATGCTGGGGGGGCCCAATCCTGCCTTGCTGGGTGCCAGATAAAGCCCTGGGCTGGGCAGTGCCTGGGACCTGTCTGTGGCAGCAGCTCCACTGCCAGGAGGGTACTGAGAGCCCCTCGGAGCTGCCAGGGGGAACTTTGTGCTGGGCACTACCCCGATGCCAGGGTGGAGGCTGTGTCATTGCCTCCTCCCTGCACACACAGCTCGGGCTCCACCAGCATCTGCCAGGGCCCGTGCTCAGGTGCTGGATCTGAGCTCTCATTCCCATGCACGACAAAAACCAAACACCAGCCCTCACACGACTCCAGAAGGGAAATCTCTTCCTCCGTCTGGCCCAGCGCGTGTCACGCCCTGCAGCTGAGGAGCGAGATATCAGCGGCTGCGGCAGCCGAGGAGAGGAACATCCTCCTCCCTCTGAGCATCCTTCATCCCCGGGCCTTATCTCCCTGCCTGCTGCACAGCGCGGCCCCACGGCTGAGCAACCAGGCTGGGAAAGGATTGATGCTGGTGGCAGCTGGGGGTGCAGGATAAATCCTGGGTGCAGCCACGCTCTGCACAGAGGCAGCCTCAGGACCCCCAGCCTGGGAGCAAAGGCGCTCGGCCCCCTCCCGCTCCGTTATGCTCCACTGCCCGAGCTCAGAGCCCCGGTGCAGAGCTCAGCACCCTGCAGCTTCCAAAGAGCCGATGTCCCCCACGTGCCCCCAGGCACCGAGGTTCTCCCCGCGGCATCTGAGATCCACGGCGGCAGCGAGCGGCCGGGTGGAGGGGGGAGAGCATCCCCCTCGCCGCGGTGATGCCACGCTGGGAGATGACCCATTTCTTGCTGAATGAGCATCACAGCACCGGGGTAACACAGCACCGGGGTAACACAGCACCGGGGGCCCTGCGCTGTGCCCTGGTGGGAGCACGGCACAGCCCTGAGCGTGGGAAGCAGCAGCGGGTTCATGGGCAGAGCACGGAGGGGAAGCCGAGGAGTAAAAGTGCCCAGAAGCCAAACAAAGCTGCCCAAGGCCAGCAGGCAGCTGCTGCAGCCCCGCACCGAGGGAGGGAAGCCCAGCAAGGGGCTCACTTTGGGGGGGGGGGGCAGAGATGCGATGGCTGCAGGGACAGGCAGCAGGGGCAGGGGGACTGCAGCCTGCCCCAAAATGAAACCTGCTCACCTGCCCCGGGGCACTTCACAGCCCCCGGGAACCTCCTGGAAGCTAGAGCAGAGGAAATCTCCCTGGTGCAGAGGCATCAGCAAAGCATCTCCAGCCTGGGACAGTGCCAGGGGTGCTGCTTGGGTGATTTGCCCACCAAAAGCCCCTCGCAGAGCGTTTGGCTCCCCAGACCCCCGGGAAGGCAGCACTGCCCCCCAGCCCGGCTCTGTGCTGCCCCGGGAGCCTTATGTAAAAGAGGTGGGATGGGGAAAGGGGGGGACTTGGGGGCCTTTGTCTTTTATCTCCCCAGAGCTAAAAAAAGACACAATTAAGCAATTCTTTTAGCTCCTAAAACTTCCAACAATCCCTTTCCTGTCAGTGCTGAAGCAGCTTCATTATATCTGCCTGGCTAGATAAGGATGTTCCTCTCCTCCTCCTCCCGCCCCTTGTCTCCATCCCCCCCCCTTCTGCCCCGCTCCCTCCCTGCCAGCTTCCAGGGAGCTGAGGTCTGAGGCTCTCCCATGGGTGCTGTGTGATGGGTGCTGTGTGATGGGTGCTGCAGCCACCCCGATGGTTAGGGGCAGGCTTTGGTCTTGATGGAGGCAGGGAGAGGGGGACTGACCTCAACCAGGACTTTTGGAAAGCAGACAGGAGCAGCAGTGTGCTGGGACAGATCCTGCCTCGGGGTGGAGCAGGGCACTGCAAGCCTCAAAGCCACCCGAGCTGATCTCCCTCCTCAATTCTTCCACCCACTTGCTAGCGCCAGGCAGCGAGCCTGACCCCACAGAGAGACCCCCACAAGGGAGCAAAGGGTCTGTCCCAGCGGGGACAGCACCTCGCCCCTGCCCAAGGAGGGCTCCACGGGCGGTTTGTCCTCGCCGTTAGAAAAAGCAGCCATTTACAGCCCGTTTCTGCTGTCCCTCTGCACATCAGACTCACAGCAGCACTCAGAAAATGCCGTGTTTAGCCCACGGGAAGCAGAGCATTTGCAGCACCGAGCCCAAGCAGCAAAAGGGGGGTCCTTCCGCACCCCTTGGAGATGCACCCGGGGCACAGGGCTCTGCTCCACCCAGCTCAGCCCCAGCTCCATCCCGAACCCTCTCCCTCCCCAGAACCACCACAGGCCCCAGTACAGACCTGTACCCGCAGCTGGACAGGCTCAGCCCTCGCCGTGCTAACATCACAGGCAGCCCCCAGCCCTGGGCGCAGACCCCGGCACCTCCAGGAGAAGCCCACAGGCGGCTGCCCGAGCTGGGCTGGAGCAGGGTGGTCGTGCCGGGGGGTGGCAGCTGCCCCCAGCCCTGCCCTGGCCACGCTCCATCCTTCTGCTTTTGCAGGGATAAGGAGCTGCAAAGTGCTCAGGGCAGGCGGGCTGGGGGCGCATCGCCCTGCTGCGGGGGGACAGGGTCCTGGGCAGGTCCCACCCCGCTCCGCGTCCCCTCCGCCGGGCCACACGATTGGGATAAAAGCCCCTGAAATCCACCCTGGGCAGCTTGGGAAGCAGCTGGCATGGCGCTGGCGAGCCCAGCCCTGGGCAAAGCAAGGCAACCGGTTATTTACCGAGCACACAAAGCCCCGGCTGCAGCCCCTGGTCGGACACTGATCTGGATTAATTCCTCGTAATCCCCTTCTCGTCGGTTAATCCAGCATCTGACCGCAGCTCCCAGCTGGTGGAGTGCTGAGGTCTTGGGGTGGGCACGGGGGAGCAGCACCCCAATGGGTGCCCGCTGCTCCCAGCCTCACTGCCTCCCAGGTAAACAGGCCTCAGAAACAAAGGAATGGGGAAAAATAAAACTAAAACCAGCTGACAGCTCATTCACTGCCCTGATCTGGGGATGCCGTCGTGTTGACACCGCAGCTGTAACCCCCCAGCACCCCCGTTCACTGCTGCTCGCACCGGGCTGCCCCACAAAAAGCAGAGCCAAAACTGTGATTTTATCCCTACACAGGGAGTGACCCCCCCGGACAGAGCAGGGCCAGGCTCAACACCCAGCCCCGGGCACGTGGGGGACGCGTGGGGACAGGGAGAGGGGACGGGGACCGCGTGGGACCTGCCGGGCTGCGGCCGCTTGTCCCCGCACTGCCAGCAAGGGTCAGCGGCAAGCAAAGCTGTTAGCAAAGCTGGGAGAAAAACAACATCTGTCCCTCCCGCAGCTCTGCGTCTGTCGTTTCCAAGGAAAATTTTAATTGAAATTTTTAACTTTTTTTTTTTTTTTTTTTTAAGCCGTGGAAAGGAACAGAGGCAGGGAGGGGCGGGAGGGATTTCTGGATGTTTTGCCTGCGGCGCTCGCCCCTCTGCTTCGCCGCCTGCCTCGCCCCATCCCCATCAAAAAGTCACGTCAGCATTTTGGCCAGGTCAGCCGGCTTCCAGCTGGCTGCTGGGGGTCAGGAAGAGCCAGTGCGGGTGCAAAGCTCCAGCCCCCAGCCCAGCCGTGCCTGCCTCGAAGCCTGGGGCTGGGGTTTGAAGCCTTGCAGGAGCGATCTCCGGTCCGGTGTCTGGAGATCCCCCCGAGAGCCCCAGCTGGCACCACGCAGGAGCTTTGCTGCCACCCGAAACGGCGCTGACCCCTCGGCAGACAGGGGAAGGAAACACCAACCGAGGCGGCGCGTCGCGAACTGCTTCGTTCATTCATTCATTCCTAATGAACTCTGCTCATCCTCAATTATTGATGCTCCCGGAGACTCAGCCTGCCGGCCTCGGGAGAGGAGCAGAGCCCAGGTAACAGGACACGGCCCCCGCAGCTGCCTCCTCGCTTTGGGTCTGGCTGCAAATCCCTTCCAGCAAGCAGCCCGGCCAGGCACAGCACCCAGGGCACCAGGCATCACCTCGCCGGGCTCTCAAGTTTCCAAACAGCTCAGGGGGAGCAGCCCCCGGCTATCCCGGTGCTGCACACATCGTTTGCACTCTCCTCTTCCTCCCCGTGGTGCTGTGCCGTGTTTTGGCCAGCCAGGAGAGCAGAACCTCAGCAAAACCCCTGTGCAAGGAGGGCTTCCACGAGCCCAGCTCCTGCCCCCCGACACAGGAGCCAGGAGACGCACAACCGGGAGCAAAAGGAGCAAGAACTGGAGGAAAATGGGGCTGCAGCAGCAAAGGTGGGAGAAATGAGAGGTCCAAGGTGCAGCTTCGGGGTGCTCTGACCAGCACACCGAGGGCCATACCACGAGTCTCCGCTGACCCCCAGCCCTCTCAACCCACCTGGACCTCGCCACCGAATTAAAAGCGCACCACTCGCAGCAACAGCAATTCATCCAGCGTCTAATGCTCAACATTTTGTCAGGATTATCCCGATTAACCCAGAATTAATCCCAATCTCAATGTTAACAGGATTAGCGTTCAAATCGGATTAGTTTTTAAAGCAGACCCCTCGACTGAAGGCAGAGGCCGTCCCCACCAGATGTGCGCCGGCAGCCAGATGCGAGCGGGAGCCGGGCACGAGCTGGGATCGGGGCCCCTGCAGCAGGCACCGCCGTGACACCAGCACCCAGCACACCCCTGCCCTGCAGACACTGGTGTCACTGGGACGTGGAAGGTGCCTGGCACCAGGATGTAGTGCTTCCACGCACAAACACCCTCCTGCACCCGGACATCACCCGGGCGGCTCAGCGGAGGCCACGGGTGGCTGCCTGCCCCCTGTAACCGCGCCGCTCCCCTTCCTGCTGGCACCAGCAGCCTTCGCCTGCCTGATGAATATTTAAGAGCCTGGCTCCTCTGCAGCCTCATGAATATTGACAGCTGCTGGTCGCTGCCACCCAAACACGCCTCGGTGCCGTTCCCCCCCCGGCCCAGGCAGCGGCTCTGCCCCAGGGATGGGGTGGAAGCCGGGCAGCATCACCACATCTCTGCGTTCAGCCCCAAAAGTCCCAATTCCTCCCCAAAAGCTCAGGTGCTCCAAAGCAAGGCCGGGAGAGGGGGGCTGAGGCCATCCCTGGGGATGAGGCTGTTGGGGCTGGGGTGGGACGTGTGGCAGGAGATGGATTTGGGGGTGAGGGTAAAGTCCTGGCTCTGCCCCAGCCAGCTCAGTACCCCACGGACGTTTACCCCAGCGATTTGTCCCTCACTTGGGTCGAGCAGGAGCCGCTTCCAATCCCCTGCTCTCCGGCAACACTGCCTCGTGTGACAGCATCTTCCAAAAATAAGCAAATTACTGCATCCCTCAGGGACGCCGGGGGACTGGAAGGAAAGCCAAGCGTGAGCACACGGCACAGAGGGGATGAGGGAGGGAGAAGGGGACGAGCCCTTGCTCGGGGTCACAGGGCTGCACCCCAGCAGCAGGGAGGGAGCCGGTGCAGGATGCAAACCCCACGGGATGCCCTGGTTAGAGCACCAGCAGGGTGATGGCTGGGAGCTGGGACGTGGCTGAGCACCTGGCGGGGGACTCGGGGACCGGCAGCAGCGTGACAGTGGCCATGGCGAGGCTGGATCGATGGCTCCGTGCGAGCACACCGCCTGACCCAGCTGGCAGGAAGGAGCATTCGTGAGACGAGCGGGGCTGGCTCAATCTAGAAGCAAGTGCAGAAGCCCCAGGGATGCGCTGGGGCTGCCTTCGTGGGGGCACAGGGCAGGGGGACAGGAGAAGAGCACGGGCAGGAGGCTGGGGCAGGACCTGCAGACACAGCGGGGTGCACGGGACCACAGCGGCTGGGGACAGCGCAATTCCTGGACCCCTCTCCACAAAGACAGCACCAGCCGACGAGCATCTGCTCAGCTCAGCTCATCCTGAGCCCGACAAACAGCAATACCACCCCCCCAATCCCCCAGGAATCCTCCTGCAAAGCCCATGACTGGAGAGCCCCAAATCTGCGCACTGGGTCCCTGGGCATTTGGCACTGCCCCTCCCCACAGCCCATCCCCTCCATCCCTGCAGCTCTCTGCCCGAGGGGGGGCCTGCAGCCACGAGCCCCCCGGGACGCAGGTGGCCTCGAGGAAGCCCCCGGCACCTGCCTGCCGGCATCAGCCTCGTGCACGGCTTGCCCCTGCTGAGCAATCCCCAGCTGCCGTGGGCTCATGCCCCACTTGGTAGTGGGGTCAGGCAGCTGGGGTCCCCGGGGGAGATTTAACTCCTGGTGCATTTGCAGAGCAGATAGAGCCCGGGGACACCGCCATGCCTGGCATGCAAAGTGAAAAAGCACACAACTCTAGGACATCACCCTGCGTGCCTGCCAGCACCCAGCCGCTGACACCCCTGGGGTGCCTGGAGCTCATCCCCGTTCCAATTCTTACAAAAAATGAAGAAGAAGAAAACAAGGAAATAAAATCAAGGCTTTTTTTGCCTTCCCTCCAGTCCCCGGAAATGTCACAGAGAGCATGTGGTTAAAACGAGCCAGGGAGGACTCAGACAGCTGGATATTCATGGAGCTGCTGCTTGCACGCATTTTACAGCGCAAGTACTCCAGGAATGAACACTCAGAACAAGTGCACATATTATGCATTTTATGACTACTCAGCTCTGAGCTGCCAGCCGAGGCAAGTGCCTGTTTTTTCCACAGGAAGAGCAGCCCCACCAGGGACAACATGCCAAGGTCACCCAGCAACACGCCTGGCCTTGAAGTGTTGCCACCGCATCCCCCGGCGAGGAGGAGGGAGGCAGGGACATGCGTACTTCCCCCTGCAGACAATACGGTGCCTGTCTGCAAGGTGCTGGCAGGCAGCGCCGGGCAGGACAGGCTCCCGCCGGGGTCTCCTTTGTGCTGCCGGGGAGAGGCAGCGCCGGGCGCGATGGCTCTGGCACAAGGCAGCGGGTACCAGCAAGAAGCCCTCTGCTCTGCCATCCGCAGCCTGCTGACGGGCTGGTCCCCAGTGCCTGGTGACAGGGAGGAGGATGCAGGCAGACAGCGGGACAGAGGCAGCAGCACCCCAGCCCCTGGGCACCCCCCCGTTGCTGCCCCTTCCCCTCCTGCAGGCAGCACCCGACCCTCTCCGCAGGGCTCGAAGCCATCAGTGTGCTCTGCGTGTCCTTCAACACACCATGCAAAAGCCACTCTCTGGGGCCTGGCAGTTTGTGTAGGGATCCTCCTCCCTCCCCATCACCCCACTGCCTGTGAGGTGTGGGCTGGCACCGCCAGGCACTTGCAAGTCCCCACTGCACCCCGAGCCAGGACACCACCGAGCGCACCGGCGTTCCTCCCGCACGCAGCATCCAGCGGGACCAGATCACACACGGGTGTGTGGAGCAGCTCCCTGCCTGCCCTGCACCCCCACAGCAGCTCAGAGACACGTTCCTCTCCTCAATGAGCTTCACAGGTGGGTCCTGAGCCCATCTGGAGTGGGCTTTTTTTGTTCTTTTCCCACAGTTAAGTAAATTAGACTCCTTGTCCCTGCTGCAGTGAGATGACTCAAGAGCAGCAGGATTCGCCTGTGGGGTTATAGTGGCCTAGGTGAGGGCAGGACACAGATTCCTCCCTTTCAGGTAACAACTTTGCTTCTGCAAAACTCATCCCAAAAGCATAAAGCCCTTCTCATGAGCTTAAGCTACCGCCAAGCCGAGGACAAACTGTTTTGGCACGGGAATCCTGAGCAAAACCCCAAGCTCCCACCCCCCCGCGTAGACACAGAGATGAGGCAAGGGTGGAAAAGTGCATGCATTTCAAACAGAAGCATGAAAAATCAGAAATACTGACCTTAAAGCTCCAGTAGTTGGGTTGCTAACAAAAAATAAAACAACAAAACAAAAGAAAACAAAAAAAAAAATACCATTAAGATTCTGCTTTGACTTTTGTTTTCCTTTTGAGAATTGTTGACTTTAAACTGCAACATTAAACCTGCTCTCGTTTCTGCTTAAAATCCCCTCCCAATGGGTTGCCTACGCTTCATGCTGCTCAGGGCTGCTGAAAGGGAAGCGGGATCATGCAAGCAGGCAGGAAGGGCCGGAGAGGGGCACTTAGCGCAGACGGGGCTGCAAACTAAGTGAAGCAGAAGGAAGCGGAGAGCGGGACGGCAGCCCAGGATCGCTTCTGGAGCGCGCTGCCTTGGCACGTGCTGGTCAGGCTGCTGCCCTGGGAGTCGGTACTGGAAGCCAGAACAATGTTCAGTTTTAAAGGGCTCTTCCAATCCCCCCGCTCTGCCCCTGCCACCTCCCTCCGGTGCTTCTTCGCGGCGTTTCCACCGGTGTCAAACCGATGTGCTACAGCGAGTGACAGGCGCTGGCAGCAGCCGCGGCCCAGCAAGCTGGAGAGCTCAGGAGCTTCCTCCTCCCAAGCCACCCGCTGACAACCAGCGGAGAGAGGGAACCGAAACTCCCGAGGATGCCCAGAGCTGTGGCTGCGACACCCCTGAAGGGCAGTGGGTGCGTTCGAGACCCAAACTGCTTCCCCAGAGGGGCACAAGACCCTCCGAGGACCATGCAGGGAGAGCACGGCCAGCAAGGAACGCGTGCTCCTCACTGCACTGATTTGGGGCAGTGGCAGTGCTGCAGGGTGGGACATGCTCTGCACACAGCAGCACCACGAGCACCCCGGCAGCACCACGCCGGGGCCGGTCCCACAGCACCGTGGTGACGCCAGCCCTCGCCAGCTGCAGCGCGGGGCTGTGCCGGAGCAAGCAGCGCGCTGGATCGGGTGACCACACGTGTGACCCACCTGGCTGGGTGACAGCAAGTGTGAGCCACCCGGCTGGGAAGGGAACGCACTTTGATATCACTGAAGCATGCAAATTATGGGTGGGGGTGGGAGAGACACCTGCAGAGCAGCTTCTGTCCCAACTGTCTTTTATGGGGATCAAAGTTCTTGGCTTCTCTTTGCCTCCCCCGTCAAAGCCACCAATCTCCCCGCTCTTCACGGTATCTGCTTCTTCACCACAATCACCATGGCTGCAAACCTAGCGCGCTGGGTAGAGGATGCTTTCCTTATTACTGGTTTAATACAGAGCAAGCTCCTGCACCAAGACCCCAGTCCCCAGCCCCTGCAGTGCCCTGGTGGCTGCCGAGGCACCTCCTGGAGCAGTGCTCGGGGAGCACAGAGGCAGAGCTTGGGTAGAATTTGGAGAATTATTGATCCAAGGTCTCTGACAGTTCACTACCGGGGTATCCACCCTTCCTGGCAAGGTAACTGGAGGTCAACCCTACATCAACACAAACCCTCTTGTAAGGTCCCTTGTTAGACGGATCTGCAGCCTCCGAATTCCCTTATTCTGATCGACACAGGTGCATTTCCATTACTATTCCCTAAGACATGAGCAGACCCACCACAAGTTCTGCATTGAACCGACTAAAGCTGTTTTCGAAGTGATTCAAGTCAAACAAACGCAGTTTGCTCATGCAGCCAAGCCTCAAGGCACAAAGGTCTTTTCCAAGGGCACACCGTGACTCAGAGGCACAACCAGGAATAGAAGCCCAGAGCCCTGATTACCAAGCACCACGAGACAACAACCAGCAGGATCCAAGCCTATCCTGGGCACGTAATGCTATTCCAAAACACCGGGAGCTGGAGAGGAAGAAACTGCCTCGGAACACGTTTTAGTACTGGACAAAGCCACCCAGGGCATCCAGCAATGGGGCCAGCTCCCGGAGCTGCAGCCTGGGCACGGGACGGAGCCCAGCAGCGGGTTCCTGACGAACCCATCTCTGCGTCTCCTGGGGGTGAGCAGGACTGCAGCAATGCTAGAGGGCTTCACATGCTGCTCCTGGGTTTGGGAACATCTCCAGTTCCACAGCAGATGGATCCACTTTGTAACAGGGCTTCTGCCTGGGACCCCACAGCCCTGCTGGGGTGCCCAGGGGATCCCACATAAACCAAAGCCAATTTCAAAGAAAACAGGAGTGAATCTTTCACCCCTCTCCTTGCCAGACTCACCGCGGGCTCTCCCAGCCCCACGCAGGACCAAGGTCACGCTCGGGCTCCAAGCGCAGGAGCCAGGAGGGGCAGAGCGGTGGGACAGGGCCAAGCCCCCCAGCCCGAAGGGCCAGGACCCAGCCCCGAGGTGATGCTCCCAACTTGCTCCCTCTCTGGCTTGTTTTCCTCCACGCTCCTTATTTTGCTGTCGGAGAGTCGCAGTAATTTTCCTCAGGCCCTGATATTGCTGATCCTATCTCTCACCAGCCCTTGGTACGTATTTTATTTATTATTTTAGGATGACTGGACAGGCTTATCGCAAAGTCCATAAATTACACCCCCACCACACACAGCCACTCCACATCAAACCAGTGATGAGCTCGCCTGAACCCCGAGTGCCCAGGCAGGGGATGGGGAACATTCTGGAAGCGATGCGGTGTGGTCAGGGTGAGCGGGTGCCAGGATGGCACAGCACGGCACCCCCTCACCCAAAGCCCACAGACACCCGTGGCTTTGGGCCCCCTCCCAGCTCCCCAAGCAGAGCATCCGTCCGGGGTCAGTTCGCCTCCGCATGGCGCAGGCGGAGCCCCCCGAATTGGGAAGGTGCCCAGCGGGGCGCTTGCTTTGGCGGTGGCTGCAGGGCTCAGCCCCATCTCCTTGCGCTGCTCCAGGTCTGGGGCTGCCAAACTGGTGCCGTGCGGCGAGGGCAGAATCTCCCCCGCGGGCATCGCAGGGCTCCATCTGTCCTTGCCGGCACTGCCACGGCACCGAGCTCTGCGGGGCGCGGAGCAGGTTTCAGAGCCGGCTCTTTGCCCGGTTTAGCTCATTTTCTACCAGCCCATTTCCCCCAGAGCCCCCCTGTTCCCGTGGTGCCTCCCACCAGCGGCTCCACCAACGCTGCTGTGGGACCAGGGGCAGCCCCAGCAGCCCCCCAGCGGCCCCACATCTGGCAGGGTTGAGGGTTGGCACAAAGAGAAGGGAAGAGGAGAGGGCCAAGGTAGAATTAACATATCGCTGGCTCTTCAAAAGCATCAAAGGGAGATAATGGTCTGAGAGAGGATTTGAAATGACAGCCCTGTTACAACCGATAAAAACAGGCAGCTCGCTTGCAGCAGAGCTGTGCAGAAGGTATGAGGAATTACAAAGGCTGAGATTATAATTACAATGAAAGTCATGTCCGTGATGCTGCAAAATGAGCGACTAACGAGGGCTCGGGGCCCTCCCGAAACACAGATGTGCACACATGTGCACAGGCATGCACATCGGAGACAGCATCATGCAAGCACCAAGTCTGCTCGGGCACACATGTAAGGAAACCCGTGCACACAGCAACACTGGGAGCTGCACCAGCACACACACACATGCACGCTGCAGACCCGAGGAGAACCAGAGCTGGGGGAACGCAGCTAAGAACATTATGTAGTTAACTAAATTTTTAAAAATTCAGTCTTTGTGACAGTCCCAGGAGAAGAGCAGTAGGTAAATGAAATCCTGGTGAGTCACCGCCTTGACCAAGGCAGGCTTCCTCCGGTTAACAATTATAACACGAATCTGTTAGTGATTAACAAGGCAGCACCGACTGCGTCCCTCTAAAATGGGCAGCAGCAGCAGCCCCGGCACACTCCACCGAGGGGAGGGACAGCGGCAGTTTCATTGGCTTTTTAATTAACTCATTTTCAGGAGTTCCAATTTCTGATCGAGTCCCCCTCAGGCGCAATGTCTTGACAAACAAAAATCTCCTTGAAAAATAACAGCAAAGTGGAGTTAATCTGCTTCTCCTTATTAAAGTTTTTAATGCTTTTCAGCACTGGAGAAGCTGAATTAGCAAAATGACAAGATAGAGCCGAATGCAAACAGTAACCAGATACAGCGAAGAGACACCGGCGCTGTGCATTGCAGATACTGTCAGCCGAGGTCTTGTAATTTTTGCAGAAGGACCTCTCCAACCTGAGCATCGCAGCACGTGGGAGAAAGGCCTGCGTGAGCCAAGGCTGGGATCCGGGAGTGCTGGATCCAGTCCCCGTCACGCCTGGGCTCCCACGGGGCTCCGGGAGCCACTTCAACTCTCCAAAGCCCAAACCCCACCACAAGAAGGGCACGGAGATGCTTGTTTTGCACCTCCTGTTTTAGGCACAAGCATATTTAGGCAGGGAGCTGGGTTTTACTGCATCCTGCTCCAGTCCCCAGCCCAAGGAGGCTCTGAGGGCTGCTGAGGGCACCAACCCCCCAGCCCAGGCAGGACGTGCAGCTCAAAGCCCGCAGGGACGCCCCATCCCTCACCCACCCATGCACCGGCCTCTCCAAGAGCTCCTGCTGAAGGCTCGTCAGCTCCCCGACAGTAATTACAGCCCAGACCTACAAGGCAACCTCTGAAAGAGCTCGGGTGATGTCAGCGCACAAACACCCTCGGCCATCAGTGGATTCGTGCTCCTGACCCTTCCTCAAGCACCCCGATTCAACGATACCACCACGAAGCAGCAACACCCGTAGGCAAAACGCAGCCCCCGGCAGCGACGGATGCAGCAGGACCCGAGCACTGCTGAGGACGAGCCACGCAGCCACCCTGCTTGGCCTTGAAATCTCCCTGCCGTGGCCCCCCCGGTCAGGTTCTGGCACCCCCTTTGTGCTGCAGCTCCCCAGGGCCTGGTGCTGGTGCTCAGCACACCCCCAGCCCGCTGTGACCCCCCCCAGCACACGCGGGGCTGCACAAGGGCATTAGAAACCCCCCTCCTGCTTGGGTACAACTTGGTGTGGTGGCCACAGCCTCCCAGTACGGCCTCCCAGTAGCTCCAGAGCTCCGGACAGCCGGGGTGCTGGGCTGGGGGGGGCTGCAGTGGGGGCTGCTCACCCCATAGGGGTAGGGACCAGCAGGGGCCGTGCACCGGGCACCCCCTCCTCTGCCTGCTGCGGGCAGCGGGGACAAGAAGCGGGGACTGGGGGGGGTCGGGGGGGGGTCACACGATATGGGGGGGGCCAGGAAAACCGGGGGGAAGTTGCTCTCATAGCGGAGTAGCTATGGCAACGGCACGCGGGGGTGGGCGAGCACCGGGGGGGGACGTGCAAGGTGAGCGGGGCTGGCACCCGGCTGGGGACCAAGGGGACACCTCGGGGACACCCCAGCACCGGCAGAATCGGGGGGGGGGCATGCTGCGGACCCCCCGGACCCCCCAGCACCGGCTCCAGGGGAGAAGGGGGGGGGAGCAGTGGGACCCCCCCGCCGCCGGGACCTCGCTCGGTGCCCCCCCCAACCCCGAGCTGGGGCCGCACGCTCCTTAATGCCCCCCCCCCCGCCCGCTGCGGTCACTGTCACCGACCCCCATCGGCACCCCCGGGATCGCTCCCCCCCTGCGGGAACCCCACGGGAGGGGGCGGCCCCCAGACCCCTGCACGCCCCCGGGAGACGTTCCCGGGGGGGGGAACGGGGCAAAACCGGGGAGGGGGGAACCGGGCAGAGCCGCAGGACCGCGCCGCTCCCTCCCCATCACGGCAGCCCCCCGGGACCCCCCCAGCGGTCTCGGCGCCCCCCTCCCCCTGCTCCCACCCCCCGAGAGGCTTCCGCGAGCCGGGGGGGGACCCGGGGCTGCCCGTGGGAAGCGATCGGCTCCCACCAGTTGGGGGGGGGGGACACGGGGACAGTGCGGGGCTGCCCCCAGCCCCCCCCCCACAACCCCAGGGGGCGATGCAGGGGTCCTGACGGGGGGGATGCCCCAGGGAAAGGGCAGGTATGGGGGGGGGCGAGATATGGGGCTGGACGAGGGGTGGGGGGAGATCAGGATATGCGGGGAACGGGGATGCTCGGATGGACCGGGGAGGGGGGAGAGATGAAGATACCAGGGACGGACGGACGGACGGACAGACAGACGGACAGACAGACACCCCCCCCCCCCCCCGGTACCTGCGGCAGGTGGCCCCGCAGCGCGGCTCAGCCCCGCCGCTCCCCGCTCTACGGCGGCTGCAGCGCGGCCCCGGGGGCGGGCGGGGCCCGGTGGTGGCGGTGGCGGTGGCGCTGCTGCTACTGCCGCGCGCCCCCCCCTCCTCCTTCTCCGGTCCCCCCCCCTCCCTCCCGTCCCCGCTCCGCCGCCGCCGCCGGCCCCGCGCCGCCCGCCCTTATCTCGGGGCGCGGTCTCCATGGCAACCGCGACTCCACCTGGCGCCGCGCCGCGCGTGCCCGCGACCCCCCCTTCCACCACCACCCCCCCCCCCGGAGGAGGAGGAGGAAGAGGAGGCGGAGCGGGAGGGGGGGGGGGGGGGGGGGCTGCGGGCACGGTGCGCGCGCACGCGGGTGCATGCACGCTGATGCACGCGCACGCACCTGTGCGCATGCACCCGCGCGCAAGTGCAGGCGGGCAGGCGCGTGCACGCGCGTGCACCTGTGCGCGTGCATGCGCGCACATGCGTGAACACACGTGTGCAGCGCTGTGCATGCACGCACGCTGATGCAGGTGTGCACACCTGTGCGTGTGCATGCACACACATGCGTGAACACACGTGTGCACAGCTGTGCAATGCACACCCATGTATGCACAGCTGTGCATGTGCATGTGCACATACCTACACACACGTGCACCTGTGCACATGCATGCACACAGCCAAGCATGCACATGTACCCGTGCACACACGCACCGGCACAGCCCCCGGTTCCTGCAGCCCCAAGGGGTTTTCCCTCTGACACCATCACCCAAAGTGCCCCCCCAGAAGGCCTGACGGCCACAACGGCAACGAAATCAGCAGCATTTTCTGAACAACCTGCGTGCAATGCAACCACCGGGATCTTCCTACGGACCTCTGCAATCAGCGGGAGCTGCTGGAGGGGAGCAGGGTTCGAGCATCAGCGTGCAGGAGCAGGGGCACGGGCAGGAGCTGGGGGCTGCAGGAGCTGTGTGGTGCTGGACCCGGGCGTCCTGCTGACCCAAACCACAGCACACAGCGCTCATAAGCCCTGGGGGCACCTACCAGGCCCTAGCAGGAAAGAACTGGCACAATTACATGCAAAAAGTTGTGTGCAGGTAGGAGAGAAGAGCGGCTTTCCCTTCCCTGCTCTGCTGTGCCCACAGCCACAGCCCAGGAACGGGGACACGAAGTGAACTGCAGCAAACCAGCACCCCCAGCCTGCTGCACCCTGCTGTGGGACTGATCCTGCCCCCACAGCAGCACCACCGGGGCCCTTTGGTGAGGCAGGAGAAGGCCACGGGCCCAGATTTGTGGGTACGCTCTGCGCTAGCTGTTATTTATTTATCCCAAAGTCGGATTTATTCTGGGCAGCTGCAAATCTGCTGCTGTCAGGCACCACGGACACATTAACACTTAGCTTGAGCCTTTTATTTATTTTTTTTCTCTGCAGCAGAACTGGACAAGCTTAAATCCAGGCTTTTATGTACTTTTATTTGGACCTGAGCGAGGTTCCTGCTCAGCTCTGCTGCGGTATTTAACCCCGTGCTGCAGCTCGCGAGCTGCAAGGCGCCCGAACAGACGGGGCTTCAGCTGGCGTGCGCAGGCTGAACTGGTCAAAGGGGTGTTTGTAATCCCCTTTTTGCTGGGGTTAACCATTTCTCTGCGTATCAACACTGGTTTCAGGTCGGTAACCCCAGTCACGGGGCAGAAAAGCACATCCAAAAGCAGTCTGGGTGTTAGTGAGACACAAGGAGGGACACGGAGAAGGATCACCCCATTAAAACCTTCATGTTATTACTGTCCCAAGCACTCCTAACGTCCTGGTGGAGGTCACTGCAGGCAGCCCCACAGCCCCCAGGGCAGCCCTACCCACGTCCCGTGTCCCCGAGCATCGTTGCAGGTGGAGCTGAGAAACCCGGCCGTGCCGTCCCCGTCCTGCCCCATCTCCCATCGCATCTCCCCCACGGGGGCAGGATTCAGCCCAGGCACAGCCCCGAAGCCCCGCGGCCGCTGTGCTCGGTCCGCCAGGCTCTCAGTCCCATTCCTCCCTTTATTGTTAACGTGCCCATTTAACGCGTTCTCCCATCTGGGTTTTAAATTAGCTAGCTGCTGCCTCAGACTTCTCTGCAGATTTGCTAGCAGTCTGTTGGGTGTTGGTACAATTATTTGCCTTTTTTTTTTTCCCCTTGCTCTGTTATACATACATACGATTAAAATTAATATTGCACTTGCTTTCCAGCTCCTATGCAGGAGTACAACTGCAATTTGCTGCGGGCTTTGCCATGCCGAAAGGGATGTTGACATTTATGAAATATTTCCATTCACCTTTGATTGTGTAGACCCTCTCATATGTAATTTTTTAAAAACAAAACCCACAAAACAGCCAAGCCTGCGATCTGAAATACCCGCCAGGCTCCCTCAAAAACACCCGAGCAAGTTCTGCCCGTTGCAGGCAGGCCCGGAGTACTGCGTCCCAATGTCATTTTAAGGTTGCCCCCAGGTTTCCATTGTTTCTATTTTCATTTTCTCCCCGTTATTATTTACCGCCTGTAGGGAAAATGACAACACACACCCACGGCTTCTTTCCTCCCCTTCCCCACCAGCTGCAAGAAGGCGACTCTCAGCTGGGGCTGGGGTGGGCACCGTGCCCATGCCCAAGGGGCACGGGGAGCCCCCTGCCCCCCACCCTCCACCCCCATCCCAGGGGTGTCCCGCAGGGGCTCCACGGCCCCAAGCCCTGGGCTGGAGCCTGCTGCTGGAAATGCAGAAGATGCTTCCAGAATGCAGAAGGTCTTTTTGTTCGCCTCCTAAAATCCTCCAAAGCTCAGCAGCCCCCGAGTCAACACTAGCTGGATTTTTCTTTTACAGCTGCTGCCTAAAGAAAAAAGTCCTTAAATCTCTGTAATAATAAGGGAAAGACTCCTAGTTATTTGCTAAGTAATATCACTCAGCGGCTAGAAATGTCACTTCGCCTGTGAGCAGGAGGCCTGGGTATGGCTCACGCCCCCCTGGAGGCCCCGGGGTGGCTCTGGAAGCATCCCGTGGGCAGCGCCCTGCTCGGGGACAGCAAAGCCACCGCCAGCAGCCAGCACAGCTCCTGCTGGAGGGCAGCAGGAGCAGGATCCTCGCCCTCACCCTGCTGCAAATACCTCCCCGAGGCAGGGAGCGCCGGAGAGGGGCTGCAGAGCGGGACCCCCGGTGCTGCAGGGGGCCAGGCGGGGGCTGGCAGGATGCGGTGTGGAGCTGCCACTTTCCCTTACAAAGCTCAATTTCTTCCCGCCGCGATAGTCTGGGAGCCGTCGCCTCCATCCCTCGGGGAGGCGTCTAGTTGGAGATGATATAAGATTTCTTTCCAGCCACTTCCTCCAGCTGCTCCGCGCTCGCCCTCCCCTGTGCCTTTTTATAAAAGCGACAGTTTAGGTGGGGATTTATTGCTGCCCCGGCGGGCCCCGGGGCTGGGGCTCGCTTCTACCTACAGGAGCAGCCCGGGCGCCCCCCTGCAGCACCCTGGGGACACCCCCAGGCACGAGGGTGGGTGTCACCTCCGTGGCCCTCGGGCTGTGCTGCTTTCAGCAAGGCTGCCTGCTTGTGTCACCCGCTGGCCCTGGCCCACTCTGAGGTCCCTGAGGGAGAATCGAGCCCCCAGGATCAGGCGGCCAAGGGGCATCCCCGTGTGGCACCAAACCCCAGGAGCACCTTGCCACTCACAGCACCTGCCCCGCGCAGCTCAGAGCAGAGCCGTGGTCCCTCACTGTCCCTGCTCGCCCTTCCCCACAGCCCCCACACTCACACCACGTCCCTGGAGCCCTGCCCATACAGCAGCAGGGAGATCCCTGCACAGAACCACCCCAGCTCAGAGCGCATCCCCATCCCCATCCCCATCCCATCCCATCCTGTCCCTGTCCCTGTGCTGCTCCAACCAGGGCTGGCTGTGGTTCTGCACCTACACCCTCAGCTGCAGCTGAAAACAGAGACCTGCATGGGTGCCCCCTCCTCGGCGGGGTGAAGCCACCTTGTGGCCGTCACATCCATCCCTCTGCCTGCGCGCACAAACACCCGCTGCCTCCACCGACAGCCAGCGGGACCAAATCCACCCAGTGCAGGGGAAATCTGCCCCGGGACCCCATTCCTTAGGCAGAGGAGCTCCCATTCCATGCTGCAGCCAGGCCCCTGCTGAGCCCCTGCCCCACCGGACAGCCCCAGGGGGTGAGGTGAGGTGTCCCCCCCCCCTCCCCAAGCAGACGCCCCCTTACCTGGTCCCGCATGCGCTCCTGCTGCCCACGGAGCGCCAGCGCATGCTGCGGGTACTTGTTCTTCAGGTGGTCCATGAAGGCGTCCCTCTTGCGCTCCATCTCCGACTTCTGGAGGCCGGTGAGGGCCTCGAGGCTCTGGGCGGCGATGACGGTGTGCCGGCGCTCCGAGGTGTGCACCAGCCCTACGTTGGAGAAGCGCCGCGTGCCGTTGCCCAGGGTGCGGTACTCCCGCGGGTACTCGGCATCGTCCGCCGAGATCATGTGGGTGCTCGTCCTGTCGGGATCTGCGCGGGGAGAGCAGAGCAGGGTCAGGGCCCGGGGGGGTTTGGGGTGCCACGATGGGGCTGGGGGGGTTGTAAGCTAGGGGTCAGGGGTGGTTTGAGATGTGGCTGAGCCCCCGCTGGGAGCTGGGTCGTCCCCCAAAGGGATGTAACCGGTGGGTGGGTGGCACGGGGTGGGTTTGTCCCCTTGTGATGGTGGCTGGGGTCTGATGGGGCTGGGGGCTGCAGGAGGGGCAGAAGGGATGGGATGCTACCGGGACCACGACATCTGGGCTGAAACATGTATGAGACAGAGCTGGGGCACCAACACGGCACGGACAAGACACACGAGCTGGGCACCACCCGGAGCACAGACAGACGGAGGGACACAGACACACAGACAGACCAAAAAAAAATGAAAAGTGGGCTGGGGCGGTGGGGGCTCGTGGGCACCCGTCAGTGCCTGCACTGTGCTGCTGCTGGAGGCCGCCAGGACCCCCCCTTGCCCACCCCAGCCCTCGCAGATCCCAGTCCTGGGCAGGGGGTGCCAGCAGGGTGCAGGAAGGGCTCGTCCCTTGGTGGATGGGCCAGCCATCAGCGGCACTTTGTGATTCTAATTTCTAGGGAAGCTGCGCCCAGCACGCACGGTGCAAGTGGTAATTAATGCCTGGAAGTCCCCGCATGCTGCCAACGCCTGTCACCTCCTCCGGGGGCTGTGAGACGAGGCCACCCGTGGCACACAGCCCACTGCAGAGCACCCCACGGTGCCACCCCAAGAAGCCACCTAGGAGTCTGAAGTCCTCGTGCTGTTTGAGCCCACGGCACACAGCCCGGGGCCAGCCCATGGCGGTACCCCGGCCACGAGCACTCTGCCACTATTTTGGCAACCTGCAGCACTTGTGTTGCAGGAACTCACCACGCTAAGGCTCGTTTTCTCTCACCATTTAACCTTGATCCATTATTCATCTCCCTCCTTGTCCTTCTTTTTCCCCCTTCCTTCCCAAGCTCCCGTTACGCAAATCATAGCGAGCTTTTCCTCTTCCCTCAATTATTTATTAACCCAACATATTAGCTTTATAACAAGCAGTCGTGTTATTAGTGTAGGACAAGCCTCCAGTGCGTGCTACCGACATAACTCGTCTGCTCAAGGTCATCCAAGGGGTTTTGCTGCGAGCTGGTGACACCAGCACAGCCCCCAGCCAAAAGCCTGGAGCCTTTGGAAGCAGCAGGGCTGGAGCAGGAGCTGAAACCCCTGAGCCCCAGCTCAGCCTGGTCCCCTCATTGCCCCTGCACGGAGGTCACCGTGGCACATCTGCCACGTGCAAAACGCCCTCGGAACCCTCCGGGGACGATGCCACCAGGGAGGTGTCAGACGGGGCCACCTCGACCCTAAAGCTCGCACAGATGAAGGCAACGCAGTGCTGGGCTTGGGGCAGGGGGCTGCGAGCACCCCGGGCACCACGCACCCAGCACCTGCACCGCGGGGACGAGGTCCCCCTGCAGGGAAGGCTCAGAGCACCCCGTGGGTACAGCGGGTCCGGGAAGGCTGCAGCAGGAGGGGGAAGGAGCACCCTGACAGCTCCCGGGCACAGCAGCCGGGAGGAAGGAGCTGCAGCTCCTCGCCCTCGCCGGGGAGAGAGGCAGCATCGCAGCGAGGCCTCGAGCTGGAGGGAGGCGCAGGGACGGGGGCTCAGGGCACTGCGAGGGAGGGTTTTCCTTGCACCCTGGGGTGCTGCGGTGGGTGGTGCCTCCCCCAGCCCTGGCTTTATCAGCCCTGGGGAGAGGCTGAGCTCCCGGCTCCTTCCCACCCTCCTCCTCCTCTCGGCACAGAGCGGCACATCAGCATGCAGCTCCCTGCTCCCTAATTACACGCTCCGGGAGTGGAACGCGCCAGCTCGCTGTCTCTCCCCGACTGCTAAAAAGGATGATTTGAAAAGCCCTGCACAATCCGCACAGGGGTCAGAGCAGAGCTGGAAGCTGCTGGGGGCTCTTCCACCCCCGGCCGTGCCGCATCCGCTTCCGCACCCCTCACCGGGCTCCGGAGCAGCCGGGGGGAGGCAGCCCCAGCATCACAAAGCCCAGGATGGAGGGGCCAGGAGGAGCCCCCGCAGACCACGCACACGCCTGTCCCCACCTCATCCCAATGCTCCCAGCCCGGAGGTGTCCGTGGATCATTTACTACAGGAGGAGCCACCGGCAGCTCCCTCGGAAGGGGGCCATAAAATCCTCCACGGAGCTCCCCGCGCCCCTGGCACGCGGCCACCTCCTGGGGCTGCTTCCAAGTGGGTCACTGGGCCGGGGGAGCCGTGGGCAGCCCTGCCCCAGCCCGGCCAGGCAGGCAGCCCTGCGGGACATGTCCCCAGCCCCGGGTTGCTCCATGCTTACCCTCAGGACAGCTTCTGAGCAGCCAGCAAACTGCTTCGGTGGGATGGAGGGGGGGGAACCCCCCAGGTCTCCAGTGCCCGAAGGTGGCTCCTTGGCTCTCAAAACAGCTGAAATCCCACGGAAAATCCTGGCAAGCCCCTGTCCAGGCAGCGGGAGGTTAAGGGAGCGCAGTGCTCAGCGATTCATCCATCCATCTTCCTCACCTGCCAGCAGTGGGGCGCAGCCTGGGTTCCTAGCAGGATGCGGCCATCACCTCCACCCCATTTTGGGGGGGGGGGCACCGGAGCCCACCCGTGCTGGCGATGATGCTTCCCCAAGCACCACTCTCCAACAGCTCCCTGCTCCCTCCCTGGACAACGCGGGTGGGAGAGGTCCCCAAAATCTTGCCCTGTGCCGCGGGTGCTGCCCTGCCAGAGCCACGCTGGGGTGGGCGGCCGGCAGGGTGGTCTGTGCCGATCCCCCCCGCCCGCAGCGTGGCGGGGGTTTATCATAAAGAGGATCTCTCAAACAGAGTTTATTACTGCAGTTTCATAAATCTTCATGAAGCAGCAAGGCTCACGCGGGCCGTGAAAGCCGTGACAGTTAGCGGAGCATGAAAAATAGACCAAGAAAGCAATTGTACAAAAGGGGGAGAGTGGGGAGGGGAAGGAGCGATTACATTTGGGGAGAAAGGGAGGCAAAAGAATAGAAGCCCTTGGAGCTACGTGGCTCCCCCGCGCCCGGCCATTAAGGCAGGGGGATGAGCACAACGCGTTTGCCTTCCCCGGAACGCCGCAGCCGCCGAGCTCCAACCCCGCTGCCTGCGCACGGCACCCGGGGACACGGCACGGCGCGCACGGAGAGCCCCGCGCTGAGCTAACCCCTTCCCTGCCACGCTGCCGGGCCACCATGGAGCACGTGGGGCTGGAGCAACGGCTGGGGAAAGGGCAGCAGGAGACCCACCCGGCTGCTCATGGGGCTGGCTCAGCTCGTTTTGTGCTGAGCAGCTCGGAGGGGACCCCAGGAGCAGAGCCCCTGCCCAGGTGGGGACCCGTCGGGGTGAGGAGACCAGCAGAGGGGTTGCTGTGCTTGAGCCAAGCTGTACTCGTGCCTCTTTTGAGATGGGGCCATGGTGGTAAAGTAGCCTCGAGGCCCTGTAGGGCCAACAAGCCTGGTGAATGCAGCCAGGAGCTGCATGGGTGCCGGTGTCCCACGGAGGGACAAAGCTGGGTGGCACTGCTCTGGCCAGGAGCACTGCAGATGCTCTCCGGCTTCTCTCCAGCTGTTCCCTGCCTGGCATTTTGCTGACGTTTCAGCTAGGACAGCAGGCAGATGAGACATCACCCACAGCAGCCCTTGGCCCCAGTTCGGTGCGGGGATGTGCGCTGTGCACCCACTGCGCCTCGGCACCGGCAGCCTTCGTGTTTTCTTCCCAAAGCCATGCGTCCCGGGGGCATCTCTGCCTGGCTCGGAGGCTGCAAGTGGGGGGCTCAGCACGTGGTGCCCCTGCAGCTTGGCTAAAGCACAAACCTGGGCTTCCACGCACCCACGTGTCATGGCCCGGTGGAGCCATCCCAGCACGTGAGCGTCAAGGCAGGAGCGCTTGCATGCCCTCCCCGTGCCTCCCGGCAGCCTCGTGCGGAGGAGAGAGCAATATGAGGAGTGAAAGCTCACGGACGGCTGGGCTGAAAGCTTCCTCGCGATCCTCTCGCTCCTGGGCTGATGGAGACCTGGCACTGAACCTCCTGGGAGAGGCCGGGTGGTGCTGAGGCTGCAGAGGGGAGGGCGGCCACCCCGCTGCCCGTATGGGACCTTTAGCACCTGTCCCAGCACAAACCCCGCCATGCCTGGGGTCCGGCTGTCCCCAGGGGGCAAAGCCGCTCACAGCCCCGAGGGTCTCTCCCCGCAGCCCCACACTGAGGCTCAGCAGTGGGCTCCCTGCCATGCCTTTCACTCCCCGATTCAAGTGGAACCAGGGAAGATAAAACACCACCCGCTGGCTGCTTCCTCGGGAACTTCCCAGCCGGGCTGGCGCAGCCGCCAGGGCCCTGCTGTGCCGGCACCGTGCCCGGGACACCCGCAGGCTGGCAGGGACACGATGCCCGCGTGGCAGCAGCCCGGATGCGTCCCTGCAGACCTGGCCCTGCCCGTCCCCATCCGCGACGTGCCCTGGCTGTGCCTGCACCCTCCAAGGCCACTGCAGCTGCGTGGGACGGAGGAGCCCACCCGAGGCCGTGCAATGCATTGGTGCATCTCAGCGCGGCTCCTGGGCACAGGCATGGGGCTGTGACAGCTGGTGGCACCCAGGGGCTGCTGAGAGGCTGCCTGAGGAGCCCCGAGGCAGAGCAGGATCCGTCCCAGGCAGCTGGGCACAGGCTAGCAGGGTGCGCTCCCGTTTGGAGCACGGGGCAGCCCAGCTGGCACCGCCGCGCAGTGCTGCCCTGGCTCTGGAAGCAGGGAAACCATCAGCTGAATTCCCCCGTCATTGTCAAAACCTGAGCTGAAGGAGAAATCCCATCTGGCCGGCCCTGTAAAAAGCAGCAGCTACTTCCCACCTCGCCGGGTGTCATCGCACCCACGCGGGCACACGGAGCCGAGCTCCCCCAGCACCCTTGGCTGGAGCTCCCTCCTCACACTCCTCTGTGCTGCCAGGGGGACGTGACCCTGGCTGTCCCCTGTCCCCTCCCACACGCAGGAAGGGGGACACGGCCCCCAGAAGCCCCCAGCCCTGCCCACGCAGCCCGCAGCTCCCACCAGGGTGCTTTTTGCAGGCAGGGTGCCCTGTCCTTGCGCTGACTGTCCCTGTGCGCTCACAGCACCACGTCCTGGCACAGCAGCCAAAAAGCACGAAGCGGCCCTGTCCTCCCCAGCCCCATCCCTCTTCTCGGTGCTGTCTGATCAGCTCAGCATCTCCCCAGGAGCTCCTGATGCTCCTGGCAGGGAGCTGTTCCTATACCCATCCGAGCACTTCCCTGCAGGCTGTGCAGCACCACGGTGCCGTCGGCACGCGAAGGAGCTGCCCTGGCTTGGGCGAGGGAAAATGAGACAAGCAGTGGGGGAGCTCACGGAGGTCGAGGTGATGCAGAGAGGATGAGTCACAACTAGGGGAGCCGGGGCAAATCTTTGCCCTGCCACCAGTTTTAACATGGAGACAGAAACTGCCCAGGGAAAGGCAGCAAGCGTGGCCCTGCAGGATGAGGGGGTCAGTGCGGAGCAGGGCAAAGCCATCCCCAGCGGGGAGCAGCTGAGCAAGGAGCCCTGCGCACCCTGGCATGAGACACAGGGTGAAAATAAAGGAGAGCAGGGGCCAGGCTCCTCCCAGCATAAACACAAGACACGTCGTGGTCTCCTCTCCCACCCACGCAGCAGCAGCAGCTCGAGGCGGTGAAGTGGGGACAGGATCAGCCCACGTGGCCCCAGCCAGGTCCAGCCTGGGGACCCCCTGGCCCTGGACACGAGGAGGAAACTGAGGCACAGAGCTGGGGGAGGGAAGTGTCTGCCCAAAGGAGATCAATGCAGAGTGCATGGGTCCAGCTGCAGGCAGGAAAGCCGAGACACAAAGGGCTCAAACCCCACAGACTGCGCCACGTGCCGCCTTCGCGCGTGGCGGGGTGCCCTCGCTGGGGTCGGATTTAGCATCTCCCGAAAGGACCCTGAGCTTTCCCAGTATTTTGGCAGCTCGGGCTCACTCCCACTGCCACACTGAGACAGGCGAGCGTGGCGGCTGCCTCCGTGCGGGCGGGTGCAGGTCAGTGACTCACCGCAGTCGTGCGGCGATGTGCAGCTGAGCTCCCCACCAAGCCGGGGCCCCGCTCGCACCTCGGGGAGAAGCCACCCGGACAAACCCGAGGCGGTGCAGGATCCGGGCCCTCGAACTGCTGCAAAGCTGCCTTCGTCATCACCCCTTCCCCGCAGGCAGGTTTATTTAAGCTGCTATTTCAGCCAGCCTGCCCTGCGCATCTCCCTCCCTGAGTTTTTCCGGAGCCGTGAGCGCTGCGGGCCGGGGCAGCAGCCCCAGGGGCACCGCCGCACTGCTGCAGAGCCGGGGCGCAGCACGGCTCCGAGCTGAGCTGCTCAGGCAAATTGCTCTGCAAATCAATTCCAATCTATCAGGCATCAGGAAAGCGATAAACTGCCCCTCAAGACACCAAATCGATGCTTCCTCTTAGCCCAGAGCAGAGGCAGGGGGGCAGGAGCAGTGCGCAGGGGAGGCGGGGGGGTCGGGGTCCTGCTGCGAGAGCCGGGCCTGGCTGCGAGGAGCCAGCCCCAAACCCACCCCTGGGTCTGCAGTGTGTGGGGAAGAACAAAATCTCTGGGGCTGGTGCAGTGGGGAGGGACTGGGGGGCTCAGCCTTCACCCTTCATTGTTGCACTGCTGGGCTGGGGGTGCAGGGCAGGGTTGGGGTGCTCCCAGCGTGGTTCCCGGGCACCCCAGAGCTGCTGCTCTTTTGTAGGACCCCTGGCAGCTCACTCTCCATCAGTGTGGGAGGAAAAGCACCGGGGTGGGTGCCCGGTTCCATCCCACCGACCACCCGTGCCCCACTTGGCACCAACACGTCCCGGTGCCTGCTGCCAGCCTCTGCTCTCCTCTCCAGCATCCTGCTTTTCCAGAAGTTTGTTGGCTTTTAGGTGCAGGAGAAAGGGAAAATTTAATGCCTTTGGAAGGAAGGCAGGGGAATCCCAAACATCTGAGACCAAACCCATGGAGAAATGATGCTCCCCATAAGGAATCACTGCAAGAGCAGGGCCTCAGCTGAGCCCCACAGTCGGGGTTTGGGTTGGCTCCTTCCTGGCACCTCTGCCAGCAGAGCAGGAGCGCAGACGTGTGCGGAGCCAGCCAGGAGGGAAGGTGAGACGGGAGCAGCAGAGCCACGTTAGCAGGAAGCAGGGGGAGACAGGGCTGGGGACTCACGCCGAGATCAAAAATCAATTCCTGACAGCACCGTTTCTTCCTCTAATGAGACGCCGAGTGAAGTCACCGAGCAGAGCAAGGCCACCACAGTTGCTTCGGTGACAGGAGAAACGAGGACGGAGAGCGCGCTCTGCCTGCGCCCCGCTGGCAGCGTCCAGGTGGCAGCCCCGGGACACCGCAGGGACGCAGCCGTGTCACCCACCCCACGCAGTGAGGGGTCTGTGGGACCCCCACACACAGCCCACAGCCACGGGTTATTGATGGGCTGCAGCCAAGAGCGGGAGCCTCTTTGGAGGCTGTGTCCTCATCCTGGGGTCGGACTGCGAGGGAGGGCAGGCAGCAGGGCAGGCATCGCCGCACCAGCATGGAAATGCAGGCAGGCTTCATTTCGGAGAGCTTGCGATCAGAGGTGGAAAAAAAACGCAACACTCTGATGTAGAGGAGGGATAAAAACGAGACAAAGCCCCTGCGAGGGGTGAGCTTCACCTGGCAATGCACAAGGCGCAGCCACGCACTGCACCAGCCCTGCGCTTGTGCCGAATGCACTTGCTGCAATTTTTCAAGCAAGCTAATCACTTCCTCTAATCTCCTGCCATTAGTGCAGTCATGCTAACCACTCGCTCGCCGATGGGAGGCCGAAACCGCCTGACAGGAGCTTCGACTACATGCTACACCTCATCAAAAGCAAATTCATCTGGAAGAACACAGCAGGAACGAGGGGAGAGCCGCCCCCTCCCACACCCCTGCTGGGAGCAGGCTCCCGATGAAGCCTTTAACAGTAAAAAACCCAAGTCAGACCCAAAGCTGCTGCAGCCCCTGCCTGGGAGGAGAGCCTCGGGCCGGCACCAAGCGCTCAGCTCCACCAGAAGCAGCCCCCTGGTTCCCGAGCTCTGCGTGCCGGGGCCACGGAGGCAGCGGCTGCTCGGGGGGCACCACGCGGAGCCTGACGCAGCACTTGGCCGGCGCTGCGCTGGCACAGGGGCACCCGGCTCCTTTGAGGACTTGGCTCCTGCCGCGATCGCTACGTGCTGGAAGTGCAGAGCGCTGAGCACAGCTCCCAGCAGCCGCCTGCCGCTGCGGCCAGCAGGCAGGAACGGGGCGTTCGGGGCTTTGGCCCCTGCCTTTTTGCACATCCCCAGGAGCTGGGGCGATGCTGAGTGCTGGCGGAGGGAGGGGAGAGGCTGGAGGAAGCTATTTCTGTTATGGAGGGGCTCGGGAGCCCGGCGATGCTGCAGACGGGAGGGGAGAACAGACCCTATTTATAAGCACCCAGGTAGCACGTAGGTGTTTGGTCACAGCCTGCTCTGCCAGCCTGTTTAGTCACAGCTAGTTAAAAGTCAAAAATACTGAAAAATATTGCATAAATCAATGTCTAAAGCCTCTTAGATGCGGGAAAGCGCACCCACACTTTGAAGAACTGAGGAAGCTCTGCCCAGGCTTCACTGTCAGCCAGAACAGAGACCCCAGGCACACAGACCCCAGCAGAGGGATGTGTCTGGGCCACGTCCTGCTGCCGGAGGAAGCCGAGGTGCCCGGTCCCCACAGGGCTCCCCAGCTGTCACCGCATCCCCCGGTACACCCCACCACATCCTGCCGTGGGTGGCAGTAGGGCATGACCACCACATCGTCCCCCCGGTAGCACCCATGGGTGTCTCGTGCCCACATCCCAAGGTGGGTACCATCCCTCCCCTGCCCCTGCCCTCTCCGAACTCACACCGCTGCCCTGCAGCAGGCTGATGGAGCGGTGCTGAGCCCTTCCACCAGCACCAGCCCGCAGCTGTCCGGGCAGCGAGGTTTAGTCAAGCAAAAGGAGGACAGCAGCAGCTGCCTGCAGCCCTGCCTGCCTCCTCCCGGCAGCGCCGAGCATCCAGCCCGGCCCGCGCTGCCCCAGGTCCGTCCCCAGCGGCCGAGCCTCCGGAGCCCACGTCCTCCCCCCGTGCCCCCCACTCCGTACCCACGAGCAACGGCGTCAGCCTGCAGTCCCCGGGCTCGGAGGGTCTCTCCTGCTCCTGCAGCCGCGGCGCTGCTCTAGGGGAAGCGCCAAAGGGATGCTTTGCCCAGCGAGGAAGCATGGTCGCACCCAGGCAGCCGAGAGGAACCAGGAGACTGCTCGGAGCACGGCTCCAAAATCTGTGTGACAAACACATGCATCTCATCGCATATGTCTAAACCAAATTAAATACGGTTTTACTAATCACTTGGCATTTAAAGCAACACGCCGTCCCCGTCAAGTTAAATCTAAGGAGACGGATCGAGTTGCGTCGGCTGCTTATGTTAATTAAATACAGAAGCGGTTCATTATTAAACATGGACGCGGAGAAAGCCAGCAGCTAGGTGCATTGTTACCGACCTCATTACGCGGCACTGACCTCGAGGAAGCCTGCGCGCAGCGATCGGTCGGCGCTCAGCCGCGCGGCGATGCCGCCTTACCCGGCGCAGGGGGAGAGGAGCCACCGCGGTGCCGCTGCCGGGAACCGGCACCCGCAGCCGCTCCCGCACCGCCGTCCGCTCCCACCCGGCTCCCGGCACCCCTCGGTCCCCGCTGCCGTCCCCGGTGCTAGCGCGGGGTGCGCGGCTGGCGGGGTGGTGCTGGCGGTGGGGCCGTCTCCATGGCTGACAATCGCTGCCCCAGTTTCTGTGCCAGCGGCCATCGCATCCTCCCGGCTCGCAGCCAGTACTTGCGCTCACATCCTTTCCCTGCCCCGGTAACTTTTCCCCCCTGCCCGGTTTGATTCCTCGGCGCTGCGCGGATGTCTGTGTCTCTTGCTCTCTTTTTCTGGCTCAGGCACTTCAAAGCTCCCCGTGGGTCTCTGGGTATTTTTTCTTTTTTTTTTTTTCTCTCCTCTTGAAATGTCAGCGTGCCCCCTCAAATACATCACATGGGCTGGGAGCCAGGAGCCAGTGCACAGCCGTGCCCATGCCGTCAGCGCCTGCACTGCCACTCCCTGCCCTGCCCGAGCAGACACGGCCCAGGGCTCACCCGGGGATGGTCCTGAGCCAACCGGGGGCACCCCAGTGCCAGGTCCCCCAGCTCTGCACCCCCGGCACCACGGGGACACCATCAGAGCCCTGACTTGTCCTGCACGGACACATTTCAGCCGAGCTGCCCCCGAGCAGCACACAAACACTAATTAAATGCAATTAAAAGCAAACCCAAGCAGCCCCCCGGGGCAGCAGCAATGCCAGCAGTGCTCCGAAATCACGCGCTCATGCGCTTGCAGGGACACTTACACCCCAGCCCCAGCTACAAAAGAGCCAAGAGCGGCGTTTTCCACCTGCCAGAAATATGAAATATCCAGCTGAAAGCACGGCGGCCTCAGCACTGCTACGAGAAACCCAATTTGTGCAGATTTAAAACCTGCCCAAGGGCGCTTTGTTGATCAGCTAGACGGAAGCCAATTAAAGCGCCGTGGCTGGAGAGAAGCAGCTCACCTGCTCGCGAGGCAGCTCCCTGCTGCCCGCACCCTGCCCGTCCCAAATCTCTCCCCTCCCTTCTAGGGCTGGGAAGAGGCTCCCCAAGCTCACCCCTTTTTCCTCCTTCCCTCATTCCCAGTGTTTCTCCCCCATGACCATGCCCTGCCACCAGTGCATTTTGGCATCCCGAAGGCTCTCTCATGAACTTACAGCTGCTTGAGCCTAAAAACCCCAGCCCAAACAATTCTTGTGGGAAAGCCAGCTGGCTTGGGCTGCAGAGAAACCCTTCACCCAGGACCAACAGGGGGGACTTTATCTCCTTGTTGTCCATGGGGAAACCAAGGCACAGATGGAGGGTACGACTTTGCCCAGACCTGACAGAGCCTTAGCAGAACCAAACGCAGAAGTCCTGGGCTTTAGGACAAGATGCCACGCGTTGCCTGCAGTCCTGGCTGGGACCCACAGTCCCTCATGGACACCCCCATCCTGCCAGACATCCCAGGCTCACCCTAAAAAGGGACCCTCCGTGCCAGCCAGGGCTCAGCCGTGCCTCCAGCTCGGAGCCCAGCGGCAGCAGGGCCAGAAGGGAGCAGCTCAGCAGCGCTGGGCTCCGGGCTGGAGCCCGTCCAGGCTCCTGAAGAGTCAGAGCCGTGAGTCACGGCTGGCACAGGCAGGCGGGATTCATCGCACGCTGTGCCATGACGACCCCCAAAATCACGCTGCTCTTTGTTGAGCGCTTCTGCAGAGCTGAGCCAGGAGGCTGGGCTGGCTCCGGGCACCGTGCACGCACAGGGCGAGCTCCTTCCCCTCCTTCCATTTCCCTGGGGCCGAGGGCACCTCTTGCTCTGCATTTCTGTGGTGCCTGCGTTACCTCTAACCTGGGTGCTATTTGCATCGTCTGGGTCAATGCTGTGGGAATAGGAAGGCTTGGTGCAAGAGCTTTGAGTCAGTAAAGATGCAGATGGGAGGTGAGGAGGCACAGCCCAGGGCAGGCGGCGGGGCTGGAAGGTCACCCAGCGCTCATGGATGCCCACAGGGCTCACAGAGACAGGGAAGATGAGCTCTCCTCCCTCCCGGGGGCAGCACGGGGACGCAGAGCTGAAGCTGGAGGTCTGGGGGCACGAGGGGGTGCAGCGGTGGGAGGACGCTGTGCTGGGAAAGCAAACACGGCTACTGCTGGCAGCAAGGATTAGTTGTTCTTCCCACTGATCCCTGAAACCTGGCTCACTCCCACAGTCCTGCTGCAGGGAGGGCCAGAGGATGGGGTGACCTTTCAATGCTGATTGCTCTGCTGATGAGGAGCAAATAAGCATTGCTGCAGCTGGAGAGCTGCTCAGAAGGGCCCACACGCTGCCCTGGTGCTGCCTCACACCTTGCACCCATGGGCCCCACGCTGCCGGCGCTCAGCAGCAAGGAGAACGCCTGTTCTTAAATCCGAAGGCAGATGTTCCCACTTTGGGACTTTCCAAGGCTACGACTTCTCTGCAGTGCTAAACCTGAGCTGAGGTTAAACCAAGAGCCGCCGGTGCCCGCAGAAAGCCCGCGGCCAGGTGCCACTTGTGCCCCTCCGAGGCTGCAATCAGCGTGGCGGAGCAGCTGCGTGCCAGCAAGCGAACTCTCAGGGAGAGGCTGGTAAAAGCAGCTAACACGTCAGGGCGAGACGCCTGCATTTGCACCTGCGATGCCAGACACGGTTTTGCTCTTAGGGGCTCTCCGAGGAGCTGCCTCCAGGAGCCCCAGCACCCAGCAGGGCGCAGGGTGGATGCAGGGAGTCAGGGCCAGCTCTGCACAGCCCCGGTCCCTGGGGTGGGGAGGAGCAGGCTCCAGGCACCGTCTTTCCTGCGCTGCCCCTCCTGGCTCCTGTCATCTGCAAGCTCCTCAGAAGCACGATTACTGCTCACAATGCCCGCGCACAGCCCCAGCACAATGCAGCCACGCTCTGCCCCGGCGCTGCCGGCTGCGGTGCGAACAGCGGGGCAGTCATTGCAGGACCCCTTTCACCCGGCTCCGAGCACCACGAGACAGCCCAGCTTTGTGTCTGCTCGCACACAGCACAGCTCCAGCCCCGCCGTGCTCCGCACGCAGTCTGTACAGCGATGTTCATGAGCACAGCGCCCTAACACGCCGCACACAGTGCAGCTATTGTGCGCTGCTCAAATGCCCAGAAATCACGGGCTGCCGAGCAGCAGTGCCCAGAAAAGCCCCCATGAGGATGAGCTCTGCCCCCGACCGGAGGGGCAGGATGTCCCCCAGCTGTGTGACCACGGGCAGGCTGCTCAGACCAAACTTTATCCCGGTTCTTGGGGTGTCTGCACGCAGGGAAGAGGCTCAGGCACAGGCACAGTGCAGCACCAGGCTTGGGACAGGGACCAAAAGGCCTTTTCCATTTCAGAGGCCGATGGTTGCACCCCGCCAGCAGACAGATCATGGCTGCTACTATCAGAAATGGGAGGAAGCCAGATTAGGAAAAAAAAAAAATCCATTGGAGACCTTTGACATCACGCGGCTAAACGCATTTTCACAGTTGAAGGGCTGGGGAACGTAATTTCTTATTAAACCCAGCCAACTGATGACTGATACGTTCTTGAGTAATAAATACTCCTTAAACCCCAGCGAGAACCTGGAGGCACCGAGGCAGCCCTGAAGATGGCTCAGCCTCGCTGGAGGAGCAGGGGAACAGCTCCCTGTGAGACACCGGGGCCACGTGGCTGCTCCGCCTGCCGAGGCTGCCGGCAACATCTGCCGAGGCTGGCATCGCGCGGCAGCGCTGGCGGGGCTGGCATGGGCGCCGCAGATCGGCACCGGGACCTGCCAAGTGCTGGCAGGTGGAGCTGCGGGAAGGACTTGGCACCAGGAGGGCCCCGCCGCGCGCCCCGTCCCCGCCAGCCGCCCACGGGCACCGGTGCCTCCGTGCGCCGCGGCTCGGCTCCGCTCGCAGCCCAAGCTGTTCCCGCTCGGCGAGCCCGCGGGGCTGGGGCTCTGCTCCCCAGCTGGCGAGGCAGCCAAAGCCACCTGGGGAAGCGTCAAGTGAGAGCTCGTCCCCCGAGCAGCCCCGTCCCAGCGATGCCTGGCAGCACAGCCCGGCCCCGAGCTGCCGAAGCGACACCTCCGGCGGCGCGCGGCTCCCAGCCGGCGCGGTGGCGCGGGACCAAGCCCTCGCAGCTCCTCGGTGCCCATCTCCCTTTGCTCACTTGCTGAGCGCAGACGCTGCAAATCCTGCTCCGTGAGACGTGGAGAGAATCTGGGCTGAGCCCCGTCCCACAGGAGGGAGCAGAAGATGTGCCCTTTGCTGCGTTAAAACAGCCCCCACCTTCCTCGCCTTTATCCGCCTCTCCCAAAAAAGCTTTATCAGCCTCTCCCCCAAAAAATTATCAGCCTATTCCAAAACCCCTGGCAAACAGGGCACCCAGGTGAGCCCATCCCCACTCATGGGGACAGGGACACTTGTCACAAGCCACGCTGTGCTGCCTTAGCCCCAACCCCAGCTCCGTTCCGTGGCCGGGGCTGCTCGGTAACCACATCGCTTAAGCCCCGGAGCTGATAACCTGGGACCTCCCACGCCGCAATCACCGGTGGCCGGGGGGGCTGGTGGTGGTGACAACGGATGTGACGCACCCTTATCAGTGCGGCAAGGCACGACCTTATCCTCGCAGCAGGAGCACGTTCGTCCTTGCCTGTGAAAGATGGGGCCCGGAGGAGGGAGCGGTGGGCGCAGGGACGGACACAACGGGGCTGTGACAGAGAACTGAAGGACAGCGGTGGCTCCACACCAGGGGCTGCACAGTCCCGGGGCTGCACAGGGTTTTGGCAGCCCCAGCCCCATATCCTGGAGTGGCAGCACAGCCTCGATGCCTCCAGTCCAGGTCCGGTCCCCGCGCGCTGTCGGTGCAGGAGTGCCCTGGTTTGCTCTGATTTAAGCCGGAGCGCTGTTAGCTACAGTACTATTACCACTGCCGAAAACGGTAACTAAATGGCATTTCCCCACCACTCCATTTATATTTCTGTGCTCTTTACCCATTTGTAAACTGCAGGAGGGAACAATTTAAGGCATCTGAGTGAAAAGCTTAAATTAACAATTTACAAATGGCTTAATTGAGGTCCTGGTCTCTCTCTTCCCGAGCAGAAGCCGCTAAATGATTCTGAATCATTCCCATTTATTGGCTCTTGCGATGTGAATTACAGGCCTTGGACCATGATAAAGGCTCTAACACCTTGGCGCAGGCTGGGGGTGCCCTTCGCTCACATCGAGCGGGGCCAGCGACGGCGAGCCAGAGCCTCGGATGGAAGTGGGGCCGAGAAACCAGAAACTGCGGTGAGAAATGGGAAAGGAAGGCAGGAGCCGAAGGTGGTCGATAAATCTGACTCGAGCCGAGACACTGAAGGACACGCGGCCATCCCGGGAGCTGCCCACAGCCGTGAGCTGGGGCTGACGCCGACAAAACGCTGGGGAAGGAGCTCGGCTGCGGGACGGGGAGGTTCAACCCCGCGTGTGGGGCTGGGAAGAGAAATCCCTGCTCTGTCCGACAGCAGGGATCAGCTGAGGACCACCGCACGATGTGGCACAGGGTGTGACACGCTTTGTGCCCCTAACACGTACCCGCTCCTCCCCGGGAGGTGGCCCTGGAGGGCCGGGATGTGGCCCCCCAGCCGCAGCCCTGGGGGTTCGGCTCTGCCCACAGCCCCGCACTTGTTAAAGCGCTCGCTGGCAGCCAAGGACACTCATGTCTGCATCAAACTCCTCGGCTCCCAGTCTAATTCTGGCACATCAGACAGTAATTATAGGTGCATCACCGGCGCTGACAAGTCTGCAGCTCGTCAGCCCGGCACCTGTCAGTGCAGCGCCGCAGACGCCGCGCGGGGAGCGGAGCGGGGAGAGGGGCTCAGGCTGCTCCCACCCATCCCAGGGGCGGCTCCGGGCTGCCCTGGGCACCCCCACCCCATCACGGCCCCCCAGTCCCCCATCACCCAGGGGTCAGCACCCCACGGCCGTGCTCAGAGGCTGCTCCAGTACCCGCAGGGCTTGGCACCAGGCTGTCACTGGGAAGGGGCACCAGCTCCTGCCCCAGCCTCCCGCAGCGCTCCCTCTGCAGCCTGTGGGGAGGGCTGGTGCCCAAAACAGCAGCTGGGAGCTGGCTGGATCCATGCTCAGCCTGGCCAGGCTGCCCGGGACAGCCACCCGTGTTACTACAACAGTCCAAAAAACAGAGGTGAGAGCATCCCCAGCTGCAGGAGCAGCGAGGGAGCCCGGGTACGGCTCCAGCCCGGGAGGAGCCAGCGGCTGGGAGGCTCCGACAGCACCGGGGAAGAAGTGGGGAGGCTGCTGGCTTGCTGGTTTTAGAAGCGAGGGGGAGATGCATGTGAGGGAGAAGCAATAATTTTAATTAAAAGGCAAATGAGTGCACTGAAAATTGACTTAAAGCACAGAGATATTAAAAAGCCGTTGACTCGGTGAATTATTCCTCCTTGGGTTGCTTGATTGCGAATAAGCACTCAGACAGCGCGGGCTGCTCTGGCAGCCTGACTCGGGGAGCACCAGCAAGGCGAGAGGGGAGCGGGAGCTGCTGGGCACGGGGGGGGGGCAGCCCAGGCCCCCCTGGTCTGTGGGATCCAGCCGCTGCCCCTCTGCCTGGCAGCGGGGACACACACACAGAGGGTCCCTGCTGCCCCCCACCTGGCCCTGGGGCTCGGGACCAGGAGCCAAGTCGCTGTTGCCCTTTCTGCTGCTTCTCCAGCGGCTGCCGAGCAGCAGCTCCGCCAGCCCAGCCAGGGCTTGCAGCCTTTGGGAAGGGGTCGAACCTGCCTCTTTGCACGGGAGACGTGCTCATTAACTGGCATCATTACGTGTCTGCAGGATGACCTTATAGCTGTCTCTGTGCTCACCTCCGCAAGGATGCAGCTTCTGAGAGCAGGGGCTCTTTAATCTTGTTCAGACAAAGGCAGAACAAGATCTGATAGCTGGAAGCTGAAGCGTCAGGAACACAGACAAGAGAAGGCAGATGTGCTTAGCGGGGCCCGGGAACAGCCTGCACCAAGGGGTGGTTTCTCCATCACTTCCCACCGTTCACTCAAGGCAGGCTGCTCTACTGAGAGACAAACTCCGGCTCAGCCAGGAGCCATGGTCTTGGAGGAAATCACTGCCGAGACTGCAAGGCCCGTGTTACGTGGGTGGGATCAAACCGGGTTTTCAGAAAGGTCTTTTGAGGTCCTGGAAAGAACCCACAAACTCTCTACAGACGCACGGATCCCATCCCTTCCCTGCGCCCTTCCCCTTGCTGTGCTCATCTCAACACCCCCAGGCGCTGCCAGGATGGTTCAAGGGTGTGAATCCCAGTGAAGCATCGCCACAATGATGAGGCTCAGCACCAGCAGGACCCGCAGCCCCCCACAGGTTGGGGACCACAAACTGGTGGTGGAACCAGCAGGGCTGCGACGCCGTGCACGGAGCCAACAGCAAACCCCACCGACAGCACCACGAGCACAAGCTCCGGGACCTCCTTCCTGCAGGGTCCCGAGGCAGCAGGCACGCAATCTGCTCTCCAGCTGAGGGGCAAGCGTGCTTGCCTCTCGGAGCCAGGCAGCTAATTGCACGTGTAATTCTGGGACAGCAAACGAGCCAGAGCAGCGCTCGGCGCCGCGGGCAGGTCCCCATATGGGTGCGTGGCCCGGCCGTGGGCTGCTGCCTGCATCCTGCTTGCCCACTCCCCTTTCGGGATAAGGCATCATCACAACTCAACAAGGCGTGTGCAGGAAATGCAATTAAATCACAGCGCGCCGTTCCAGCACCTTGCTTCTCCACCGCCACGGCTCTCGTGTGAGCGGGCCTGGCACACCCCGCGCATTACAAGCTTGATTTCCTCCACCTCCAGGCCATCCTCCCCGGCACGGCCCTGCTCTGCTGGGACTCGGCTGCACGACAGCGATGTGCAGCCCTCAGACCAACCCCTGGTGCTGCTCTCCTTGCCTTCAGGCACAGAAAACCCTCCTGCTGCAGGGCAGGAGGTCACCAAAGGCCCGGATAACCAAACCTAGAGCAGAAGGCACGGGTGGCATGGTGCCTGGGGCTCAGCCCCGAGGGCAAGAACCCCTTGGAGAGCCAGGGAGCTGGTGGAGGAAGGGAGACTCTCTACGGGCACTCTCCCCATCTCCTGGGCCGGGACTGACGGGTGCTGCTGCTCCCAGGATAATTTTAGCTCGGAGCTGCTGCCCTGATTGACAGGGCTCTGGTGCCCGTCTCAGCCTCCCCAAAAAGAAGCGCTGAAATCTTTGCCGAGACACTGGAACCATCTCCGGCAATGTGAACACCCAGCCCATTAGAGGCCGACAGATGCCACAGAAATAAAATCTATTATTATGACAGACCCAGCAGGGGTTGCTACTGAACAGATTCCACCACATTTCCCTCTTACAGTTTCTCCGAACCAGCCGCGCGTCCAACAGCCGGCTCCCAGCGAAGGCACCTGCCTGCTCACCTAACCCCAGGGAGCCGGCACAGCTCCCCCCCTCCAAACACCTCCCACCCCGTCCCCAAAGGGGAAAAACCCCAAACCTTGCAGGCTGTGGGGGTTACTGGGGGAGAGCCGGTCCCTCGGGGAGCAACACCAACGCCTCCAGCTGCAGGCTGCAGCCCGGGCAGGACCTCAGGTGCTGCCTTCCCACCGCCCCCTGCACCCAGGAGGGGGTCGGGGAGGGAGCGGACACGGACACGAAACACGCAGGGTGGGGAGGAGCACACTGCTGGCCCCCGGCCCCGGTACTAACCTGGTGACTTTAAACAAAGGGAACAGAGTCCTGGCTTCTTCCCTCCTGCAATTCGATCGAGCCCTGGTTAGGGACAGGAAAGGAGGAGATTCATGAATGAACGCGATCCGGGCGGAAAAGTTCGCCGGGGATGGAGGGGGGATAAACAAATAAATCAGAGCAAGCAAACACACAATAAATCTGAAACAAAAGAGCAGCAGCAGAAAGCGTCTGAGAGAGAAACACAGCGATGGGGAGCCGGGCTGCGCCCCGTGCCTGGAGACCCCCGGCATCACCCCACCATGGGGGCAAGCAAGCAGCAGCCTCTGCACCCGCACCCCCTGCATGGAGGCTCACCCCCAAAATGCCCCGATCCTCCTGGGCTGTCCCCGCGGGGACCCTGCCCAGCTCGGCCCCAGCCTGGGAGCAGGAGCTGTGCACACACGAGGGGCACTCGGACGGGACGGGTTTGCTGTGGCCCTGATCTGGCAAAAAAAAAGCCGGGATCTTCCCCAAAGCTGTGCCCTTGCTGTACCCCGAACCCAAACACGGCCCAGCCCGGGGTCACCAGCTCCTGGCGGGGGCAAACGGCGGCTCCAAAATGACAGCACCAAAAAGCGCCTGCTAACACTGACTGCTCGCCCTGACTGCTCCCGTGGGCAAACACGATGCTGAGAGCAGAGCTGGGTGGGCACGGGGAGGGGTGGCAGCTACACGGGGCCCCCCACCCGGCTGCCCCCAGCTCTGAACTCCCCCAGCCTCCTGCCTGCAGAGGGACAGAGCCCGGGCAGTGCTGGGCGTTCACTCAGGGCTGCTTGGAGCCTTTGTCTTTGGCACCAGGGTGGATTTCTTCCCCTGCCTCACTGTGCTGCCAGCGTGTGTGCGGGGGGAGCGGGGTGACAGGGACAGGCAGGGGACAGCAGGGGGGGTAGGGGACAGCGAGGGGGGGGGGCAGGGGACCAGACCTCAGCGCTCACAAGGACCTCATTCATTGCACCCAGCTCATCCAGCACGCCCACGCCGTGGGACGTCTGTCCCCTCGTTCCCCTCGTCCCCAGCCTGGCTCCTCTCCCCGTGCCCTCGCTCCCATCGCTGCCCTCGGGGTGCAGCCCCCCGGGGAGGCTGGGGGCTCCGTGGTGCCCCCTCCCCAGCGAGGAGGAGGAGGAGGAGGAGATGAAGGAGGAGGAGGAGGGTGCTGAGCGCTGTTTCCATGGCTGCAGCCCCAGGGAGCGAAGCTGACAGCTGCAGATGGCTTTGGCAACCCTGGCTTTTGGGGTGGGGTCTTCGACCTCAGACCAAGGAGGGGTCGGTTGTGATGTGCTCCCCTCTCTCCCACCACCAGGATGTGCTGGGGCCGCACGCTCCTGGGGCACGGGGTACAAATTCCGAGTCTCGTGGTGTGCGAATGGATTTCACGCACAGAGCGAGTGAATAATCTGCGAGGCATTAACGGGAGAGGAACAAGAAGCACGAAATAAAAGTGGAAAATCCTTCCTAAATGGGCTTTATTCATTTGTTTTGATAATTGCTGTTGAGGTTTAATTACTGATGCCATGTTTTGTGAAGTGCCAGGAAATGCTCTGGAGCAAATTTGTGGCCGTGGGACCCAGCAGGAGGGCAGGGGGCTGGGGCTGGGGCACCCAGAGGGGCAGCAAAGCCCAGGGGCTGGAGGCGATGCCCCCTCCCACAGCTGGGTCGTGCCCACAAAAGGCCCCGGTAGCAATGAGACCGAGTGACAAAGCGTGGCTTTTCTGGTGGAAACAGAAAAAGGAGGGGGACAAGCGTGGCTCCTCTTACACGGGATTTTCCATGGCTTGTTCTGCCATGAACTCTCTGATCTCATCCTCACAATTTTTGTGCTGTGGGGGGAAGGAAAAAGCTCTGGGTGCTGCCCCTGCTACAGACCCCCAAGCCAAGACCCCGGTCGTCATCCGTGGAGCACCCACGATGCTGAACTGGGGGGGTGCCGAGCAATTCCCTCCTGGTCCCCCCATCCCAGGGACGGAGACCCGGGCAGTGCCCAGACTGCAGCCACCCTGCCCCAGCCCAGCAGGGTGCAGCAGGAGCAGGGCAACGATTTGCTTTGTGCCCCAGTGCGAGCCCCGAGAGAGGAGCAGGGCTCCCTGCCACCCGCCCAAGACCTCTGCCACCGCCCCGAGGGACCTGGCACAGGGACAAGGTGTCGCATCAGGCAGTGCCACCGAGCACCGGCCCCACCAGCAGCTGCTGCCCGGGTGCTGCTTTTGGCAGGGCAGGAGGAGGAAGAGGAGGAGGAGGAGGAAGAGGAGGAGGAGGAGGGCAGGGAGCGGAGCGGGAACGCGCCATCGCAGCGTCCTTGAGTGTCCTTCAGAGGCTTTGCTTTTCACGCAGTGCAGCGGCTGAGGAAGGACTGAAAATCCCAAACTGCTCTCCTCTTTGATTCCCCCCACCACAGGCAGAGTTGAAAGGAAGCGGCGAAGGCGAGAGAAAGGAGGAGGCGTGCGGGAAGGGAGCGGGGAGAAAGGGAGCGGGTGCAGGGGGAAGGAGGCGCGCTGCTCCCCTTCTCCCTGCTGGGCCCTGGGACAACAGGGACCCCTTTGGGGGGCTGAGGGCCCCCCAGGAGCCTCCTGCACTCAGTAGGGGCTTGGCAGCTCCATGCAGGCACCCTGTGCACAGGAGGTGAAGGCAGAGGGTGTTCCCAACATCCACGCTCCAGTGTCTTTTCCCCAAAGCGCATCCACACCTCGGCATCACCAAAACCCCCTGAGGGGACTCGGTGTCCCGGCTGGCTGCCCCCAACCTCTCCCAGAAGTGGGATCATGAGGGAAGAGGGTGACAGCCGCCCCACGCACCCAACCGGGCATGGTTCAAGCGTAGCCTTCGGTCTCACCATCATCCCCTGTGGCCCAGCGGGCAGAGGGCGATGCCACGGGCTGGCACGGGGAGGTGGCTGGCAGGCCTGGGAACACGCACCCGCTCTGTTTGGTCTGGGCAATGTGTTTTTAATGAGCCATATAATGTTTTTCAAATTATGCTGGAATCATTAATCCTCCTGAAATGAGACAGATTCTGCAGTCCTCGGGCAACGCTGGGGCTGCCTGTTGCACGGCCGAGCAGGCAGGCGCTGCCTCTGCTCCGCTGCTCGCTGGTGGCATTGGGGCCGTTTAGCTGCGACCCCAAGAGCCCTGTCCCCAATTCCTACAAGGGACCCAGCTCAGGGCTGGCAGGACCCCGTGCCACGGTGCTGGGATGCAGCGTGCACACCTGGGCACAGACGTGAGCAATGGGTAAAGAGGAGCAAACGTGGGCTCTGGGCCTCTCCCCAGGTGGGAGCAGCAGGATGCTGAGAGCCAAACGGTGCAGCCAGGAGCCAGCACGGGCTGGCACAGAGGGGCTGGAGCCATCCCCGGGGGGCTCAACCGGCGGCTGCCTCTGCGAGGCGGACACCCGTGCCTGCAGCCCTCCCTGCCTCCGCGCGCCTTCCCCGAGATCCAACTCTAATTGCAGGAGGGAGGTGCTGTATTTTTCCATGCATGAAGATCCAAAGTGACACTTTTTCCCTTCTCTTTTCAGCGTGCGGGAGAGCGAGCTCATTAACATAAAACCACCGAGCCAAATAAAAACCCCGAGCGCCGTGACAGCATCCCTCCAAATAACACGGGAAGGGAGAGTTTGTTCCTCTCCTGCTCTGCCCTTGCCAAGCGCGATGGCAGCTGCAGAAGGAAGGAAGGACAGACAGAAAGAAGGATGAAAGGAAGGACGGACAGCCACCCGACAGGTGGTTCTTTCACACCCTTGCCCTGTGCCTCTCGGCGTGGCCGAGCTGCAGCCTCGGCTCCTGCAGGTGCCGGGGGCTTTGTTGGGGTCACCCAGAACCATCGGGGCCACCGAGGAGCTTCCAGGCAGGGCAGGAGATGGGCAAGGAGGTGCCACAAGCCCGATGCCAGGTTCGCAAGACACATGGCTTTGTGTGCACAAATTCTTTAGGAATTTGGCCTCTGAAACACACCAGGATTTTAGAAACATGCACTGCCCACAGCGATGCACAGTTTCCAGCAGGGAATTTGTGCAGAGCAAGAGATGAGGCCAGCCCACCGCTGCCCTGCTGCACCCTGCCCCGTGCTGCACCACCAGGCACCACCGCGGAGTCCCGAGCTGGCTGCAGGACAGGAGCCGTAAATCTGGGCAGCTCCTGAAACACCGAGGCTTTTAACAGGCTGTAACTGAAATATATAAAGTAGGGCTGGGCAACTCTGGCTGACAACACCAGCCAGAGCAGCTGATTGCAGGCTCTGTCACGGCTGAGGAGCATCACCCTCACCGCCTCCTCTGGACATCCCACCTGAGGGCTGCAGGAATGGACTGGGAGAAAAAGCAACTTCTCTCCATGTCCCCCTTCCCAGTTTGGCTGTGACGCTGGTTCCCAGTTTGGGGAGAGTACAGATGCTCGATTTCCCAACCGAGCACTATTAGCTGTGCTACAAACTCAGATGCATCATCTTCCTTTGCCCTCCTCCCTTTGCAATCAGAACATTTCAGCACAAGGGAAAAAAAAAAAAAAAAAGAAAAAAAAACACAAACAAACCATAAGTGTTTGTCCCCCCCTCCTTCCACTTCCTCCCGCCCCCACCCAGCCCTTTCCATCAGTCCTTCTGTTTGAGATGTGGTGGTGTTGTGATTTTTTTTTTTTTTTTAAATCTTCATTTGCATTTATTCTGAAAGTGGAAACCACGCAGGGGGAGGGAAAAAAAAAATAAAAACAGCTGACAGCAAAGTTTTATTATCCCCATTGGGTGGCGAGGAGCAAATCAGTAATTTTTTAACAAGCATTTAAGCTCCTTTGCTGAGTGCCTCTTTGAGCCTTGGTGCACCTGCAGCCTGGCGCAGCCAGGAGGGGGGGTTGATGAGGACCTTTGGTGGGGAGCAGGCGCAGCTGATGGGGGGCAGCATGTGCTCGCCCCTTTGGAGCGGAAGATGCTGGAGGTGAGGAGCTGGGACCTTGCAGCACCACAGGCGATGCTGCGGCTGCAGGAGCCCACCCGGGGGGTAAGACCCGCTCGTGTGACCCCATCGCAGGCCCCAGACCTCCCCAAGTGATGCTAACAGGATTGCCCGCCGCTTTTTCATGCCAATAATTCTGCAAAGCTGGCCCGAGCAGCCTCTGCTCTCCGCTCTGCGGCTCTCAAGGCAGGCATCGCTCATCGCCCCCACCCAGGGGCGTTTTAATACCGATAACTGTCACGGAACCTGACCACAGCCGCTGGGAAAGAGCCAGCTGAGCAAACCGCTGGGGGGGCGAGAACTTCGCAGCCACAGGGCTGGCACAAAAGGGAGCCTCTGCCCTTCTGATACCCCCCCATGTCCAGCCCCATGCTCGTGCCTCCCCATCCCAAGCGCAGCCCCCGTCACGCTGCTTTGCTGAAGGTCCAGCATCTCCAAGCCAAAATCTGCAGGGCTGGGGCCATCAGCACCTTGTGCTCAGCCAGGAGCAGGCCTGGGACACCACGGGGGCAGAGCCAAGCCCCCCCCAAGGAGCAGGGAGGCAGCACAGCACCCTTCCTCTCCCCATTCTCACATTGCTCAAACCCCGCTCTGCTGCGCCCTGAGCCTCCCCAAAACACGCCGCCAGCTCGCAGCCTCCCTCCCCTTCCTCCCCAGCATGGCTGGAAATAAAATATTGACAGCGGGAGCCTCACTGGGCTCCTCCATGCACACAGCACCCTGCGGACACCTACATGCGTTCACCACCTCTCCAGACCCCAAAACAGACCCCAGCCCCTCCCTGGTGCTTGGGGCTGCCCCCCAAAACCCCAGCCCTGCCCCACACTGTGGGCACCACACACGTGTCCGTGCGTGCCAGGCAGCGTCCCCGGGGCGCAGGGAGCTGCTGTGCACCCTGGCTGGGATCGATGCGTGGCAAAGAGGAGAATCAATTTCTATAATTAAACCCTGCACCGCCGGGCTGCGTCCTCCCTCCCCGCTCCCCATGGCAGAGGGCTGCTCCAGCCCCCGGCAGGGTCCCACAGGGACCACCGCTCCTGGCCGGTGCCAAGGCAGCTCCCCCCTGGGTCCAAGCAGCAGCAAAGGGCACCCAGGGCACCCCTGCTCCCATGGCAAAGAAATCGGCACGGAGAATTTCTTGGGGGAAAATAAAGCAAAGGCAGGCACGGGTGGGTGTTTCCCACCAGCCGGGCCTTTGCTGCGAGCTGATGCTCACATGGCAGAGGGAAGGAGGAGGATTTGGGGGGGGGGGCAGCCTAAATCCACAGCTCCACAGCAGCGTGTGGTGGAGAGGAGCCTTCATCCACATTTCCAGAAAGGGAAAAAAAACATCGTGGGGGGAGCCAAGCAGCTTGGCCAAGGTCGTGCGGGGAGCCAACGCCAGCCCTGCCATGAACACCACCAGCACCCGGACAAGTGCAATCGCCCCACCAGTTCTCAGCTCTGCCCCCACCCCAGCAACACCCAGGCTGCCCATCAGTCACTCCAGCTCGTCCCCACAGACATCTCCCTGGCCACGAGCAGGGTGCTCAGGAGCAAACAGGCTGAGTGTCCCCCCACCCATCCTGCCAGGCAGCAAGGGATGGCTCCTGGCAAAGAATTAAGGCCCCTTTGCACAAAGGCAGCCTTCGGCAGCCCTGAGGCTCCCCCCTAGCCCCCTGAAGGCTTTGCAGCCCACCAGCAGCTCCCAGGGGCACCGAGTGTTGTCAGGAGGAGCACGGAGCCATTTCCACAATGGTGTGAATGGAGGAGGCTTCAGGGGCAGTCTGGTGGGAAATAATTAGCACATCGAAAATGTATTCCTCATTAAAATGAGGGAAGAGCCACCGCTGGGGTGGGCGTGATCAGGTGGCTCTGGGCAGCTCAGATCCTGCACAGCCCCCACAGCAGCAGCACAGCGGGGCACAAAAGCCAGGGAGCGAGCAGGGGGACTGAGAAGCATCCGTGCCCCCAGGATCTGGGCGCTGGCAGCCAGGCCAGGAGACCGACAGCAAATCTGGGGTCCCTGGGACTGACCCAGCCGAATTCCCCACCTGGTGCCAGGGTGGGGGACACCCACACCCCTCAGCGACCAGCCGAGAGGAGAGCCCCCTCCCAGCCCCAGCCCCAGCAGGGAGCTGGTTGGATGCGACCCCCCCACACACGATCCCCCGGGGCCGGGCACGATCCCGGGGCCTCCCGCAGCCAAACCCAACTTCCCCGGGAGTTGGGCGCCAGCACCCACCCGGCACCAGCAGGTGCGGGGGGGACCCGAGCATCACCGCCCCCCCCCGCCCGCCTCCCGCAGCCAGGGCGAGGATGCGGAGAACAAAGAAGGGGAGAGGCTGCGGGGCGCAGGCTGGGCGCTGCCCACCGCCAGGGCAGACAAAGGGGCCCCCACCCGCGGGCAGCGCAGCCCCCCACCAGCGCGGAGCAGGGCACGGCGGGGGCCGCAGCGCACCGCGCACCCCTGGGCGCACCCCTGGGCGCACCCCCCCCACCCAGCGGCCCTGCCTGCCCAGCCGGCGGGGGGAGCAACCCCTCGGCGGCTCCTTCAGCCCCGGTCGTGGGGGGGCCTCCAGAGTTATTTTAAGTTTCCCTGCCCGCCTCCACCCCTCCCACCCCCCCCCCCCCGCAGCCGGGCGCAGCCCGGGACGTGCCAGGCTCTTCCTCCTCCTCCTCCTCCTCCTCCCCGGGGATGCTGCGAACGCCCCAAAAGGGACGCCCCCGCGGCTCGCCCACCCCGCGCGCCCCAGCAGCGGCCGGGGGAAGGATGGGGGCGAGAGAGCCGGGAGGGGGCACAGCCCGCAGCCCCCCCTCCTCGCCCCCCTTGTCCCTCTCCAAAGGAACCCACGAACCCGCAGCCGCCGCCCGGCTGGGGCAGCACAACGCCCGGTTCCGCGCACGGTGCCGCGGCAACGCCGGGCACAACCGCCCCCAGCATCCCGGCGAGCCCCCCCCCGAGCCCCCGGCCGTCCCCATCTCCGGTCCTCGCCGCCGCCTCCCCGGGACCGCCACCGGCGGCTGCGCCCCTTCGGAGCGCGGCGGCCCCGGCAGCGACCGGCCCCGAGCAGCAGCAGCAGCGCCGCGTCCCCGGCCCTTGGGGGTGTGTGTGGGGGGGGCACCGCAGCCCCGGCTCCGGCTGCCGAGCCCTGCGCCCGGCCCCCCCCCAGAAACACGGGAGCCCCCCACGGGCGGTCACCACCGGCACCGGGAACGGCGGAGCCCCGGGCAGCAGCAGCACGGCACCGGCGGCGTGGAGGGAGGAGGAAGGGAAAAAAAAACCAAAACACACGAATAAAAAAAAAATACCTGCTACTTAAGAATGGGTGCACATAGTGAGAGTGACATGCCTTGAGAGGGTGTATTCCCCATCGCTGCGCCGCTCGCTCCCGTCCTTCCCGCTCCCGTCCCTCCGCCAGCGAGGCCCCGGCAGAGCGCGAGCGAGCGGGGGCGCGCCCGGGTGTGTGCGCGGGGGAGCGCGCAGCTCGGCGATGTACAAAGGAACAAATGGGAAAAACACATTAGCTCATGAGAGATTAATGTGCGGGGAGACGGCTCCCCCCTCTCCGCTCCCTCTTAAAGGCCCCCGCCTGCGCTCGGCGGCAGGTGCCCACCCAGGGGCACCCCCGGGGAGCGGGGCGGGGAGCGGCTGCCCCCGCGCACCGCCGGCAGCGGGACCCACGGGTGACACAGGGGAGCGGCACCCACGGGACGCCCTGCTCCGGAGGGGCCGGCAGAGCCACGCTCCTGCACCCTTGGGAGAGGGGCGGGGTGGGCAGCGGCTGCCGTGCTGCCGTGGCCCTGTGTGGGCAGCAGCACGGATGCTCTGAAGGTAGGTCAGGGGAAAATAAGCAGAAAAGGGGGTGGAAGTGCCACCAGCAGAGCCCCGGGTCCTGTACCTGATCCCATGGGACCGGCGGGTCCCAGCTCTGCATCCAACACCACCTGCCTGCCTTTGGGCAGTTGCAAATTCCCCAGGTGAGCAGCCAGCAAAGCGCTCTGTAGCAGAGCACCATCGCATGGGGTACCCACACAGAGTCCCCATCCGGCAGTGCCACCGTCCAGGGGGAGAGCAGCCCCCTTAGGGTCACCGTGTGCTGGGTGCACCAAGGTGCCTTGCTGGTACCTTACCCCATTTGGCACCTCCTGGCCAAGAAAAATGGACCTGAAGTCCAGAGAACCAGATCAGGAGTAGGGCAGGAGAAAGAACCAGCAAGCAGCTGCTTTGTTCTGCGGACAGGCAAGGACAGCTCACAGATTTTCTCCGCTTCCCCCCCTCATGGGACAGGGGCTGTGACACAGACCAGCACCTCCCCAGCCAGGAGGAGGGAGGGTCGAGGAGACCCCAGCTCCCCCCGGCAGCCTGCATTAGCAGGAGAGCCGCTGCCCAGCGGCACGGGGGAGCGTGGAAGCGCTGGCTCCATTAGGAGAACGTCCGTGGGGCAAAAACCTTTTCCAGAGCCAGCGAAGTGAGTCTTGATGGGGCTGACGTGCTCCTGGCAGCAGGACGCCTCGGCACGCGTGGGCCAGGGGGGCCGTGTCCTGCTGCAGCACATCACTTGTCCCTGCCTGGTAGCGAGTCCATGCTCTCATCACCTCCAATTCCTCCTTACACCCCTGCCCCTGCATCCTGCTGAGCTGGGAGAGGGGGAGAGCATGAGCTCCACATGCTGGGGGGCACAGAAAAGAGGGAGAAAAGGGGGAAGAGAAAGGATGAATGAAAAATGGGATGGAAAGAGACCTGGAACTGCTGTTAGATTCAGGAGTGCCTCAGAGATGTAATAAGAGGTGAAGCGTTTATAACACAAAGTGAAATTGTCCGGTCTGTGTTGTGCTGGCAGTCAGACTAGAGGAGCTGACATTCCCCCAGCATTCAAATATCTCATCTGATACCCAGCCCCAAGCTGCCACTCTCAGAGATGCCACCAGGAAAGCCCAAACCTCCCTGTGTTGGAGGGAGCACACGGCTCCCCAGGGCCATCTGCGCACGGACACCTCCCCAGCCATGCAGGAGACCCAGCGAGGGACAGATCCTGCTCTCCCCATGGCCCCCAGGGATCCCCTTGGCAGACCCCAAGCTGCTGCCTGGCAAGAACTCAGGGGTAGATTTAATTTTTACAGAGCACCAGGGGGAAATTCACGCAGCGAGGTGGAAACTGCTCCCTCCTGGCATGACCCACCCTGACCACAGACAGGGAACACACCAGAAAACCCGACACAGACCCAGCAGTGATGAAAGCTTCCCCACGCCACCACCAAAGCCTCGCACCAGCACCCATGGAGCAGCCCCAGCACGGGACCGCGCCACGGGGCGACGCCGCTGACAGCTCCCAAATCCGCAGCTCACGGGGAGGCAGGAGTTTTGATCACAGCAGATCCAAGTGAGGTGGTGAAATGTCTCTAAATGAGCTGAAATGCGGTCTAATCGGCACATCTATTTTCTAACAAGTTACATATTCCCTTCAGAGCTCGAGTCATTTCAAAAACACATTAAGGAGAAATATTTGAAAGCTGAAATGTATTAAACAAGCACTTCATCCTCATCAGCAGAGAGGTTATGGACCTTTGCTGGTCTCCTTCCAATAACCTTGCACACCCGATACCACGAGGCGATCTCTTTCCAGAAGCCCATTAAAGCACGTGCAGGGCAGGGCAGGGGCAAGCCCCGGGGGGGCACCATGGCCACGAGCCCTGGGGCCGGGCAGGATGGGATGGGGCGGACGCAGCCCCCGCTGCCACCACCAGCACCAGGCAGGGGCAGGAGCCAACCCTGCCCAAAACCACGGGAATGACCTGAACGCATCCCTGGCTTCTTGGAAGAAAGCCTGCAAGAGAACAAGTCTATTTATTTCTGTTTTCTGAGGCTTTGCAGAGGGAGACGGAAAGTCCTGCAGCCACAAGAGACAGGAATTTAATTTAAAGAGGAGAGCAGATACGGCGCGTAACCGCACGGCTGCAGGAGCTGGTGTGTCACCGAGAGAGCCAACATCTGCGACTTGGCTGAGAGCTGCAGGGACAGGATCCTGCCACGGAAGGCTCTTTTTCCCCAAAAGGCTCTCAGCACCAAACCCCCGCAGAGAACCGCAGCTGGGTTCCCCCCAAAGGAGAGAGGAGAGGGAAGCAGAGATGCTCCGAAACCCTCGCGCTGCCCTTGGAGCAGCCACCACTGCATGCAGCACCTGCACATTTGGAGAAGCAAATCTGGGCAGGGAAAGGGCAGAGAGGGCACAGGAAAAAGGCCCCAGCAGCGGAGAAGGCAGAGAGAGGACTGGGAGCCACGCTGGGGCTGGAGAGGGACCAGGACATGCGGGGGCTTCAAAGGACGTTTTAGGACAAGTCAGACAAAAAAAGAAATGGATCATAAATAATTGAGAGCCGAGGCTCAGCTTTCATGTTCCTCCCATCCAGCCCAGAAGGAAAGAGACCTCAATCCCCTTCTGCAGGGCCAGGAATGAGGCCCCTGGGTGAGATTTGGGGGCTCCTTGCCTTTAATTAGCCCTCCCCTTGAAGCACACCATCCTCATCCTCCCTCCTCCGCCACACAGCCCGAGGCAGCTCACGCCCCCAGCTCCAGCACATCGGAAAGGTTTTGGGGAGCAGGAGATGCTGCTGCCTGCCCCCCTCATCCAGTGGGGTCAGCCCAAAACTGGGGGCCCAGACCCCAGAAGTTTAATACCTTGATGCCAGTAGGGCATTATTAGCCCTGCAAAGTCCCAAATCCCTCCTCTCGGTCACAGCAAACTCCCCCAGCAGCAAGCTCCCAACCTGTGTGGATGCTGAAATTTTCTTACCAGTCCCACTTTGCTGGGGAGCCACATCCCCAGTTAGCAGGGAGCTTCAGAAAAGGCAATGCCAAGCCCACTCCCCCCCCAAAATAACTCAATAAATCCCCTGTGCCCCATTTTAAAACCACCAAGGAGGAAACGAGTGGCTGGAAGTGAGCGGAGCTGAGCATCACCTGGGCGCTGCGAGCCCCTGCTGCCGCCCCCGGCCCAGCGCCCTCGTTGCCTCGCCTGGGAGATTTTGAAGCAAAGTCTGAGCATCTGAAGCACCAGTGTCTGCCTCGCTCGTATTTTTAACATAGCTTCACACGGAGCCATCCCACACACATCTGTCCCCCCTCTGCACATGCTCACATTCACCCGTGTGCCCAGCCCCGCCGCCCACGCTGGCCGTACAGCCACACGTTTCCATTTATAATGCACCCAGTCACGCACAAACCCCCCCTGTGTTCGTCTTGCTGCACACAAGCTTGGGGACGTGCATTTTGCACTGCCCCCCATCCCCACCCTCTTCCAAAAATCCACCTGAAAGGACCAACAAAGTCCTCTGGTTCCCTTCCAGCATCATTTTGCTGCCCCCGCCCAGCCCCTTTCTGCCTCCAGGAGCACAGGGAAAAGGCCGGAGCTCCAGGAATGAGCTGGGGAGGCAGAAAGAGAGCTCGAGGGGGGGAAATATTGCAGGAGCTGAAGGAATTCCCCAGCCCGCTCCATGCAGGAATGCAAACGGGAGGAGCTGCCCAATTTCACGGTGACTGGTGAGGGCTTAATAACAGCTAAGCAATGCACGCACTGGCAGATGTGTGAGCAAAAGCAGCGCCAGCAAATAGATTTCGTTGTCTCAGGAAGGGACGCTGCGCTGCCTCCACGTCCCTTCCCATCTGGAGCGCGCGGTCCCACTCAGAGCCTGGGTTCCTTAAGGAAGGAAAACCTCTTCTGCCCCAGCACAGAAACCCAAAACCAAGGCCTGAGCCAGATCCTCACCCCCACATGGTTGTAGTGGGCTTGAGGCTCGCCCACAGCAGCACATGGGTGCAATTTGCAGCCACCCCCATAGGTTGCGTGTCCAAAACCCAAAATCTGCGCCCCGCACAGCCACGGCCGGGGCTGGGCACGGGGCCGGGGCAGCAGCTCCCATGGCTGCCCCTGCGCTGCCTTCCTCTGGGCATCGGGAGGAGGAAAAATCTCCATGGCAACTGAGGACAGCCGTGACCGCGACGCCGCCGAGCACATTTGGGGCTGAGCCATGCACCGCGTACCAGGCACACCGCAAACGGCTGCGGACCTGGAGCAAGGAGGGGTGGTGACCTCGAGCTGCCCAAATTTTGTAGCAGGGAACTTGGGCAAGGCCCCGTGGGGGAGCCGGGGCCGGACCCCGACCCCATTTCCTCACCCCCCAGCCCAGCCCTGGGTGGGTGCCGGGCTCGAGAGGTGGCTGCGGGGAGCTGAGCCCACACGCTGCACCCCCAGCGCTGGAGGGGCCCCGTCTCCCACCCAGAGCCAGGTTTCTCTCCAAAATTCATGGATAAAGAATTGTTGATGGATGGCCATCGGAGCAGGAGGAGGAAGGAGGGGAGAGAACAACAGAGCAAAGGAAAAGGAAGAAAAAGAGGTTGAGATGGTCGGGTCTCCCTCCTCTTCACCCCGGGTCCCACATTTTTCTATGGCATCTAGGAATCCTTTACACCCTAAAGCCTCACAAAACTCCCTGCCCTGCTCAGCACTGCTCCGTGGGCTCTTTGGCCCAGGCTGTCCCCAAGGTCTGGCCGTTAGATGGGGACAGAGCCCCACCGGCGCTGCTCCTTGCCTGCCCCTTCCCGCAGCCATCCCGCACAGGGGAGCGAAGCCAGATGCTGGGCCAGGCTTGATTTCTTCCTGCAGCTCTAAGAGGATTTTCTTGGTAGAAGCAGCAGCTTTGCTGATTGCAGAGATGACCGATATTCCCAATGGCCAGGCAGGAAACCCTGCATCAACCCCAGCAGCCCTGGGGGAGGATGGCTGGGGGGTCCCCAGGCTCCGCTGCCCATGCTGCCACCACGTGCCATCTTTGCCTGCCAGGGACAGCACAAGGACACGTTCACACGGCCGATGGAAGTGACTTCAGTTCCCCAGCACCTCACTGGTCACCAGCATCCATCAGGGCTGCTGTCAGAGCAGTGGGGGACCCCCGGCTCCCTCCCGCTGTGCTGGGGGCTCTCCAAACCCCGGCAGCTCAGGAGAAAGCCAAGGAGCGTGCCAAGGAAGTTCAGCAGCCACACAACAGAGATGAGTTATCACGGGATGATCAGAGGCAGAAGCTGACAGTTGAAAGGGAAGGAGATGTGCTGGGGTGAGCAGGGAGAGGTCACGAAAAGCCATCAGAGTGAAAAGCAGACGCTGATTTTCTTTCCTTTTTTCTTTTTTTTTTTTTGGTGCTAGGAGGAAGAAAGGCGGCAGAGAGGCACAAAGGGAAGGGCAATGCAGCAAAATCATCAGGCCAAAAGAGCCACCTCCACAGCAGCACCCAGCACGGGCGTGCTTGGGGCAAAGCAGTGCCAAGGTCGAGCACTGTGCTGCTGGAGGCAGAAGTCCAGGAGATCCCAGAGCCGGGCTCTCGAGGGACAGGAAAAAGCAGAGTTCTGGCATATTGTGAGCAAAGAAAAAAAAAAAAAAAAAAGGAGGGGAGGTGGCTGTTAAGATTAAGACACGGTGGATGGGAAAATGCAAGGAGCAGGCTGAGTCACGGCTAACACCTTGCTCATGGGTAAATGCCACAGCTCAGCTCAGAGCAGCAGAGCGGGGTTGTCTGCAGCAACCAAGAAAGAAAGGAGAAAAGTAGGGTAGAGGACTCGGAGGCAGGGATTAAATATTATTTAGCGTGGCTGTGCTTGAGCTGGTGGCTAGACAGCCACCAGGAGACAGCACAGAGGCAACCCTGAGCCATTAGCGGGGATGCAGCCGGAGCGCAGACCCTCGCTGCTCCTCCCAGCGCCCTGCTTGAGGTGGAGGAAGGATGGTGGCGATTTCTCCAGGCCCTCAAAGTCCCAAGGCAGAGCTCTGCCTGCTCGGGGGGATGTGCTCCCACCACAGCATCCAGCTCGCGAGGAGGGGTCAACCACGGGAGGATGCGGGGACAGCCCGTGAATCACGCAGAGCACGGGGCAGCCACGCGGGGAAGGCTCAGGGGGTGGAAATGCCTAAAAGTAGTGGGTTTGAAGGCTATTTCTGGTGCAGAAGGAACCAGAAATCTGGGTCAGAAGGGATAGGAGAGACGTCAGTGGCATGGGGGAGTGAGCAAGCTGCACTGCTCCAAACAGAGGAGCGGGGCTGAGCGTGGCCAGTGGCTCGGCTGTGCCCCAGCGCAGAGCCCAGGACCCCAGGGATGTCCCCAGCCAGGGCTGAGGACCCTGCGCCACCTCCAGCAGCACCCAGTGCGTGCCCCAGGAGGGCCAAGTGGCAGCAGCTGGGGCTGACGAGCTCCGTGGCAATCGGCAGGGAACAGGAGCATCGCATGAGGCTTTCTGCTCGCTTCCCACTGACTCTCTGATCTGGACTTGGCAATTCAAGTGCTGTTGATTATCTCTCCTGCCATACAAAAGAAGGTTCTTGGCAAAGATTCCCAGAAAACTTGGGTTCATCCCAGTACAAATGAGGAAAACTTTTGAAAAGTCAAAAAAATGCACAAGGACAGGAGAAAAAAAAAAAAAAAAAAAAAAAAAAAAAAAAAAAGATCTTTTCCTGAAAAGCTGAAGCTAGATGACTGTATCGCTCCTCTTCCCTATGAGGGTGGCAGCATTTTCCTGCGCTCATGGTACATTCTCTGTTTTACAGCGTAAAAATACCTCCCCACCACCCTTCCCAGCTGGCCGCAGGTACCTGAGGGGCTGTGAAGGTGCCCCCCATGGTGGGGGGGTAGAAGAGGAGCCAGGCACGGTGCGGGGGGGGGCTGTGAGCTCAGCACCCAGCACCAAGGCTGGGGCTTGGCTCAGCCCAAGGAGGTGCAGGCTGCACAAAGGGCAGGGCTCGCTCCTCCCTGCTGCCACAGCTCAGCACTGGGGAGCATCAGCTGAAAAGGGCCAGAGCTTAAAAAAGAAAAAGGAAAAAAAAAAAAAAAAAACAGGCTTAAAAGCCACCCCAGATAAGTGTGGGAATGCCAGCAGGGCGGGAGGACAGGCACTCATGCTGCTGACCCTGCTGGCTCCCTGCGTACATCTAAGCCACAAAGGCCTTCCCAACGTGGTGCTGTTTAGGATAGAAATGCCAATCACATCCCCCTTCAGCCTGATCTTATCAGGGCTGGGCTTGCCAGCCGGAGCTAATTAAATCCTGGATGCAGTCACTGCTTAAGTGAAAGTTTGTTTCCTGCAGTAGCAGAGCCAAGGATGGAGGCAGCCTGCGCTTTCTTCTATCTGGCAAGAACATCTGCCACAGCCAGCTCACGCTGCTCCTACCTGCTCACGGCTGCGTGCACAGGTCCAGCACCAGAGCCCCCTCCTCGGGTCTGCCCAGGCTGAGCCCCCCCCCCCGGTGCTTGCAGGAGGCCGATAACGCGGGCGAGAGGCTGCAGGCAGCGGCTGCTGCGGTTCCGGAGGTGCTGCCTGGGGTTGCGAGGTGCTCGCTGCTATCAGCAGCCACCAGGTCCCTCAGTGAAAGCCCAGGGGAGTGCCAGAGCTTTGCATTTTGTCGCTGTTGTGTGCAGCACAGGGATTGCAGAAGTGACTGGGACCCCAAAAGCGAGGAGGCTGCGGCACGTGGCTCTGGGTGACCTGGAGGACACCCACGGGCTGTGCTCCACCAGCCGGACACGTGGGGCAGACCTGCAGAGGAAGCTTTGCTTTGACTTCCAGCAGCAGGGACTGGCAGAAGGCAGCCAGGAAAAGCAGCTTCCACCCCTTCACCCCTTGTCTTCAGCAGCAGAGGAAGAAGGAAAACAGAAGAAAGAAATGGGAAGAGGAGACGGGGGCACCAAAGCGCCGTGTTCCTGCCCCACGGGGGCCATCCCCAAACCCCTCTTCCCAGGGCCCATCAGCAGCAGGAGAAGTCACCCAGGCTGCTGCAGCACACGCTGTGCTAGGAGATCTTTACCGCAGGACAGGAATTTATCAAAGCGCTGTTTGAAATCCGGGGAGGCTCCGGTGCAGCAACACGATTCTTCTCTCCTGGTTTCCTCCAGCTAATTTCACCTGCTCCTCATGTGGCTGCTGCTTTCAGCGGACTTCAAAAGGCATCACAGCTTTAAAATGTTGGGGAAACCTCCCTAATCTACCTTCCAGATTGCTAAATCCTCGTAGTCCTACAAAGCAGGCATCCTGGGATGCCTCCCAGGCATTAACCCAGCAGCCAGAGCCGATCCCCTCGGCATGGGGAGCGCGATGCTTTGCAGCTAAGAGGAGATGATCACGCAGCTGAAGCGCTGACGGAAAACCCGATAGCCAGGGATCTAGTCCCATCTGCCATATGCTTCCCTCTGGGACTCTTCATCTCTATTTTTGGGCAATTCATACTTGCCTGCTTCTGAGGGAAAGTGGGTGGCGGGGAGGCTACCACAAGCTGTTGTGCTTCGCGGGGCTTTTTTAGTGTTCTGCGGGAAGATGGGGACCAATTTGCAGGGTACTGGGAAAATGGGATGGCCTCGTCCCGAGGCACGGCTGCTCCACACGGTCTGGGTGAAGCCAGGACCCATCAGGACCCTCACAACTGTGAGGGTTTTGTCCGGCTCCATGCAGCGACGTGACCAGAACCCAGCCCATTCTTCCCAGAGAGCTCAAACAGGGAAAAAGTGAGGGCATAAAGGGAAAACCGGCTGCCATTCTCCCACCCTGAGTTCAGCCTGCCTAGAAACAAACCCCCCGCTAAGCTAAGCCCACTGCATGCCCCTTGAGCACAAAAGATGCAGCGAACAAATCGCATTCCTGGGGTGGACGGGCCTGAAGTTGGAGCCCATGGATTTCGGGGCAGGGGGGCTCACCCCTTGCATTGGGGATGCAGCAGGGAAGGTTTGTCCCTGCACACCCATTTTGCCCACCTGTGGGCAGATTTGGGGCAGGACGGGTGGGCAAGGACCCCCCCTGCACCCCCAGGGGCAGCGTGCCCAGGGGTCTGTCCCTCACCCAGCACCCCAGGGTGATGAATGCCATCAGCCAAGGGAAGGAGCTTTCTGTGCTCCACACGCTGGTGCCTTCCCTTCCTCCAGCACTGGGATCAGGGGGAAGTGGGACGGGAACAGCTCCCCGGGGGGGGGCACGGGAGGCTGGAGCCAGCAGGAGTGGAGGGAGGAGGCAGGGAGGAATCCCAGGATGCCTCGCTGCCGGTTTCACGCTGAGTGGAATTGCTGGCAATTTTGCAACAGAAAAGCAATTTATATGAATCCTGGAAAAAAAAAAAAAAAAAGAAAAAAAAGAGAGAGAGAGCCCAGCAGCACAGCAGGAGGGGAGGAGTGGGGCCAGGGCTGGGCAAGGGACCCCACAACAGTGCCTGCAGGCAGGAGGGGGTCAGGGTTGGGACCCTCACCCATGGCTCATGGTCCCCCACCAAACCTGGGTGCACAGCCCATACCATATGAGTCCAGGTCCAGAGGTGGTCACAGACCTCGTTACAGCCAAGGAGCGCACCAGGTGCATTGCCAGGCTCCGTGGTAGGAAACAAAAAGCTCGTTAACCACACAGAGCAGCTAAATGTGGTGGAAGTTACCCCCAAAACCTTCAATGTGCTCACAGGGCGAGCCTGGATCAGCGCCGTCCCCAGCCCCTGCGCCGAGCTGGTGCTAACAACCAGGCAAGCAGGGTTGCAGAGAGCCAGAGGGAGGGCGTTTGCTGAGCCCAGAACCCACTGGAATGGCAGATTTCGGATATTCTGCACAGAAACCGACCTGTTTGATGGCTGCTCCTGTTGCCCTGGAGACACAACGGGCCGCAGCGTTATTTATGTTTTTCCAATGGCCAAGACAGCGCCAGGATGATATGGCTCATTGATTTCCCTAATGAAAATCTTGGTGAACCATAATGCAGGACCACAAAATTGTGGTGGATCACACAAGCCAAAGAAGAGCTGGTAGGAGCTGCTGTTACGGTCAGAGGGATGGAAAGCGGGACCTTCCCCACCCGCACTCAGAGCCAGGGAGTCCCACAGCGGGTCCACAGGGGCTGCTGCTCCTAGGATGCTTGGCATCCCCCAAACCATGGCACTTTAAGCATTTTTTTCCTATTAATGGTGGAAACTGCAAGAGAACCAAGCGTTCTCATCCCTCCACCTGATGCTTTGATAAAAAACACGTGAAACACGGGGTATAAAGATCCCAAATCCCAGTAAACCAAGCTCATCACCACAGGGGTGCAGGGAGAAGGGGCGGGGATGCCAACCCCCTTAAATATCAATAATTACCACGACTGCAAAATACACACTTTATACATATACTTAAGAGGCCTGGAAGAATAGAGGGGTGGGTGTGGAAAAACTCCAAATTTCTTCTCCCAAATTATCAGCAAGCTGCCTCCCGCAAAGCTGACAGTCAGAAACAAAACAATCATTACACCACCGACTGCTGACGGGAGGGAAGAGATCTGTCAGACGGGTCTGCCATTAAATATTAAACATGCAAATGGGAGCTGCAACCTAACGAAGGGCAGAGCCAGGCATCAGCACCCAGACTGAGGGCAGGAGCCGGGCGTCTCCGGGCAGCCACAAGCAGGAGAGACGCGAGGGGCAGAGAGGGGGCAGGAGAAGCGAGTGGAGAGGAGCTCAGAAACTGGGCCAGAAGGAAAACAGACCAGTGAAGTGGGGAGAGCTGCTGGGAACGGAGAAATCTGGGATAAAGCAGGCAGAGAACAAGCCTCTCCTGCTCCCAGAGGCTGACCTCAGGCTTAGATAATGCTGAGGAAAGGATCGCCTGGGCTGGCAGGTCCCAGGGCTGTGAGGGATGAGGGTGGTGGCAGCCGGAGACCTGCAGTCACCCGGTTGTCCTCTGCTCTCCTCGCCCAGTTCTCCTCTGCCTGGAGCCACCTCGGAGCACACCCAACATGGCTCATCCCCGTGGGGACACCCCTGCATGGGACAGGTCTCTGTGCCAGCAGCTCCTCAGCCTGGGCAGGGATGGATGTGGCACATCTTGCGGCACAGCACAGCCCCACAAGGAGCAGCTCTGCAGCGAGCACTCCCCACTTGTGCTGCACGAAGGCACCACCACCTCACCAAACCTCCCAGGTGCCCCACAGGACACCCAAACAGGGGCCAACACCATGAAAAATCTCATCCCAGCCACACTGACCTCACTGCTGGAGCTGAGCCTGTCCCATAGCACCGGCTGCCGGTACCGGGAGCCTCGGGTCTGACCGCAGGGAGACCAAGGGAGGACGTAATGAAAGTCCTCAAACACAGAAAGGGCATCAGCAGAGGGAACGAATAATCTGTTCTTCACGTCTGCTGCGGAAAGGACAAGAAATAATGGGCTTAAGCTGCAGCAAGGGAGATTTTGTCTGGATGGTAAGAGAAACTTTCTAATAATAAGGACTATTAGAGCCCTGCAATAGACAGCCCAGAGACGCAGTGGGATCTCCATCACTGGAGGCTTTTAAGAACAAGGCAGACAAATATCTGTCAGAAATTACATAGGAATACTTGATCCTGCCTTGGGGCAAGGGATAAATTAAATTACCTTTTAAAGTCCCCTCCAGCACTCCTTTCCTGCGGTTCCATGGTAGCTGTGTCACCAAAGGCTGTATGCCTTTAAGGAAGAGCCATCTCCCTAAGACAACAAGCACATCTATCACCAGAAAAGTGCTGTCATTAGCAAAGCTAACGAGAGCAATGTGCAGAGGTGAAGACCCCCGAACCCAGGCGCAGAGGAGCGGGATTGATGGGCTCAACAGGGGACCAGCCACCCCTCGAGGTGGGGCACCAGCTCCCTGCGAAGGCGTCTGGGAGGAGAAAGCAAGCTCCTGGAGGGAAGGACTGTTGGGTTAGCAAAGGACTTTGGGTGGGGAAAACCACTAAGGCAAGATTTTTATATATTTTTTTACATCACCATTAGCATATTTGGGATGCATTTGGCTCTCACTGGCTCCAGTGACACCATTTCTGAGCTCTGCCACGGCGCACCAGGAGCATCTAAGAGCCACAGACGAGCTCTGTCTGCACGGGGAGAGGCACCCACACGTGAGAAGAGCCCCCCTGGAAACAAGCAAGACCAATTTGCAGTTCAGAGCACCAAACGATGCTGACAGTGTCAGAATTTCCCTTCCCAAAGATGAGCTCTCCCCGTTCCAGCCACTTAGCACAAACCGAGGCGAGTTAGATCCAAGCCCCCCGTAACCTCCGCTCCCCCCCAGCCTCTCATCAGCTGCTGGTGCTCACAGGGGGCCGTGGACAGGGCAGCAGGGGATGCTCGGCACGGGGTGCAGGTCTGCCGTTTGTTTTGGGGTTTCGGAGTGGTTTATGGCCACTTGCAGACAGCGGGGCTGCAGCCGGCCCCTCTCGCCCAGCTGACGTCTCCGTGCCGCCCCGATGCCGTCATGCAATAAATCTGCAGTGGTCTCTGCAGACGGAGCCAGACACGGGAGAGGTTGGGCACAGCTTCCCGTGAGCCCCCCTCGTGGGTCTGGGCCCTGGGGGATGCCCAAGGAGCCGGGGAGGGCAGGGGGCTGGCGGCTTACCTGCGGTCCAGGGGCAAGTCCCTGGGAGAGCTGGCACAAGACCATTAACTGCTGCCCTCACCGCAGGCTGACAGCAGCCCCCTGCTGGGACTGACCTGGGTGACAAAAGCCAGCATCGAGCACAGGACTCCTGTGTGCTTTGTTCAAGAGCCTCCAGCCTCCACAAAGAGCCGCTGATGCCCCAGACCGGGTGAGATCCAGGGCAAAAAAAACAAACAACCCTATCCAGGACCTTTATGGGTCTCACCCATATGGGTGGTAGCATCACCTCAGCCAAGCATTGCACAGCTTTGGGCAGTTGGAGGAGCCCGCAGCCTGCCAGCCCCAGCTTTTCTCCCCAGTTAGAGCCTCGGCCACAGCCGGGAGGACACAGGACATCCAGCCAGACCGAGAGGTTCAGCAGGGCTGAAGGAAGGGAACGTGCTGAGCACAGCCCACGCTCACCCAGGAACCTCAGGGGATTCCAAAGCAAAGCCAGGAGCAGGGTGCTGGCGTTGTCACCGTTTTCAGAGGGAAGGGAAGCTCATGGGGTAGGTGGCATATGGTACCAGCCTCCCAGCCCACGGCCCCCTCCCCTCGGCAGCCCTACACAGGCAACCCAATCAGTGTGACCTACAAATTAGCTTCTAGACCCACTTTATGCTAAGCGGGTAGGAATACAACAGACCCTGGCAAGACTTCAAATTAGGGCTGCCAATTAATGGTCCTCTTGGGGCTAATTAAATATTACTTTCCGTAGCACTTTTCCCTCCCCTAAATACTTCCAGACTCAATTCAACGCAGCTGCCCAGGGCAAGTGGCAGCAGCCACGGCACAGGGGGGCACGGGGGTACCCCGGGTACCAGCAGCTCTGCAGCCATGGGCTGAACATGGGCTGAAGCAATTTGATTTTGGAGTGATCAGAGGGTGAGTTGGCCTTGCAGGGATTTCAATCGATGCTTCCTTGAAGCCAAGAGCTTGCAGCTCCTTCTGCTTTGACCCTGGTGCTTCTAAGGGTGTGAATTACGCAGGGGAGCGTGGTGCATCCTCTGCTGTGCAGATCAGCAGGTGGCAATGCAGGGCCCTGCTGTAGCAAGGCAGCAACACCTTCGTCTTTAACCCTGCCATCAGCCACATGCCCAGCAGTGGCTTTGTCCTCATCCCAGAGTCTTTCTGACCCAGTTTTGGGGTCTCGGCAAGGCCAAGCACACACGAGGCAGCCACACGAGGAGACCTCAGGGACCTCCCCCACAACAGCATCAGCGGTTCCCCTTCACACCAGCCTCCTGTCAAGGACGACAAGGCTTGGGAAATCAGAGAAAACCCAAACCTGCTGGCACCTCCCAAAACCAGAGATCCCAGCACGGGGGCAGCGAGCTGCTGGGAGCAGCAGGCTCATGGGGGCTGGGGAGCCTGCCGTGCCTCAAAGCCCTTCACAAGTAAGAAAATGGAAACTGGGAGCAGGGAGGCTGCATCTCCGAGGATTCTGAGCTACCCGAAGGTGCTGAGAGTAGGGTTTGCCAAAGACACCAGACATGCGTGTGCTCACAGACAGCCAAGTGCCATCACAGTCCTGCGGTTACACCTACAGGCACCCAGCCTGGCCAAAAACGATGGGAGCTCCAGTGGAGCAGTAGCTCCCCCGGCTAAAGGTGTGCAACACACACACAAGTCTGCGGAAAGCCCAAAGCTCCAAGCAGAGAGGGGCTTTGGGTATTTTTTTTTCAGCACATTTGGATCTCAAAAGCTGCAACAGGGCTAGAGAGTGGAGCTAGTGCAAGGAGGCAGAACCAGGTGAAGCGGGGTGGGAGATCCTTCCCCAAGCTCCCGTGTTCCTCAGGTTCAGCTCTGGAGACCAAGCAGCCCCCAAGACCCCCAGGAAGGGAGGAGATGGGCACTGGCAGAGACTGCGGGTGAGCAGAGGGCACGGTCCCCGAGCTGGCAGCCGGGGCTGCTGGCTGGTGCTCAGTCACTGAGAAAATATCAAAAGGGTGGTGGCTGGGGCGAACACAGGAAAAAAAAAATAGAAGAAGAAGAAAGACTGATAGATGAGAAAACATCTCAGCTGGTACAGCCGGCCCCCAAGCCCCAGGAGAGCATCAGCTACTGGGCTTCTCCTCCCGTTCCCATGGCAACACAATTTGGTGCTCTTTAGAAGAGTGCGCTCCCTCCGCTTCCCCCCAGTTAATTTTATTTCGTGTTTTGAAATAAAAGCGGTTGATATGGCCTTTGTCTCAGGAGCCCCGTGGGGGAGAGAAGGGAGAATATCAGCCGATCTGGAGGGGCTGCAAAGGGGAAGGGGGCCTGGACCCCCTCGCCCCCAGCTCAGACCCCTGGCAGCAGCTTTGCTGGGCATACTGGGGGTCCCAAGCTGTGGCCATGAACCATGGGGTGGTCTCATCGCTTGGAGGTGATGGGTGGGAGGTCCCAGCCCTTCCCTCTCTGGCCTTGAGAGCACCCCAGGAGCCACCTCAGCTCCCCCTGGGCCAGCTCAGTCCCACCACGCTCCTTGAACCCACCCCACCCACCCGTGCAGGGCAGACCCATCTCTGGCTGTGTATTTGGGGTGCTCACCCCCAGCACCCACAAATACAAGTGACCACCCCCAGGGACCCTGATCCCACCCGGCAGGGCAGGACACAAGGCAGCGGGCCCAGCACCAACACCCTGTGTGCAACAAATAAACCCAGGGGTGCAGCCCTGAGCCCCCCTGCACCAAACCCCTTCCTCCCCCCGACACAGCCAGAATCCGTGCGGGGAAGGGGCTGGGGGACACAGAGCCAGCACAGAACGAGCTCAAACTGCACTGATGGCTGCACAGAGCACCCCTTTGCCCACCCTACAGGAACACCCTACAGCTCCCCTTCCCTAGGATCACCCGCAGGATCCTGCCCAAATCCCTGCGCACGGCCACGGAGCAGGGGATGGAGCTCGGCCCGAGGCTGCTCGGCTCGCTGCAGGCTAATGAGCGGGAACACATCTGTTGGTTGCTAACAGTAGGGCTGTTTGGGAATGTTTTGATTAAACATTTTTCACAGAAAATTCCAACTCGTCGAGAATGAATTCATTTGCCTGAAATAATTGGTCCGGATAAGTTTTCCAGTTAAAGGAAAAGGACTGAAGAAAAACACGGTGGGATGCGACTTCCTTTGAACCACAGTACATTTTATTTCACGATTTAAATTACAGGCGAAGAACATCAGAACATCAAGTCAATATTTTGAAGTGCTAGCACCAGAGATGCTGCAGCAGCCGGGTAGCTCTGGAAACGTTCCCCCAGCTCTGGAGAAAAAAAGTTGAGTTTTTACCCTGCCCAAGACAAGGAACGTGTGGAAGCCTCCGTTCTCATGGCAAAACACTGGCAGCAGCCTCTGCCCCCAGGACAGCTCTGCCTGGGAGGGGGGAGCCCCTGCGGCCCCCCCCAGACCTGCTGCCAGCAGCCGCGTGCCCAGGGCAAAGGGGGCTCCCAGCACCTCCCTGCCCAGTGCCTGGCAGCTCTCAGGCATGGTGTGGTGGAGAAAAAGGAGAGGAAAACCAAATGAACCAAAGAAAAATAAAAGAATAAAAAAGAATAAAACAAAAAAGAAATAAAAAAAGAATAAACAAGAATAAAATAAAAAAGAATAAAAAAAGAATAATAAAAAGAATAAAATAAATACATAAATAAAATAAAATAAAATAAAATAAAATAAAATAAAATAAAATAAAATAAAATAAAATAAAATAAAATAAAATAAAATAAAATATCAAACCCCACCACGCATTTCTGGGCAGCAAAGCCCACACCTGTGCGAGCAGAGCCCCGGCATCCAAGCGCAGCCCGGGCTCTCCGGGCAGATATTGCCACCGTGTGGGCAGCGCTCGCCAGCACCGGCCCCAGCCCCGGCCCCGGGGGCTCAGCCCGGCCCTCGCCAGGGTCCTCCTGGGCCCGGGGCTGCGGGGACGGCCCCGAGGAGCTGGGTGCTGGATGCTCAGCGAGGACCTCAGCAGGGGAATGACAGCCCCGGTCCCTCCCGGCCACGAAACCCATGGAAAAAAAATAAGTTGGGGTGAAATAAAAAGCTGCTGCTGCGTGGGCAGAGGGGCTAGGCAGAGCTGGAGGAGGTGGATGCGGATAAACCTGGGTGTACACGTGTGTGAGCTGGGGTGTGTTGCCCCCACTAAAGCCCCCGGGTGCAGGAGGTTGGTGGGGGGGCTGGGAAGGGGCCTCGAGCCCCAGCATCGCCCCTCTGCCCTCCCGGTCGCCAGAAAACACGTGGGGATGTGCCTGCAGCATGGGGGCCCCGGGAAATAAGAGCTTGTTTGTTTGTTTTTACAGCCTTTTCATTTAAAAGTTTTTATTGTTTATTAAAGGCTTTTGCTGTTTATTTGAAAATACGTTTTATTTTAAAACACACCAGTGCTGGCCTGAGCGGGGAGGGAAGGGGGTGCCAGCCACCCCTGAGAAACCCAAATGCAGGGGAGGAAAAGTGCAGGAGCTGAGTGCTGGGTGGGTTTGGGGCTCCCCCCACCAGGGCAGAGGTGGCACCAGGAGCCCTGCCCCTGCCCTGGGGAACTGGAAAGGTCCCAGAGCCAGCCCCAAAAACCCCGCTCCTGGTGCAGGAGGAGAGGTGCTGGCTCTGCCCACGGGCAGGCTCCGTCCACGTGGGACATCTGCAGCGAGGATGTGCGCAGGGTGAGCGAGGGTTATGAAATGCTTCATAAATTCAGGTGTTTGGAGCCTTGTAAAAGGGGGGCAGGATGTGCCCTGACACCATCTGCAGCCCAGGAACATCTGGGATTAACCAGAAAAAGCATCACCCCCCCCCCCCCCCCCCTTTCCCTGGCCACCCAACAGCACCTGGAGGTCAGGGCTGTGCTTCGGAGAGGCTGAGGGACGCCGGGTGGCACCCAGGGGCACCCCAGGGTGCTCGGTTCAGCCCCTGCCCCAGCTGCCTGGGGCTGCTGTGTCCCCCTTGGTCCCCCCACACACAACCCGGCTGGGGGGCAGTGAGGTATGGGCAAGGAGACCCAGGGCTGTGGGGCAGCGATCCTGCAAACCACCCCTGTCGCTGTGTAGGTTTGGTGCTGCAGGGCAGGGGTGTGCTGCGGCCCCCCCATCTCACAGCAAGATGCTCTGCACCCAGGGCAGCGTCCCAGCGAATTTGCCCATGGGAATTGGTGAAGGAAAGCGACCCAGAGCGTTGGCACATGAAGGCAAAACAGCTTACGTGGGCCCCGGGGGGGGGGGGGGGCAGCCTCGTGAGGACAACGCCGCGCTAATGCTTTGGCAGTAAATACAACAGCAGCTTCTTCCTAGCAGCCTTTTGGTAGGCATTTGACCCAACTCCAGTCAATCTAACATCGTTACACTGCAGTTAATGTCAGTTTGAAAGTGCTTTTATAGCTGAAACACTGCTGTACTTAATGTAAACACGGAGGTTATGAGTATTCCTGCATTGACACGGGAGGTTGTGCTGATTAGCTTAAATCACTGTCATGTGGTATTAGTTAAAAGGATGTAAAAAGCAGCATCTGAGGCTGTCCGCTGCGCAGAGCAGAGCTGGTGGAGGGAGGCCAGGGCTGCTGACACAGCTATGGCTGCAGAAACCCGTGGGGAAGGTGCCCACCCCGCCACCAACGGGGGGCTTTTTGCAGCGGGGACAGGGCCGGGTTTGTTCTGCTGATGGAGAGGGCACGCAGCGAGCAGCGCTGCCACCAGCACCCTGCTGGGCTCAGCACGGGGGGACACAGGGGCTGGGGAGGGGGACAGCTGCGTGGTCCCATCCCACGGGGGGCAGCACCCAGCCCCACAACCAGCCAGGCCCTATCCTGCAGCTCTGGGGGCACCAGCACTGGACCCAAAATCCAGGGCAGGGGGTGCTGGGGTTTGCACGGGGGCTTCCATAGCCCCTGTCACAGCATCTCCCCGCACCGCCTCGCCTGCACCTTATCCCCACCGAGCCTTGGCAAAGCTCCCAGCTGATCCAGATGGGGGCAGGATCAGCCCCTCCGCAGGAAGGGTCCCCTCCAAGCACCCAGACCAGCGGAGCTGTGCCTGGACCTGCAGCAGGGTGGTGGAGCAGGATGGGGGCAGGAAACGTCCCCTTCCCCTGGAAAACGCAGCACAAAATGTGGCCCCACAAGCACCCCAGAGCCCCCCGCTGCCTGCCCCCCTCCTGCGGCCCCCACCTTCCCCTTGTCCACTGGGAAAACGCCGCAGCGTCCTTCCCCTTCCACGGCCAGGGGTTTTTGAGAACATTTATAAAGATCTCATTGTTGAAAGGCAAAATGGGATCTCCTTTCCTTTTACCTTCCAGGGCAGCCCTAACCCCTCTCCCCTTGTACAAAAACACACAGGAAAGGGGTTTCTTTTCTGCTTGATTAGATTCAAAGGGATCTTTGTCTGGGGGTAGGTAGGGAAAAGCCCTCCCCCACCTCCCTTTTGACCCTCAAGACTCTGTCTGGTTTTGTTTTAAACCAAGAGAGACAGCGCCGCACCCTTGGGACGTTAGAAATACAGGTCCTGGGGGACAACGTGGGGAGGGGGGCTGCTCCCCTGCCCTGCTCAGCAGCTCCGGATGGGGCAACCCCGCACCCCCCCAGCTCACCAGAGCTGGAGCTGGCCTCTGATTGCAGAGGGGCTCCCCCAAAAGCCCCCCCAAAGCCTTTCCTCGCCGTTCAGATATTCCAGAAGGCTCCTAAAGGAGCCCAGCCACCAGCAGGGTCAGCCAGCAGCCGCAACCCTAGGGCAGCAGCAGGGGGGGGCCCTGCCCCAGGAGCTGCCCCGTCCTCCCCCTCCCAAAAAAAAAAAAAAAAAAAAAAAAAGAGATCACGGATCCCCCCAGCAGCACATTGCACGTGCACACGTGTGCTCCATGCGAGGGGCTGCGCACACGAGCACCCATCAAGCGTGCGAGCTGCTGCGCCCATCGCTGCGCGCAGAAAGTTGGAAACGCAGCGAAGGCAGCAGCTGCCAGGCAGCAATCCTTCTGCCTGGATTTTTCTCCCATTTAAAACAACAAAAAAAATCTATTTTGTAAACTGTGTACCTCTTCTTATCTTCACTGGCAATTAATTTCAAGGAGGGGCGTTCAATTTTGACAAGGATTCAAACATTTTAATATTTGAAGAGGGGGGGAAAAAGTAGGACATTAATTATTCAGGTATTAGGAGGTATGATGACAGCATAGCCCAAACGATTTTCTGTCACAAACTGCTATTAATGGATTTTTTTTTTTCTCCTCCACGGAAGTGTTTTGCAAAGATTCAGTACCGGCGTCGTTCCTGAAAGAATAAGTGCTGAAATGATCGTTATAGTTGTAGGAGCAGTAGGAATTAATAACGAAAATAGAGGAAATTGGAGCATACAACAGGAGCGAATCTCCACTGTAACTGCATAATTAAAAAAACAAACACAAAATCTTGCAAATTGTGGAAATCTCCCCAAATCACCCCCATTCGGGGTCCCGACCTGCACCCCAGGGTCCCACGTCCTGACCCGCACCCTGCAGGCGGGACTTGGGGGGGGGGGGGCACATCTTTGGGCAGCCCATTACCAACTGAAAGGGGCTTCTCCCCTGCCCCCCCCCCCAGGCAGCACAGCTGGTCCTGGCCCAGGGTTCACAGAGTTCACACCGCTGAGATTTTTGGGAGAGATAGGGGAAAGCTGACACCCCGGGGAGCCCCCGCGGCCAGGGCGAGCAGCCAGCCCCCAACCCCACCGCTGCCTTATGGGGGGGGGGGGGAGGCAGCCAGGTGACAGCCCCCGGCCGGCCTAGGACCCCCCGGGGGATGCTGCTGGGCACTGCATTGCCCTGGCCCCCACCCCCTGTCCCCGCAGCCCCCCGACAGCACCCAGGACGGCCACCAGCCACCCTTGGAGGGACACCGGTGTCCCCGAGCGGGTCTGGGGGTGCAGGCAGCGTTCGGGCACGTGCAGCCCTCTCCCCTGGGGCACCTTCCAGGGCAGGGAGTCCCACCTGGGTAAGCATCGGGAAAAACGTGAATTAGCAAGAAAAAATACAAATATGTAAGTAAAGAATGGGGGTTATTCGGAGGATTCAGGGGAAGGAAGCAACCCTGCTCCAAAGCACCCCCATGGGGGACGCAGGAGGATGCTCATTGGGGTGGGGGGATGGCAGCACCCCACATCCCCCCCGTAACCCCCACATGCTCTCACCGTTCCCCAGGGGCCCGAGCTGCTCCCACGTGCGTCCTCGGAGCCTCCTGCTCCCAAAATGCAGCCTCTGGGCTCGCCTCCCTTCCTCCTCACCGCCGTTTTCTGCTCGTGCAGCATGGGGAGAAACAACACCAAGCCCATGTGCGCGATGCGAGGAGCACACAGAACCAGTCGGAGCTGAGGGTATAAAATTACAAATCCAACAGCAGCATTTTTGTTATTTCCCCGACCCCCTACCCCCCCCCCAAGCCACCGCTGATGAGAAATTAAGGATCGGGTTGAAACGAATCCTCGGCTCAGACCTTCACCGCGAGCCGAGGGGGGCTCCTCGGCACGTTGCAGCCGCAGAGCGAAACGTGGCCCCCGCCGCCCCGGGCCCCGCACTCTGCTCGGGGAGGATCGATTTCAGAGCACATCCCGACGGGTCGCTCCCTTTTTATGGCACGCCGCTCTCGTGCGGGATCCCGAGTTTCCTACACGACGCCTTCAGTTATTGGGGAGGGGGGTTAACCACTGTAACGAATGGTTAATTACAAGCAGTCGCCCGGGCGGTTGCTGGTATTTCCAGCTGATGAGAAGGCTGCGTGATCCCAGCCTGCAAACTGGGAGGAAAAAGCTGGGGAGGAAGGAACCAGCCCGGCACACGAGGCCCCGCGCGTGGAGGAGCCGGAGCAGGGCATGATGCCGAGGGGCTGTCAGGGTGCAGGGTGCCCACGCTGCCCGGCCCTGAAAGGGGGCAGCCCTGTGGGGCCCCCCGAGCCCCCAGCCCGCTCAAACCCCCAGGACCCTGAGCAGGGACCCCCAGCCCCAGCCCCAGAGCTCCTCGTCCCCTTTGGCCACTCTTTTCCCCCCAGCTGGAGGAGCGCACTGCAGCCCCGAGCAGCCAGATCCAGCCCCAGGAGCTCCCTTTCTGACAAAGGGCAGGAGGAATCCTCCCCCGGTTTTGGGGAAGGGGGAGGATGAGCACAGTTTCCCATATGGCCTCATTTAGGGCAATTTCTTTCAATTGCTAAAAGCATAAACTCCACCTATTGAGCCCGTAGATTTATATGGAACAGCTGAAGGATCCCGCGAAGCGCTTTGTGGGCTGGGTGGGGAGGCTCCCACCTTCCAGAAAGGTTTGCAGAGAAATTTTTGTTGGTGTTTTTTTTTTTTTCTTTTTCAAAAAGCAAACTCATTTTTTGCATTCTTTTTTTTTTTTTTTTTTTAAGAAGGAGATATTGATAACACGGGAGTTAGAAAGAGCCTCATAACTCACAATAAACCCTTGTCCATTCCCTTCTATTGACTCCATGTAAACACGGTAAATGAAAGGCCTTCGGTGACACTTAATCCCTCACCCCCCCCCTAGCTCCCCCCTGCCCCCAGCCCGCCCGGGGAGGGGGGCGCTGCTTTTTTTCTCACAGCTTGCTGCTTTACCGAGCCCCTCCTCTGCTATCTAATTCATCATTAACACCCTGACACTAAACTAAATAAATGCCGTGCCCCCCCCGGTGCCCCCCGGCACCTTGCTCTGTGCCCACGGGTTTTCTCCTGCAGCTTTTGGGCATGGAAGAGCCCCAAATGTGGGGGCTCAGCTCCCCTCAGAGCCCATTCCCCGGCAAGGCCTGTGCTGGTCCCAGCAGATAATTAACGTCGTTGTTAAATTACCTTCTTTAAAAGATAATAATAATAATAGCAGGGTCATTGGCTGTGATTAGGCCACCGCAGTCTCCCCTTTGCATCCTGCCCCGTGTTGCTCCCACGTTCTGTTGGGGCTGGGGGCTCCGGACCTCGCCTTTGGGAATTTTACATTTTTTAATGGGAGTCATTTTGACTTTGCCTCCTTTCCTCCATGCCAGAAGGGGGACGAAGAAAGGCTGCAAATCGGTTTCAAATGCCGAGCGTGTGATTTGCATAACCATTTTCTGGTGTAATCTGGATGTCTGAGATTTTTAAGGGTAGGGAAGGTTTTTACCTGGCCTCCTGCAGAAGCGAAGGCATGAGACGGTTTTGTGGCAATCGAATAATGCACAGTTATTAATCATAACTAATGAGGTCCTGACTGGGGGTGCCATTCATTTCTCTTTCCATTTCTCTCGGTTTGGAAAGATAATCTGGCAGATTTCTGCCCTGGAGAGAGCCGGATCGCTGCTCCCTGGGCTGGCATCTCTGCCTTCCCAGTCAAGTCCCCAGGGTCCTTCCCAAACTGCTGCTCAGGTACAAGTCCCTCGTGCTGCTCCTCCTTGTTCTGGTTCTAGTGTTTGGGTCTAAACCTACCACCCCTGCTCTGATGAGCCCTCTCAGTCTGCAGCCGTTTGTCTTTGCCAAAGAATTAAAAATAAATCTCAAGTGCTCCTTCCGAGAGGGGCACGAGCTCCTGAGGCCCTCAAAATAGAAACACACGGACGGGGAACGGTCCCTGCGTCCTCGCGTCTGGCCTACAAATTAGACGGAAGTCGCTATTGATTTCTGATTAAATGTTTAGGAAAAACCTTCCGTGGGGGCAAAATTTGTCCGGAGGAGCACCGTGCTGCGGAGCCAAGCACACGTGCGTGCAGCCACCCACCCACGTGCTGGCACGGAGGGCGGACACACGCACGTCACCGCACGCAGCCGGTGCCGAGCCCACGCGGGTGCGAGGCCGGGGGCCGGTTCGTGCACGCGGGCGTGCGGAGGCGTGAGCTTCGGCAGGGCGCGTAAATAAACACACGCAGCCAGATGTGCACGGCGACACGGCCGCGGCTATAAATAGAGCAGCGGCACGCGCGCCCTCCGCAAGGCGCCCAACCTCCGTGGGCGCACACACGTGCACGCGCACACACACACACACATGTGCACCCCGGGTGTGCAAGCACACGGCCCCCCCAGAGCGAGATCTCACCCCCAGCTCCCGCACACGTGGGCACGCGCCAGCCACCCACCCGCCCCCTTGCACGCACACACGCACAAACAGGGCCGAGTGGCAGGCGGTTCTGTAAAAAACGTATTTATTTCTCAGCCTAGATTCCATATTGCACGCAGGAATTAACACTTTCATCGTCATATACTTACAACAACTTCAAATAAATAAAGGTACAGGAAATCTAAACAGAAAACCCAAGACAAGGCTGGAAAAGGCGACAGCTCTCTCCTCCCCGCGGCGGACGTTTTGGACACGTGTTCCAGGCCGGGGCGCAGGGAAAGGCGGTGGCGGCAGCTGGATGTGCCCAGCCTGGGCCGGGGGCTCGCAGCCCCCTGGGGCCTGATGCCAGCGGGGACCCGTGGAAGGGGACCGGCTCCACGCCCCACTCGCAGCAACCCCGCAAAGAAATCAGCCCTGGAGCCGGGGCCCAGAGGAGAAGCACCCATGACATGACATTTTTAAACCCACTGGGCGGGGACGGAGGGATGTGAGTTTTTAATCCAGCAACGCAAAGCAAGAGCAAAGGTCCCTGAAACCCCCAGCCCCTAAAAAAAAAAAACCCTTACAAACCGTGATTACAAAGCACCACACCGTATCCAAGCTGAGATTTTCCTGAGTCTAAAGCTTGCTGCATTTTTAAAAGCAGCACCCTTTATAAAAGTTTTCTTTATTTTTTACAAGAAGATACTTTCCGTTTTCTCCTAACTAGACAAACATTTTTTTATGAAACAAAAAGAAAAAAAAAAAGAAAGAAAGAAAAAAAAAAAAAAAACAGGTTTTGTTTCTCTTGCACCCGTTTGGAAATAAAGCAATCTCACTAACATCACTAGAAAGGTGCCTTTATACCCTTTATACCGTCCTGGCAATGCAAGTTGAATTTTTGCTCAAAACCAGAACTCGTTTGTTACACTCAAAGCGTCCCCTTCTCCTGGCTCATTGTTTTGTACAGAGGTATTGCTTCTTCCAACAAACTACTGCTCGGGCTTCTCATTTTTGAAGTCCAAACCAGGCTATTTCAGGTAACAATTTGGGTTTTCCTTTTTTTTGTTTGTTTCCTTTTTTTTTTTTTTTTTTTTTTCAGTTTACTTTCGATGCATTGCCACTCCCCTCTCCAGCCTCTTACTGGGGGATTGCTGGGAAGATTATTTTTATGGATCGCTCAATTTCTTTGAAACATTTAGAAACAAATGGGGGGAATTATTATTGTTAATTTCTGCTGTGAACCAGATGTTTCTGCTGCTTGAGGAGCCATTCAAGGTGTGTTTGTGTGGAAAGTTTTGAGGTAATCTTTGTATTGTATTCACAGCCCTGCTACAACCCCCTTGCATTATATACAGATGTACACAGCTACACACGCTCGTACTTACGTGTGCGAGCAGAGAAATGTGTACGTGCACAGTGCACGCACAGGCCGTGTGTTACCAGCCGGGCTCCCACGCACCCCCGTGTACAAATGCACACATCCACGGAGAGAAATGTCCGTGGGCCTGCGCCCGGGGTGGTGGCTGCTGCCGCTGCCCCGCGCGGCTTGAGGTGATTTCATCCCGCAGAGAAATTCCTGAGTTCTTTGCGCGCCCCTGCCCGCGGCAGCCGGAGCTGCGGATTCCGGTTGCGGCTGCGTTTTGCTTTTTGCTTTTCGCGTTTTGCATTTTGCTTTTTGCTTTTCGCTTTTTGCATTTGGTTTTCGAATTTTGCTTTTTGCTTTTCGTTTTTTGCCTTTTATTTTTTGCTTTTCGTTTTTTGCATTTTTTTTTTTTTTTGCTTTTTTTTTTTTTTTTTTCTCTTCGCTTTTCGCTTGGTAATTCCTGCGCGCTCGCCGGCGGCGCGGAGAGCTGGGGCCGGGGCTTTGCAGCCCGCAGCCCCGCGCCGCCTTTGTGCGGCTCCTCCCGCGGGCACGGCCCCGCACGGCCCCGCACGGCCCCGCACCGCCGCCCCGGCCCCGCGTTCCTTTCGTTTCTCCCGGCACACGCGGTGCTAGCGCGGGCCGGGCGGGAGGGCGACGGGCTCGGCTCGGCTCGGCCCGGCTCGGCTCGGCCCTGGCGCGCCCCGAAAGCTCTAGGGGACACCGGGGACCCCCCCATGGCTGCGGCCGAAGCCTGCCCGGCCCCGGGACGCGACGATTTCGGCCCCGCCGCTGCTCCGGGTGGCGGGCTGAAGTCAACAAAAACCTCAGTTAACCAAAAACCCGCTGCAAACCCAAGTCAAACAAACACCGCTTTTAGCAACAATTCACCAGCTCCAAGAAAAACATCGCTTAATAGATACAAAATACGTTTGACCTTAAAAATGCCATTTTTTTTACCCGCTGGTGGAATTAAACCAAAAAAATCAAAATCAGCCGTGGCAGACGGGAATATTTTCTTTGAATCCTGCGATGATTTCCCTTCCCCTTCCCTCTCCCTTCCCTTTCCGTGGGACGAGGAGGCCGCCGCGGAGGGCCGGGGGATTGCTCCCAGCGGGAGGGGGGCAGCGGGGGGGGAACGGCGGCCCCGGGCCGGGCCGAAACGCGCTGCGGGATCCCGGCCGCGCCCGCCCGGCCGCGGGCTGCGAACATTTTCCGTTGAAAAGAAGGGGGAAAACCCACCCCCGCTCCCCCGAGCCGCAGCAGCTTTGGTTTGCCTAACGTCTCCGGAACGAGAAGGCTTCAGAGGGCCCGGCAGGCTTTGATGCCAAAGCGGGGTGGAAATCACATCAGAAATAGTCAAAAGAGCCAGTTACAAAGACAGTGGTTTGCAAGAAAAGTTAAACTGGGATATGATTTCCTCTGCAGAGAGGAGAGACATTCCCCCCACATTCTTCCCCGCATTCCACTTCGGAGCTCGGGAGAGATCAAATTGTCCATCTGTACTCTATTGCTAATGCTCCTGGATCCTATTTCTTGTGCCCGTAAAGCTTTTACAGGCCTGCTACCTTTAGGCTAGCGCAGTTAGGGTTATTATCCAGCAAACAACCCACTTTTTTTTTTTTTTTTAATATACATGCAGCAGTTTCAGATAACTTCCTCTCAAAGCCTCCTGTTTTCTTTTAGCAAACAGAATTTCCTGGTCTTTTTAAAGTTTGTGTTTTCTTCCTGTCTCTTAAGTAGACAGAAAACATTACATTGCTATTAATATAGTTATTTGCAATAGCTGCTCCCAATTTCGCCGGGATTGACTCGGGCCGAAAAGGAGTGTTTATGCTGCATGACATCATTATTTCTCTCTGCGTGTGATTATTATTACTTTAATCCACTGCATTTATGGAGGCAAAGGGAGAAATCGGCTCTATTCTTTCCTCGTTTCAGCGGTTTTTGGCTTCCGGGGGTGGGGAGCGGAGCGCGGCCAGGGCGGGGAAGGGGCGACGCTGCCGGCCGGGGAGAGCTCGGCCCGGGGGGACCCCCCCCGCGCCCCCACCTGGCGCCGCGCCCCCGCCCCAAGCTCGGCGCTGGGACAAAAGCGGAGAGCCCGGGGGCGAGGGGTCGGCGCCCCTCGGTCCGAGTGCTCCTTCCAGCATCGTGAAACCGGCGCACGGGGGGGGAACCGAAACCTCAGCCCCGGCCCGAGCGGGGAGCCCCCGCCCGGCCCCCGCACCCGTTCACGGCCCCGCACCCGCCGCGGGCCCCCTTCGCCGGCAGAGCCCGGCCCGGCCGCCCCCGGGGCTCAGCATCTCGGGGCGGCCCCGCGACCCCCACCCGGCCCCGCGCCCCCCGCCCGGCCCCGGCCCCGGCCCCGGCCCCGGCCCCCGCCCGCCCTGCGGCTCGCATCTGTTGCGTGTAAACCTTTCCTCCGGGCCGTCCGCGGTCCTTAGAGATCCTCCAAGCTATAGCCCCGGAATTTGAGGCTGGGGGGCACCGGGATGGCGTTGCCCCCCAGGTGCCAGCTCCACAGCGGGTGAGTTTTGGAGAGGGCCCAGGAGTTTTTGACCCCCAGGGAGGAGGCAGGACACAGGTCCCCATCTTCCCCCACGACCAGGGAGGGAATACAGGGGAAGTTGCCCATGAGGCTGAAGGAATTCCGAGGCGGGGTTGGCCCGGCGCTGCCGAGGCGTTTGCAATGAGTGTTTCCCTTTTTGGCATTCCTCCTTTGAGTCTTTTGTGGCCTCCCTTTAGAGGAGCTCTGTTGCCTTTCTGCCTCAGCGCCTCTGGCAAGGCGTCTGCGCTTGGCATTCCTTTCCGAGCCATTGCCTTTCAAAGCTTTGTTTGACAAGGTGCTGGGGCTCTCTGCTCTTTTGGAGCCGGGGGATTTGAGCTCTGCAGCTTTGCAGGGCTCCGTCCTCCCTCCGTGGCGCAAACTTTTCCCGTCCACGTTGAACCCCTTGGCGTAACACCACAGCTTGGACTGCCGGATGAGCCTGTCAAAGTGCTCCCGCCGGGGCTCCCCCGCTTCCCCGGGGGGCGCCGGGCCGAGGCTCCCCGCCAGCTCCGGGGCCGGGGGCTGCGGGGCCGAGCCCGGGGCCGGCTCTTGGGAAGCCGCTCGGCCGGCTAAAGCTTCGCTCTGCCTCTCTGCTTGGTCACTGGGGCCTAACGAGGCTCTATTGTTCGAGGCATCTTTGTGCAAATCCTTCCCTTTGGCGCAGGGCTCTGCGTCCCCAAAGCCGCCCTCCTTTTGTTGCGGGTCCCCCCCAGGGGTGCTGCTCGGGGAGGGAGGGGGAGAGGAGGAGGAGGAAGAGGAGGAGGAGGAGGAAGAGGAGGAGGAAGAGGAGGAGGAGGAAGGGGAGGCCTCCTGCTTTGCGTACAGCTCCGGCTGCGGCTGGGCCCCCGAGCCCAGGGCTGGAGCCGGGCTCAAACTTTCCGAAGTTGATGCTCGCAAAGTCCTGGCCCAGAGCTGCTGCGAGAGGAAGAGGAGGTCGGGGTCGGGGCGCAGCGCCTTGCCCGCGCCCGGGGGGGGCTCCGCGGGGCGCTCGTCGCCGAGGGGCTCCCGGGGGGGCTGCGGCTGGAAGCGGGGCAGAGCCGCCTGCCTGTACCGGGTGCTCTGCACCGAGTCCCCGCTGCACAGCGAGCTGCTCTCCGACTCCGAGGAGCTGCCCTCCTCGCTGCTGCACGACGTGTCCCCTTCCTCCTCCTCCTCCTCCTCCTCTTCCTCCTCCTCCTCCTCCTCCGACGAGTCGCTGGAGGTGGCGGGGCTGGACCCGCCGAAGTCCAGGCTGGAGTCCGAGTCGCTGGAGTAGCCGGCGGAGGTGCCCTGCCGCTTGGAGCCGGGGAAAGCGGACGAGCGGCCTTTCCTGGCGCCCCCGGGACCCTTCTCGGCCGGGAAGAGCCCCTTGGCGCAGCAGGGGCCCCGCTTGCGCCGGCCCGGCTCGGCGAGCGCCGCGGGGTGCGCGGCGGGGTGCGCGGCCGCGGGGTGCAGCAGCGCCAGGTCGCGGGGGTAGGCGCCCAGCACGCCGCCGAAGAGCCCGCCGCGCTCCGGGAGCCCGCAGCCCCGGCGGCCCCGGGGGGCCCTCTCGAGGCCGGGGAAGGGCCGGTGGTGGAACGGCTGCGGCAGCAGCGCCGCCGGCGCCGAGCGCGCTTTGGCCAAGGCCGGGGGCAGCTTGGGGCGCCCGGGGGCCGGGGGCGCGCAGCAGGCGCCGGCTCGGCAGGGCGGCAGCAGCTGGGGCCGGGGGCAGGCGAAGAGCTCCCCGGGGTCCGGCAGCAGCAGCTGCTCCCTCCGCTTGCTCTTCCTTTTCCTCTTCCTCCTCCTGGGGCTGAGGCTCTTGCAGGAGGTGCAGAGAGCCTCCAGGTCCGCCTTGGATATGAGCGAGCATTTCACCGCGCGGGTGGGCACCGAGTGGATGGCTTTGAGGGTCCGGAGCTCCTTGAGATCGCAGCGTCGGCTCTTGATCTTTAAGGTTTCCATCTTCTTGCTGATGGTGGTCCTGGGGATATCCTTAAACAGGTCGCTGAGGACCTGGGCCAAGGCAAACATCTGGGTGCCATTGATCTGTAAGTATCCCAAGTTTATCCCTTCGATTTCTTGATAGCCGGCATGAAAATCCCCCGGCCTGGCTTCCCCATTGTAATCCATGGTGGCTGGAACAATTCCGAAGGTCCCTTCGCAGGTCAGGAACATTTTGCAAGGAGCGTTTACTTTGTCTCTTTCAAAGGGGGCATTGAAAATAAGGACATATTTGTTTCCACTCCCTGATCACACATCCCTACCCCTCCGGAGAGGTGGGGGAGGGGGGAGGGGAGAAAAAAAAAAAAAAAAAAGAAAAAAAAAGCCAAAGCAGCCGATCACCCCTTCAAACGCTCCGGTCAATGGCTCGCAACATCTTCCAAACACCCCGTTCCTCCCGGGCTGGGGCTCGACTCCTCGTCTTCCCCCTCCCCGGCAAAAAAAAAAAAAAAAAAAAAAAAAAAGGAAAAAAGGAAAAAAAAAAAAAAAAAAAAAAAAGAAGTCAAACATCTCGCATCCTCCGGGCTCCCCCCAAGCCAGGTCCCAACCCCGCGGCCGCGCACCCCACCTTCCCCTCCGAAAATAACCCCCGGGGGGCGACTGGGGGGGGAAGAGGTGGTGGTGGTGGTGGGGGGGAGCAACAAGCGCAGCCCCCCCCGCTCCGTTGCGCGAAGCCCCTGAGATGCTTGAGCAAACAAAGCTACCGGCGCGGGGGGGGCGGCAGAAGCGGCAGCGGCGGGGCCGCGGCGAGGCGGGGGAGCCCCGGGGCTCCGTGGCGCTCCCACCTTGGCCGGGCTCCGCTCCCGCGGCCCCGCCGCCGCGGCCGCTTCATCCTGGGAACACCCCGCGGAGCCGGGCCCGCGGCCCGCGCGCTGATTGGGCAGCGGCGCGCCGTGACGTCACGGCCCCCCAACATTTCACACGCACACCCCCGCGCAGCGCAAGCCCCGCGCAAGCCCCGCGCAAGCCCCGACACCGCGCGAACCCCGCGCAAGCCCCGCGCCGCGCAGCCCCGCACCGCGCCGCGCCCCCCCCCTCCCATCCAGCCCAGGGCAGTCCCACACAATAGCCACCGGGATTTTCTTTTAAGAAAAAAAAAATTAAAATGGGGGAAAAAAAAAACAAAACGCACACACACACACAAAACGCTGCGTTTTCGAGGTAGTTTCAGGCTCAGCTCGCCCGGAGCCTCTGCTTTGTTCGGGCTGGGGCATTCCGGCTCGGCTGCGGGGAGGTTGCTGCGCTTTCCAAAAATCTCCCCGAATTCCTCTGGGATGGGTGTGTGTGCGTGCACGTATATATTTAATAAACCGTGAAAGGTTTTACTCTGAGCGAGTTGTTCAAAACGATTGACTCTGCAACAATTCATCGTGCAACCCGGAGTGGAATGCTTATTAATTGCCAATTACTGTATTTATGATCTGGAATGAGCACGGACTGGAGCTTAGAATCAACAATAACATCGGCAACAGTGCAAATAAAAGCAATGCAAAGATACTCGTATTCCTTTTTACTCACACGCTTGCCTTATTCACTTTTCATCTTTTCTTCCAAACGTTCTCTTAAAAAAGAAAACAAAAAATGAAAGAAAAAAGAAAGAAAACGAAAAAGGAAAAAAAAGAGAGGGATAAAAAAAAGGAAATTCATTTGCATGCCTTTGTGTGCTGCTTAACTTTATTTCAAACTTCCCAAGACTTCTTCGGCATTTGGTAGCTCGCTCCTGCCTTACAAACCAGACGCCGTTTTCCCAAAAGGAGGATTGCAGATTTCTGTCTCCAAGGGAGGGGGAAAAAAACCCACCCTCACCCAGCCCGGAGCTCCATTGTCCCGTCCCTTCTATTTCTTTATAAACCTGGAGCTACTTGAGCGAAGGGCGTGCAGCCGCGGAGGCTGGACCGAGTGATTTTAACTCTCTGCTCAGGAGGCTAATTTTGGGGAAACAGTTACCTCGGAAACCTTTTTGGGGGAAGGGAGGCTGCAGCTCTGCAGCGCATGCTGTTCCCTTTTAAGCTTCGTCTGTCTCCCACATGAAAAGTTGCTTTTAGTCTTCCTCTGCTTTTTTGTGGTTCAAATGGCAAAATCTGAGTAATTTGATAATAATAATTTGTTAAACTATATGTACAATCAACCACAAATGATCCCGATTTAGAAACAATCCCATAGGAGGAGGAGGAGGAAGCACATTCCTGAGTACGTGTGTAAAAAAAATTAAAATAACTCCAACATTGCCTTTAATTTGGGAGCGGAGATCACCTGATTTGCATTTACCTTCTCGCCGATAGACGAGAGGCAAGCCTCACGCACAGGCGAGCCGATGCCGTATCGATCCTGCTGCAGAAGAAATCAATGGCAGGATTTTTCCCCTTCCTAGCACACATGTGCGCACACACCCCGCAAACTCGTGGCCTTGCTGAGAAAAGAAAATGCCACATTCTCCAGATCTGGCTGCGTTAAACCAGCACATTTCACCCTCGTTTTCCACAGGCAGAGAGTTTCCTGTGAGTAAAGGTCTGCCGTCCAACACAAACACGAAATTCCTCTTTGTTTGGGCAGAGGGGAGGGGGGAGAGTTTGCATCGCGCTGGACGGAACGTGGCCGGTCCGGGGATCCTGCAGCTGGCTGCTGCAGAGGGGCTGCTGTCGGCACAGCTCGCCGCGAGGGACCACGAGAAGTCCTGCTCGCAGCCAGACTGGAGTTTCCCTTTGCAAATAAGAAGGGAGATCCTGGGTATTTTTGTTTCCACAGAAAGCCAGAGCCATTTTACCTATAGGCTGAGCACTGCTCCGTGCCAGACTGGAGGAGGGGAGCGTGGGGTGGAGGGAAGGAGCTGGCATGTAATATCCCTGTCCGATGCGGCTGATGCAGCCGCGGGGTTTATGAGGGGCTCTTGTAAAGAAAATACAAGTTCGAGCAGCGCAATAAACTGCTTCTGACCGCTCGTAGGGCTTTAGAGAGGACACAGAGACCCCTGATCGCAAGCCAGGAGGAAACAGGGCTCACAAGCCACGCACAGGCAAATGTATGGATACGTCATTTCCCATTAAATCTCCGTCAATAGAAACCCAGATTGACAATATTTTGGCTATGAATAAAGTTCGGGATGGAATATGTGTGCGTGTGCGCGTGCTGATGTCTCTATACAGACACAGACAGCTCGATGTGGGACACGCAGACCCTGCAAACCCACCCATCCGCAGCAGTGGGCTGGGTGCTCGCAGGAGGGCCGTGGTTTGGAGGCGCACGGGTTTCAGTGGCACCGTAACAGCTCTGTGTTACCCCATAAACATCCCTTGCTGCCCCAGCCCCAGGTCACTTACTGTATGCATAACGAGCCCATTGGCCCTTGCCTTATCACCTTCGCTGCTGCTTTATGATTTTGTAGACGAGCTGGAGCTGTTAGGGGTGTGACAGCTTTTGCACGTACCTATGTGCATCGCTGCGGTCGGGGCAGGCCTGCTGTGGAAGTGGACACAGGAGGAGCTGCAGGTCTTGGGGTGGGCAGGGGGGGCTCAGCCCAAGGCAGAGGACAACTACCCGGGGGTCACCGTGGTGATGCCACCCGTGAGGCCCTGGCAGGTTTCTGCCTTATACCTGTCGGTTGGCTGGCAGTTTCTGCAGGAAGCAATCAAAGTTACCAAGATGTTGGGATATTCCCATTTCCCAGGGTCCTGGCAGCACAGGGTGTGCAGCAGCACCCCCCCGACCTCCCAGCCTTTTCCCTTCCCCTCGGCAGAGGGGTGTTTTAGCTGGGGTATGTGGGCAATTCGGAGCAAAATAAAAGGAGGGGGAGCCTCTCGGGCTACCTTTCTGCTGGGGGGCCAGCTTGGTTGGAAAGCAGACCCCCAAGCAATGCCCCAAGCAGGTCTAGCTGTGTCTAGGTGTGGTTTTGCTTGGCATTGGAGTTCACATGTGAGGACAGGGTACGGGTGGCTGCAGGCAAGGAGGAGACTTCCCTCGCCAGCAGTGCTGAGGCTCTCAGGTTGTAGGAGGCAAGGAGGCTGCAAACACCTCCCTCAGCCAGGGCGAGCAGCTGGGGCCCACAGCTGGCAGCTTCCTCAGCACCTCGCTTGCTGTTTGACCTGCAGTGAGGGTGCCGGTGGGAATCAAAGGCTGGGGCAGGAAAAGAAAAAACAAGAAACCCCAAGAAAACTCCAGATAGGCTTGGGCTGACCCTAGGAGGAAGCATTTTGGGGCTGGGCTCCCGGTATGTCAGGTCTCTCAGCACGGGTCAAGCTGTGGCAGCAAACGGCCCATTTGGGTCTGCTCACACTGCCCAGAGCTCACCTGTAGGTTTCCCAGTTTCACCAGCCTTCGTGGAGAGCCCATCGAGCAAGCAAGGGGGGAGATGTGTGTGAAGGGCAGGTGGAAAAGGAAAGGGACAGAGCTGGGGGGAGCTGGGGTGAGGGCAGGGGAAAGCACAGGGAGCTTCACGGAGCAGGCAGCACTTAGTAAGGAGCTATGTCTGATTTACCACAGAAAAGGTGATTAGTATTGGTCCCATTTAATTATGTCAATTGCACAGAATCATTTTATTATCTTTTTTTTTTTTTTTTTTTTTTTTTTTTTTTTTTCTGGTGGGAAACAAATTCCAGAAAATGTAGTGGCAAAAATGGTGCCAAGATCACTCCACGCAGAGGTCCCTACAGCAAGGGGACAGCCTGAGCGTGCCCCTGTGCAGAGCAGGCACCCCTCAGAAAGCACCCACACAGCTGGTCCCATCCTGAAACCCTCATGGCGAGGCTGCATCTCCCTGCTGGAGGGCAGCAAGGGCCTCGTGCTCCCAGCAGGACACTACACACCTCTGAGGGGATCATGGAGAAAGCCTTTGGCTCGGGTAAGAAGGGGGTTGCAAGGAAAATATTGCAATTTTTATTTTTATTTTTTTTTAATACATGTATTTCGAATGGCTTTAGAAGACCCAGAGGCAGCCCACCGCGTCTGCAGGGAGCTGAAAGCAGCCTCAGCACCAGGCACTGCCTAAGACCCGTAATATTTTGATCAGAGGCAGTTACTCCTGACAGGCACTTAAACTGTCCGGGATGAAAATATTTCTACAAATCACTTGGTGCACTGGCTTTTTAAACGTCTCTGTAACATTTTACAGGCTACAGGAGGGAGCCAGAGAAGCAGATCCAAACGCCACCAGCCCAGCCCGGCCTGCAGGACAGATGGACGGACAGACAGACAGCCAGGCCCGAGTGAAAACGTTGCCTTCGCTTGGGGCCGTGGTGGCTCTGTGACTGCCTCCCTTCCCCAGAACCCAGCTCCGTGCTGCCAGCAGCCAGGGGTTGCTAAAATGCTCTCAGATGCACTCAAGGGCAGAGATATTCCCTCGCGTTCCCATGGGACAGAGTTATTTTTCAGGATTTCTCTCCTTAGAAAGTTTCCTCTCCTTGGGCAGTTCGTGATTCGTATTGAACCCAGCCACCAAAAAACGTTTCTCGGCTCTTCATCTAAACCTCAAGCTCATTGCATCATCATTTACTAGTATTTTAATGAATCCTGCTGTTAATAAAAGAATATGTGAATTTAGCCATTTATTTATTTTCATGCTTATAATAGGCTTCGGGAAAACCAGTGGCTGGAGAGAAGGGCAGAGCATAAACCTTCGCAGAGCTCTGTATTTGTATGCAACCAGTTCGTATAATTTGCAGCGAATTTGTGCTATGATGCACGGGGCATTATTAGTAGATGTTTGGTTCTTTGGGGATTTTTCCTTTAGGTACTACCCCATGCAAACAAAAGCAGTATTTAGTGACAATTTATAAAGATGCAAATCCTGCTTCGCTCTCTTTTGTTTCAACATACAAAGACAGAAAAGTGTGCTTATTTTGAAAGTAGGCTCAGCTAGCTCTGTTGCAGGCTAGGGCTGTGTGCTGCTGTTGTTCCCTTTTCCTCTAAACAACATGTTTTTAGAAGGAAAAAAAAAATGAAGAAAAAAAAAATAAAAAGTACAAACTGATGAAAACTGGGGGATTTAAACCACCGGAGGGGCCTAGGGAGAGAAATAAATTGCGTCAGACCAAATGGTGCCACTGCAACGACATTTAAAACATTTAGAGAATTGCTCGGAGTAAAACCCACAGATTTACGTGCAAAGCGGGCAGGTCCCAGGAAGCCGCCCCGTGCCCGCAGAGGATGTGGGGCCACAGCAGAGTCGGGGCTGGAGGGGAGAAGGAACGAGTCGGTGGCTTTTTGGCGGCCGAGCCGTGTTTTCTCCCTGTGCTGCAGGGTTTTACTGGTGTGGGAGGAGGGTCCCAGCTCGGGGAATTAAAAATGCACCCATCTTTCCCCTTACTTTCACCATCCCAAGGGCACTCTTTCATACTTTGTGCTTTACTTCTATCTTTCTTAATAAACTGTCTTTCAGCATCCTCTAACAAAGAAACCACATTTTCTCGAGAGCAGCTGAAGGAAATTATACAGTAATAAACACTGCCGCTTGAAAAAAAAATATGTTTGTTTGTTTTCCTAAGCAAATACAACTGAGCAGTTCCAAGAGGGTTCCTTCTCCTGCAGAAATCCCTGCCGAGAGGCGTGCAGGAGGGTGCTGGTGAGCTCGGCAGCTGCCGGGGGTGCGCCGGGAGGCTGGAGGGGGACAACCTCCATTTTCCTGCTGCCTCTCACAAGCTATTTTTTTCCCGACGATTTCAAAGATGATTTTTGTGACAGCTGAGTGTGCGCCTTGCGAAGACAAAACAAGGCAAGAGCAACAACAAACACCACCAAAAACCAAGCAGACTTCTAAGAGAGAGGGACAGCGAGTTTGTAGATCGAAGATTTCATGCCTCGATCTTAAAGCCAGCAGAGAATTTGCATTATTCTTCCGTCGCCTTTTGATGTTTCCCATATTACATTGTGATTTAGTCGTTTCTGCCCTTCTTGTTTAATCCAGTCTCTTGTCTCATTTCACATGGAACAATTATTAATAAAAAAAATAAAAAAAAGCAGATTGTTAAATAATAAACCCCGTACATTTTCTCTGTAGCAAATTTCAAGCAAAGGAATCTTAATTCTTGCTTTGCTTCTGTGTTTTTTTCCCCTTAAATCCAACCTGGATAAACCAGGAAAAGTCTCATTATGTCTAACCTACTGATTTACTACTAACGCATGATTGTGTTCACTAGTTCAGGTTAGAATTAAAAGAATGCTGGAAAATATTTTTGTTGCTAAGATAAGCTTAAACCAAAACTATTCCTCACCGTTCAATGCGTGCTGGTATCAGTAGAAATTAGAGGCAATGCAAGGCAAGAAACCCACGATCTTTCAGTCCTTTTATAAAATAGAGAATGGTCTTAGATATTGCCTTTTCTCTCAAAGAGCATTTTATATTCTTTGAAAAAAAAACATTTATCAATTCTTATTTAAATTGCACAGCAAACTCATACCTACAACACTTCTTCCTAAGCCTTTAAACGTTATATATTAAAGCAATTATGATTTAAGATTCCTCCGTGAAAGACAAATAGTCTTGGAGCATTTTTAATCTGTCTAAAGTTTCATGTTGTCAAACTTTAAAAGGAAAAACTTTTTTTTTTACCTTTTACAAAGTATTTCTCCTGCCTGTTATTGATTGACAAGTTTATTATTATTATGAATGGATTCTCCCATTTCCCAGTCCTCTTCAAGGCCTGATGTGGATTGAGAGCCTGACCAGTTGCTTATTGACCCATGATGGCTATACAATGACCCTGCTGCCCCCAGCGTGACCCTGGGACCCCCGAAGGACCCAGCCCAACAGAACAGGGCTCAGATATGCAAAGTTGGAGCTTTATGGGGCTTGGGGAGGGGAGGCGTGATTGCAAGTGGGCGAGGGTTTCATTAACAAAAATGTGTTTATTGTAAATAAAAAGGCAAAGGGGTGTTTAAAGGAACATGTCCTGGAGGATTGCAGCTATCTTCTGTACGGGAAATGCTGGAAGTGCCGGAGCCCTCTTTGCAGCACCATGTGCCTAATTGGCGACAATAAAAGGGGAACGGCTGACACTCGCCCTGCTCAGTTTCCCCGCTGCCTGGGTGATACTCGGTAAGTGTTGTTTGGTTTCACAAAGTTACCGAGTTTGCTCAGGTTTGAAATCACAACCTCCTTTAAGGACGCAAACAGAAAATCAGTGAAAATGCCCAGTTGCACCCCAGTTCTTTCCCCTTCTCTCTCTCCGTGCATCCATGTGTGCGGGTGTCTGTGTACGGCTGAACTGGGAAGCTGTAGCCTCGTTTCGTGCCGAGGTCTGGTCACCGTACAATGAGAGGAAGCGAGGCCTTTAAAATGTAATCAGCGGGGATGAATGAAATAAAAAAGGTTAGAGTGGACATCAGCATTAATATTCACCCTTTGTCTTTTCACGCACTACGTGAGGAAATGAAGGGGAAAGGCATCTCCTCCTACCCTTGAAAAACTGCTTCTCTGGCTCGTTACTGTACACGTTCTTGTGCATGAGCTAATAATCATTTGTGAGAGGTGGTATGCAGCCCAGGGAGCATATGTTTTGTGAAACAGCATTTCGCTCCATTTCAGAAAGCAGGGGATCTGCTCTCCTCCCTCGCTCCTTCATTTAATGGAGATACAGTTGTTTAAATAATTTCCCTCTTCCCAAAACAAATGCAGGAGAATGAGAGCTCATTTTTTATCCTAATTGATGGATCACTGAAGACAAGCCTTTGAAGAAAACGGCTGTCAACAGTGGGAGATACCCGGAGCATCTGGGTTAGATAGGTATAAAGCAAAGAGCAACCTGCATTCTTTGCGGGGCTGGATGCTCTCGGATTATAAACTACTGCGATTGCTTTTGATTTCACCATAAAAACAACAGCAGCAGCAGCAAGTTGTTCTGACACTCTCAAAACATCTGGATTGTAAAGTTTGCTGGTTTCTGGCAACAGCAACAATAATAATAAAATCTCTCGCCGTATGGGCAGATCCCCAGGGTTTCGGCTCGACCCGGTCGAGATGTTTGTTCTGCTGTACGTGTGTGTGTGCACATCCCAAATGCTGCAAAGTGATGGGTGCAGGGGATAAGCACACCAGCCCTACGTCTCCAGAGATAAAACTTCGACCAATTTCTAATCACGTAAAGCAGGTAATAGGAGATAGGGGGATGGGCAGAGCGCGTGTGTTGAAATATTTTGATGAATTTTGATGCAAATCTGGGGCTATGGAGAGGCTGGCACAAACCTGGCACACAGGAGGACGGAGTCACGTCCAACCGTGTGTTCTCACACGTCCTGGCTACACGGCTGCGCTCGGGTCTGTGCTGGCACAGACACACAGACGTGGACAGAGGTGTGGGGTGAAACGCTGACCCCCAGGTGCCCCCAGCCTCCTCAGGCGTTACCGAAATGTCCTCAACCTGCTCCATGCCCAGCACGACCTGGGGAGGAGCTGCTAGACCTGCTACCGAGCTGGGTCAAACCCTGGGATTTGTGATGGAAAAAGTTATTGAAAGGCTGCGAGTTGTTCTCAGGCGCGTTCTGCAAATTGCTCGTGTGCTCGGTGTGTGCGGGGGGGGTGGTGGTGGTGGTGGTGGTTGGGGGCTCTGTTTGTCCTTATTTCATTTTATGGCTATTTTTTAACACCACTCTACCTCCAGCTGCCAAATGGCTTCGGGTTTTGGGGACGTTTGGAGGCGGAGGAAGGCTCCGAGCTGGCAGCAGCAGCCCAGGAGCCCCTCGCCTTCCCCCGAGCGGCCACCCCCGAGCCCCACTCCCTGCGCACCGCCAGGCGGGGGGGCCCCTTCCCCTCCTCACCTCTTGGGGGGCGCCGGGGAGGGGGCTGCTGGCCCCCAGCAGAGCCGGGAAGAAGGCGAAAGCTCCGTCGCCCCTCGCACAGCCCCGCTCCCGGAGCGAGCGGGTGCCGGCTCCAGGAGGGGGGGGGCGGCGGTGGTCGAGGGGCTGAGCCTCGGGGGGGGCCAAGGGGGCTGCTGCAGCCCGGGTGTGCTTCGAGGGGGCTCTGCCCACCCGGCCCCGCCGCTTCAATCGTCGTCCCGAGGAGGGAACGGAGCCCCCAGGGGGCTGGAACGGAGCCGTCGGGGGGCGAACGGAGCCCCCTGGGGGGGAATGGAGCTCCCAGCCCTGGCCACCGCCCCCCCGGGCAGCCGGGCCGGGGGGGAAACGCGAGCTGCTGGCGCCCCCCGGAGGCCTCCCGCCGCGGGTTGGCCGCAGGGCACGTGTTTGGGGGAAAAAAGGGCCTTTTTAGGCTCGTCCAGCAGAGGTCCCCGGCCGCCTTCCCACGAGCCCGGCCCCGGCCTGCCCGGTGCTGGCGGCCCCGTGGGGAGCGGGACGGGGGGGGGGAGGGCGCGGCCGGTCCGTGCGGGGCCGCTCCGGGGCGCTGCCGCCCCCCCGGGCACTGCGGGTACCGGCAGGGGGCTAAATCCGGCACACGGGCTGAGGGAAATGAACGGCAGGATGAATTAGAGCCGGGCTGAGTTAGAGCAGGGTTGGCACCGGTGGGATTCCGCGGCACGGCCCCAAAGGCAGCCACCTACAGCCCTGTGCCAAAGCACCCCGGGGTGGCCCTGCCCTCGGGTTTTGGCCCAGATGTTTGGCATGTGCAGAAAACGCTCCGTCCGATCCTCCCAAATTGAATGGAAGAATAGCCGAGCATCGAGATCGACAGGTCTCAATCGGACTAAACAGATTTGTTCCAAATATTACTCATGAATTAGTCTGATTACTCATCAAACAGCAGCCTAATTCTGATCCCCCAGCTCTCGTTGCGGAGCATCACCCAGAGGCAGCGCGGGTGCCTTTACACAGTGTTTTGGTGGTAAGCCTCAGATGTCAGATGTCAGAATTTGGCTGGCTTTTATTTTCCAGGGAACAAGTGGTGACTCACCAGTGACTAAGTAACATGTTACAGCCTCAAAATTTCTGATGAGTAACAGGGTGTGTAAGATCTGACCCGATCTGTAACAGTCACTACATAGACACACGACTAAAAGGCTGATATTAACAGCAGCCCAGACTGGCACCGTCCATGATAAATTACCAAAATTACCAGTAAAGGAAACGGTTGCTTCCTCTGACAAATAATTAGGACATTTATAGTAAACAGGCATCTCAGAACAGTCCATGCAAATCTCCCAAGACCAGTGACGAAGGTCTAAAGGCTTGGTTATGTTTTCTTTCCCATCCTTGCATCTCTTACTAAAAACCAGAGCTTCTCACTGTTGTACAGATGTGTGAAGTGCTGCCCGCAGCCGCCCGGCCCCACATCGGGCACCAACCGCCTCTGTCCCAGGCGGCCCTGTGGGGTTTTCAGGGGCTGGCCCGAAGGGTGCTGCAGCTTTTCTGGTTTTGAGAGGAGAGGTGATGGGCAGATGCGGAGGAAGGCATGGAGGATGGAGGATGGAGGATGGAGAGATGGAGGGATGGAGGATGGAGGGATGGAGGATGGGAGGATGAAGGATAGAGGTTGGACGGATGGAGGATAGAGGATGGAGGGATGAAGGATAGAGGATTGAGGGATGGAGGATGGAGGATGGAGGATGGGGGACAGCGGGATGGAGGAGGGACAGACATGCTCCAGAGAGGCCACCACCTCCCCCATCGCAGAGGACAGGCGAGGGGCGGCACGGGGACACCCACGCTCGGGGACACCTGGTCCCGGTCCCCGGGCTGCTCTCCCCACCCCGTGCCCCCGCTTCCTGCCTGGCCCCCGCAGGCTGTGCGCCCACGTCCCCGGCGCTGCGCGGGGACAGGATGTCGTTGCCTGAACCTCAGCGCTGCAGCTCGCAACCAGAAAAGCCGCCGATCATTTCCTGTCAATATTCACGGGGCTTTTTCAGCCCCAGCAGCTCCCAGCCCCAAATTTGCTCCAGGCACCGGGCAGCTCCACAGCCCCAGCACCTGACCTGGGGGTCCCTGCACCACCCCAACCTGCAGACCCCACTCATGCCCTCCACTCACTGGGCTGCTGGCAGGGATTTTTGTGCTGGGCTCACCGGGAGCAGGAGGGATCTGGGGTACAGCCGAGCCCCCTCCCCAGCCCAGGGCACCACATATGAGTGGCCGCAGAGCAGCAGAGCTCTGTGCAGCTCCATGCGTGACTTTTCCTGCAGAGCTGGGTAAGGGGTTCTTTTGTATAGTGGAAAACAGCTTGAGAACTCATTATACACACACACATATAATTATACGCATATAGGTGACTTGGGAGGAAGGGAGGAAAAAGACTGACCCCCTGCAGGTTCAGCACCCAGGATCATTGGCGGCTTGGTGGCAGGGGGCACAGGGCAGCCCCCACCCGCAGGCTGCCCCATCCTGCCCACACCGTGCCAAGCCACAAGGTCTGCCTGGCCTGGGATGTTTTTAAGTCCTGGGAAGACGGCTTCAGCCTGGAACAACGGCTTGGCTTTGTGCAGGCTCTGCTACCTTTGGGCTTTCACCTCAGGCTTCCTGTCTTAAAGGCAGTTTCCGACAGCGCAGCCAAGAACTGAGCGTACGATTGTAAGCTACGCTGATGCAGTGCTCTAAACCAATACGGGGATGTCAAAACAGAGGGTTTAATTAAACTGGTTGGTAAACCAATTAAATGAGTGTGACTGGTGGGCACAGGCAAAGCTTCAATTACTGCCAAGGATTTTTTAAAGGCGCTAAAAGCATAGGAATGTGAGGAAAAAGTCCCAAGGCACAAAGGGAAACAGGTGCCTAACTCCCATTAAAAAAATCTGTTTGTGATTATAAATCCTCTCTTTCACATTGGGACCCAGGCTGCAGATTCATGTCCTGCATCAGGGAACCAGCGGACCCTCTGCTGTGCCAAGGTGCTCCAGGAGAGGTTAAATGCTCTTGAAAGCCTGGGTCCTGCTCCTCATCTGCAGAGGTTTGGGCACACCAAGAAATGGGAGCAGCTCAAAGCTTGTGCAAGACGTCATGTAGAAAGAGTTGGTTTTAAAGCCAGGCATCTATTTAGGTCCCTAAGAAAAAAACTTAAAAGCCAAACTACAGGCTCCCAAAAAAATAATCTCGGTTTCTGGACAGCGACCACATCACTTACTCCTCTGTTAATTGTGTACTTTCACTGCCTAATGTAAACAGTAATAATAAAAATAATATGACACTAATAAGTCCTTGGGTCTGCCTCCCCGTAGGGAGTTCGTCTAATTGGTCTCTTCAAGTTCCTTCCAGAGCAATGTTTATGTGATTTCATGATTATCCCGTTAGCTGTGTTAAACTGGACTTGTTCTAGAGATGTTCCTCATCGGCACGGTCTGCAGCACACACGCTTTTCTGCAGGAAGAAGTGAGTAAAGAGCTAACCTGCTTTAAATGCACGGCCCACAGGAATCCTCATTTCGCTGGTGGGAGAGGACAGTAAGATAAGCAGGCTGGAACACGGCCACGAATACCTGTGTGCCACAAAAGCGTGGGAGTTTGGGCTTCGGGGATGAAGAGAGAGAGGGATTCTAACAATCTCTTCAAAATATTTCCACTCATAAAAGAGTAATTTAATACCGAAAGCAAATTTATTGCCTTCCTGTCCAATGACCTACTATATTAATCAATTTTACTGTTTTAAATGCATCAAAACCATGAAGATGAATATGACATAGCATCTCATTTGATTTAAGCTGCTGGAGGAAAAAAAGGCCGGCACAGAAGATATTTCAATTGCTACTTTTTTCCTTTATAAGCCATTAATGGCACTATTTCCTTTCGAAGTTGTTAATGACATCATTGTTTCCTTTCAAAGTACTTAATGACATTGTTTAATGAATAATAACTTGCACTTATACAGCGCTTTGCAGATAAACAACCCAAAAGGGCTCTGCAGTAGGGAATAGGGCATACAAAGAGGGAAAATGAGGCACAAAGGGAGGAAGTGACTTGTCCAAGGCCAGAAAGTCACTGAAAAAGCAGAGCTCAGAGTGCATGTGGTTGGCACTCGGCTTTCTGTACTCTGCATCTTTCTGGGTATGCTCATGTATTAAAAATGCAGCATTTAGCCCATAAGAGAGCAAGCAGAAAACAACCCAGCCAGTAAAACACAAGCACTGATTCAATAGTCCATTCTGAAAGCTGATTGTTCCTTTTTCTTTCATAAATATCCGCACTAAACAGAGCAGCTTCTCGAAGAAAGATACCTCAACCACGTATTTTTGTTAGGATATGAGCAGGGCAGGAAAGAGACAAAAAGTGGGGGGTTTTTGGTAGGTGTGGTTAATGAACAGCAGGGGCAAAGGTCCCGCTCTCTCCCTCCAGGCAGCACGCTGCAGAGGTGGCTGAAGCTCCTGGTTAAACAGAGACTTTGCCTTTGCAGGCTGCAGACCGAGCTCCCAGCGTCAGTGGGAATTCTTGTCCAGCAATGGGAAAAGAGAGTTAAGGAGCCCCGTATATTTGGAAAAATGCACACCACCGTGCTGCCTGCAATGGGGCTTCATTGCATCCAAAGACAGCAATCACACCTCCCCTACCTACGGTGCAGAGAAACACCAAGATTTTGACACCCTGTCCATGCTGACCTTTGAACGTGGACCATTTGTTGCTAGGTAATACAATCAGGTCTTGGTGGAGGGCAAAGGAAAAAGTTTATGTGCTTTAAAAGCCCACCGCAAAGGAAACAAGAGCCCAGAACTGTCCTGTTAGCAGCATTACATGCAGGAGAGGTAAAAAATAAAGCTGGGTGAAGTTTTGTGTAATTCACTGAGTCACATTTGATTACTTAGCATCGCTATTGTTACCATCATTCCCATTTTTGTTGACAATAAAATGTGTGCAGCCCACTTGCTGTGCTGGTAAGCAGTTACAAAAAGATGAAGGAGCTCAGCGTGCACATGTCTTTGTGAATAGGATGAAAAGTTTGGTCTAAAATGAAAAAAAAAAAATAATCGGAGAGTTCTCTGATTATGTCCCGTTCTCCCTAGTGGCTGTTCTTAACAGAGGATAAGAGTTTGCTGCTGCTATCTGTTGCACTGATCCCTCAGTTCAAACTGAGAGATTTATACTTTAAAGTGGTGGTTCTTGCTAGTGACTCAAGGAATTTGGCTGCCTAGCGAGGATTACTACTCTTATCTGCACAATTCCCTCCTCCTTCCACCTGCCCATAGGAATAAGATAAAATCTGATAGAACAAATGGCTTCGTTAAACAGGGGCTCAGATTTGCCTGTCCACAAATAGGCAAGTGTTAGCCCTACACACAACCAGATAAATTACCGTCCTTACTCACAGTAATCTCAAGCGACAGTTTCCCCATAAACGAAGGCAAGGAGGAGTCTCATTCCCAGGAGAAGCTCTTGGAAGAGACCAGGATCCTGCGCAGAGAGGCAATCTATCACTGCGAGCCATTAAGCATGCACATCCCAGCACTTCCCTGCATCGACGCTTTGTGCAAGCTAGGCCGTAAGCACTTCTCCAGCACTGATCACTCCTTACATTTCCTAGGAGCATGTGGAGTTATCGTAAGGAAGATAAATTTTCTTCCTTTTATTTTGTTGTTCTTTTCTTTAGCACGAGATTTATGTATTTTATAGACAAAATAGCTGAAGCATGAATGAAAAAATGCACTGATAAGGCCCTACACCCCGGTAAGAATATTTTATTCATTCTATCTCAAGGATTTCCCTGTCAGCGACTTAGATGATAACTAAGTTTGTGCTATTTTTAAATACTACTCCAGTAAATGCAAAGGACCTCCCCCCGATGAAAGATCATCTGTAACAAAGACTCTGCAGCCAGAAATAAGGCTGACAGCACTGGCCATGATGTATGAGCCTGTGGAAAAGCCAGCTCCCTTATCAAAAATTCTCTGTATATAGCAGTAAACTACTAAGTTTAGTAATAACTCCTGTAACTTCGGCCCGCGGTTATGACTGAGATACACGAGGACAGTGGTTCCCATGAGTCAGTACATATCACTTTAATTTGGCTCGCTTCATAGGTATGAGCACATTTTAGACTGATAAAATAACAAATGAACAATGTAACCGAAGTATCCCCCTGTCTCGGTTTTCACAGCCGTAACTTTTCCCCAATTTTTTCTCAAGGCACAATCGTGCCCTTTCCTCTCTGGCCTCGCCTTTCCTCACCGCAGGGATTAGTTATGTAAATTGGAACTTAATCCCCTAAAGGCAAATTTGCAGTTCAAGTCCAAGTGTCTGCGAGCATGGCCAACTGGAACCAAGACCGTCAGGGGCTGGCGGATGTTTAGCGTTTTGTCCTGTAGTCTAAGACAACCTTAAACCACAAGGATCTCCTCCAGGTTACAAAGGCAACCAGCCAGATTTTCCCCCCTTTCTTTTAAACAAGTTCATAACACAATAGATAAAAGAAAAAAAGAGGGGGAGAGGAGGGGAAACCCTCCCAGAAAAGTGAGCTAAGGCTCAGTGAATTTCCAGCAATGTGGTGAACGTATTGTCTGCCCCTGTGACTCTCAAAGGAATGTAATAAAAGGAAGACAGCAACCCAGCAGGCAGCTTCTCAGGGAGCCGTCTGCCTTCCAGCCCCTTGATGTAACGCTTGAACAGGTGCAATATAAAGGATGCTAAACTGGTGATTATGAGGGCTGTTGGAATGGGTTTCCTCTCCGCTCTCTGATGAGAAGATTTTCTTATAAAGAAACTCTATGACAGGATATGCTGACCCCTCAAAGCCTACCCAACGCAAGGGAAAAACTTGGAGCGAGAAGAGGAAGGTCACCAGTCTAGGAGATATTGACGCCGTTTCTGCTCTTGTTTAAGTTACTGTAAATCAGGAACAGTTCTCGTGGAGCCGCTGCAGCGGTGTGCTTGTAGGACGGCGAGTGGAACTGCTGATGTTGTGTTCCAGGTAGGGCACAGTCCTGCAGGAACATTGATCGTTTTGAATACTTCTGAGCAGAGATAGGACCTCCCAGCCACTCCCACGTGTGCCAGCATCTGAAAACACTTTTTAAGTGCCTGCTCCTGGACTCAGCGGGAATGGCTTTTGAATTTTTATTTATTTATTTATTTTTCTTTTTTTCCCACAACCACAACCATCTCCCTTCAGTGCTCACAACCCATCAGAAAACAAGGAAAAAAAAAGCTTTTGTGTAGTTGAATGTTTCCATGAATCCCATGCATTTCCTAAGCAAGATATACTGCTCTCTTCGTTGGGTCTAATTCATAACACTTCTGTTTAAAACAGCAAGGATTTACAGGAATAGGACTGAACAGCAGAAGTGCAAATTGGGCACGTTTAAGTGCACCTTCGTACTGGGGTTCCTGTGTACCATTCCTCCAGCAGCCCGACCTGTTGCAAAAGCACCGCTGTAACGGAGCCGTGCAGTGCAGCAACAAGAGGATGGCTTTTTCTTTATCACACTGCAGGTGAAAAGTTGTTCGCTGCTGCTTTTTCTATTTATTATTTTTCTTTAGGACAGCATGGTCTGCTGGGGATGGACCTATGTGAGAGACGGTGAGACCTGGGCTCTTCCCTCCCCGCTGCTCTGTGTCCCCTGGCAAGTGCTTCCAGGTGCAGCTGGCCCTGCAGGAGCTGTACGGACAAGTTACACGAATTCCTTGGGTTCCTCCTGGGCCTCTTCTCTAAGAGTTATTTATTTATGTGCTCCGTGCTTGGGTTTTTCTTGTTTCTCCTTGTCTCTTCTGGGTGGTGTGCCATGATACCATGTGGAGACCCCCAGCTGCAGTCCCACAGAGCCATGCTCCCTATGCTCTAGGATTATTTGTTTTAACTGCTTTGTATGGGATTTCTGACGTTTCTCCTGCTGGACGTAACCCCCCAAGGGGCCATTTTTCCCCTTCCTTGGGAAGATATCTCCACAAAACAGGTGCCAACGGGTTAAAAACTCCTCCAGCAGGAGCCTCCGAGAGCGGGACAGGCGGTGGCGCTCGCGGAACCCCAATCTGTCAAAGAGGAATTGCGGAGATAATAGGATTTGGGGAACGGTCGCAACTCATCGCTCGGGAGCGATCCGTGGGGGCTGCTCGGGCGCGCACCCAGCGCTTCGCACACCCGGGTGCGCGCTCGGAGCCCTGCGCGCTCCGCTCGGGAAGGGTTGGGGGGGGGATGGGGGGGGGGTGCACACAGACAACAAAACCATAAAGAAAGCAGCATCAAGCGGCCGGAGGGGGGGGTTCCAACAACAACAACCACAAGAACCCAGCCCCAAAGCAAAGCACGACCCCCCCCAGCAGCCCCTCAGCAGCCCCCCGCCGCAGGGCGAGGCTCCGGGGGGGGGCCCCGCTGGGATCGCGGCCATCATGGCCCGGGGGGGGCGGCGGGGCGGGGGCGCGCGGGGGCGGGTGCCCGGGCGCGGGGCGAGCGTGCGGGGCGCGGGGCGGGGGCGCGCCGCCCCCGGGTGTCCCCCCCCCCCCCCCACCAAACCCCCGAGCGCCTCCCGGCTCCGCGCCGCTACCGGGGGGGGGGCCGGGCACCCCCAGCCCCTCGGGGGGCGGCCGTGTGAAAGGCAGGCTGCGGGCGGGGAGGGGGGGAGCGAGGAGGAGGAGGTGGAGGAGGAGGAGGAGGAGGAGGAGGAGGAGGAGGGAGGAGGAGTGTGTGCGTAGCGGGAGGAGGGGGGGAAGGAAACCCTCATGGAAGTATGAAGGAGATGGTGGGAGGCTGCTGTGTCTGTTCTGATGAGCGGGGCTGGGCGGAGAACCCGCTGGTGTACTGCGATGGACACGGCTGCAATGTGGCGGTGCACCAAGGTAAGAGCCCGGCCCGGCACGGCTCTGCCCGGCACGGCTCGGCACGGCACGGCCCGGCCCCGCCGCCAGCCCCGGGCCGCGGAGCAAAGCGGGGCCGGGGCCGGGGCCGCCGCCGCCTTCCCCCCGCCGTGCGCCCCGGGAGCGGCGGGGGAGGCCGGCGGAGCGGTGAAGGGGGGGGGTGGGGGGGGCTTTGTTTTATCCCCATTGTTCCAAATAACGGTGTCGCCGCCGGCCTGCCGCCGCGGAGGAGCTGTGGGGGGGGATACGGGGGGAGCGGAGGGGACCGGAGGGGACCGGAGGTGGCCGTCAGCTGCTCCCGGGGGGGCACCCACGGGCCGGGGCTCGGGGCGCTGCCCCTTACCGGGGGCACCGGCAGCGACCGGCGGTCGCTTCCTTCCGTGGGGGGGGGTTGGGGGGAGCGGAGGGGGGGGCTCTGCCCGGTGCCCGGGGCCGGTGCCGGGCTCCGGGGGGGAGCAGTGGGCAGAGCCCCGAGCCCCCCACCCCCCCCTCCGCCGCCCCGTGCCCGGGCTCGGCCCGCGGCCGCCCGTGGCCCCGGGTAACCCCCCGGGGGCGGCCTCGGGCCGGGAGCTGCCGCCCCCAAGGGCAGGGAGGGAGCCGGCCCTTCCCCTCCCCGCGATAAGGGCCATTTGCATTTTAAATGACTCGGAGCACGCCCCTCGCACACGCTACCGGGCCGGAAAGTTTGTCCTCGGCACCGACGCCGGGACGGGTGCGTGGTTGCTGCCGTTTAAAGGCGGCAGCGAGGTGGGGTGATGCTGCTGGTTGGTTTGTTTGGAGGAACACGGAGGTTTCTGGGCTCATCTGGCATGTCTGTTTTCCCATCTATTATTATCCCATCCATCTCCCAGCGTATCTCCAGCCTCTTCCTGGGCAGGCTCTCCCTCGGTGTCTTGCTGCACGCTCCTGTCTCCGGCCGGGAACCTGTCCTGCGCTGCCTCTCCCCGCCTGTCAGGCCAGGTCTCTGGGTCTGTAGGTTGAGCTTTCTTCTGCTTTTCCTACGTTTGATGTGTCTGCACTCACATCTTCTGCGAGAGCTCGCTTGCAACCAGGTGACTGAAGGGAAGGTGAAAAGAGGAAGCGAAGCTGGCGGGGGATTTCTCTCCGTTCAGTCAGTGCCTGGGTGTCTCCTGCCCTAAAACAGCCCCGCCAGGTTGCCTCCGTGTGACTGGCAGCGTGTAGGGTCTCTCTGCAAGGATGCTCGCTTGTTTTAATTTTGGTGCTGTAACTCTTGCGTTCTTCCCAAGACTTGTCAAGCCACCTGCTAGAGAACGTGCCTCTGCATAGCAATTTGTGGAGGGAGATTAAGGGCACTGGCATCCTCGTGCTCACCTCCAAGAGTAACATCAACACGTCTGTTTGCTGGCTAGAGCAGTCTCAAATCTGCAGTCCGTTTATTCTTGTAGGGTGCCTGCTCGTGGGCCCGCACGGTTACAGAGATGGATGCGCTCGCTGCGAGGCAGCCAAGCGGGTGGGCGGCGTTGGGAGGGTTGGGAGGCGTTAGGAGAGGGCACTGCTGGGGTGTTCGGAAGGCACAACTGTGTGTTTAGGGCTTGTAGGAGTCCGTCAGGATGCAGGAATTCATAAGGAGTGTAGCAGTGTGTAGTGGGTGTTCAGGATACCTTCAGTCCCCTTTTTAAAGCCCGCTCACAAACCTAGTAGTCGCGTGGTGTTTTGGTGGGCTTTTAGTCACTGCACGGCAGCAAACCACTGCAGAGGCTCAGCTGGGCCTTCTAGTCTCATTCCCTACAACCACACACTAGGTTTGGTATCTCTTTGTACTGCTTGAATATCTGCAAAACCAAAGTTGCCTTTTGAAATGATTGTACAGCCCAGTAAAGAACCCTCTGTTTATTTTAAGCTTATGTTATAGCTACACATTAAAGCAGATTTTAGAAAAAAAATAAAAATAGTACCATTTCCTTAACAAAAACATCTGATTGGAAACGAAGCCTCTAATAAGATAGCGAAGAACATTTAGAAATAATATTTTAAACTCTACCCTATTTATGTTCTGCATTTTTCCTTGTTTTCTTCCTTGTTGTCTTTCTCTTTGAAGCAGTGGGCACAGAAGCTTGCACTGGCTCCAGCTGAGTGCTTGCTTTTGGCCCTAAGCCCATTGCTAAAGATGGACCCAAGGCAGGCTCCTCTGTCATTGCTTTCATGTAGTTTCTATTTTCTTGTGTATCTGCCTTGGCTCATCTTGCAGTCACTTCTTTCAGTTTAACTCCACAATCATGTTTTCCTGGCTAAAATAGCATAAAAGACGTTAGAGAGATGGAGAAAACCTATTGCGCATCATGTCTGGTCCTTTTCCCAGGGGACATCACAGGATTGCATCCAGCAGGATATTTTCAGATGCTTTGTCCAACCTAGTTTCAGATGTCTCGAGTGACTGGGATTCCATTCCAACCGTCAGCTCACATTTGAAGGTGGAATAAGGAAAATATAATTTCTTCTTTCCTAGGAGACTCCTATACCCTCACCTGGGCACAAATAGCCTTATTTCTTACCCCTATCTTTGCCAGCCTCTTGCTTTAAACCTACATGTGTGGTGGCCAAAAGCCCTTTCAGGGTCCGAAAAGGACTCAACAAAGACCATCCCTGAATGGTGAGAGGGAGAAGGTCAGCAAAGAAGGTGAATGGTCTTCAGGAAACATTGCTCCATCAGAGAAGGGAATGAATTTCAAATGAATGGGAGCTGCAGCTTGCCCAGGGAGACCCTGAGACAATCAGTAGGGATATAGAAAGCAAGAGGGATGCCTGGTGTAGCTGGATAAAAACAGTTTTGTTGGGTTATCAGCAGGAGTCTTGTATCAGTGTGGAACCTGTTTCTGGGGCTAGTCCTAAAAAACTTGAATTCAGTGATGTTGGAAGCATGCTGCAAAAGGCTGCTGCACATGACTTACAAGTTGGGAGCGTGCAGGGTAAATGTTTTTTTTTTTCTTGATATCTGTGTGAACTCACACTGAGATTACTTCCTTTATGATACTGAGATTTTATCTTAGTCTTAATTATTGTTAAGATGCTTAATAGCCACCTATTTCATAATTTTATATTAAATCACTAGTGACATTTTGGAAGTTAAGGGGTAAGAAATTACCTTGGTTGTGATCACTAGGCCAGAATTGGACCTGGTTTATGAAGTGCTGCGTTCCCACTTAGGACATATTTTTATAAGGATATTTTATACTGGGTGTGAGCGTATAAATAAGCTTGAATAAATGTATCTCACTGGATCTCTTGCAAAGGGCTGTCCGCTGATGCAGGGTGTGGAAACTGGAAAGGGGAATAAATTGTTGCTCAGATGTAATTTTTGTTTTTGTTACCAATCTGACTAATAACAGCTTTGGCAAACTTTTATACGCAGCTGAGAAATTAACAGCCAGTTTAAAGACAGTCAAATGAACTCTCTCTGCTTTTCTTTCAGCTTGTTATGGAATTGTCCAGGTTCCTACCGGACCGTGGTTCTGTCGGAAATGTGAATCTCAAGAGAGAGCCGCCAGGGTGGTGAGTACAGAGCACACTTGTACTTACATGGAACGAATTGGTTTGGAGCCCTTCACACCTCTGCTGGAAGCAGCATGGGCCACAGACAAAAGTGATGGAGCCTGGCATTCAGCACTGCTGTGGTTGCAGTCCCAGCTCTGCCTATAGCCTGCAGTGTAACTTTGGACAAGGCGTTCACCCCTCACCTATCTGAGAAACTAATTCTCTTCTAAAATCTTTCCCCTCGTTTGTTGTTTGTACAACAGAAATAATTATGTCAAACAGCTTTATAAAGCCTTCTTAGCCATTTTGATGAAAACACCGCCAAAGGTACTTTTAAGCAAGTTATCAGTGATGAAATTTTTGCATCTAGGGACCTCAATCTCCTAAAAAAGAATGACATTCCTCTAGAAGGTGGCTTCCCTGCAGTTTTTTCTATACAACTCCTCAGAAAGTTTTGGAGTGGAGGAAAGTTGTTAGCACCTGAGATGCTGGTGTACAGTGTATGTTCTCGTACTGACAGACAGGATGAGTTGGCATTCATATCTTATTTGCAGCAACAGTCTTCTGCATAAAGTCTTCTGAGTTTGCTCAATAGCAGAGAAAATGACAGGAAGCTGGATCAGGTTTTAGTTTCTGTCTAAGTAGCAATTTAGCAGTATGGAACACTTTGCGAATGTTCTTAATTAATTCTGGCATTTCCCGGTGAGGCAGGAAAGTGGAAACAATCAGGCCAGGACTGCCTCTTAGGCCCATCTATGTGGCAAAGTTATTTGTGCAGTAAACTAGCCTGTGAGTTTATAGCACACCAGCTACTCTGCAACTTCCCATGTGAACCCTTATCAGATTCAGCTACACCAACCAGCTGCTGGGGGGCCCGGGTATAGATCTTTACCATGTTAGTTATGCCAGAGATGCTGCTTTTGCCATGCAATAAATCTGAGACCGTTTCCTCCCTTCACTTCCTTAAAAAAAAATCAATGTAGATTAAACTTTGGCTTTTTCACATATGGAATGCCTCATCCAGCACAAACAACATTTATTAATATCTGCACGGCCTTCTGAACTGGTTTAGCCATTTTTTTTCTAAAGTACACACCTAGTGAAGCTGCTGTAGGTGACCTCTGAATACGCAGATCTGTGCAGAACGGAGCAAATAGCGTGCTCCATCTCAGCTGGGCTCTCTGCTTGCTGCACTACAAAAGTTTAATCTGTTTTGCAGATGGGCGAAGAACTTGGCAAAGATGAGTGAATGGGGGAATTGGGTATCTGTACCATGCTTTATACATTGCATTAACTCATTCCTCATTGGAAGTGGGAGTGTAAACAAGACCAGACTTTCAGACCTGAGCTCTTTTGCCTTTGTAAGATGCTGCTTTTATGCGCACTGCAGTAAAGAAGATCAAATGTGTCTTTGAATGCTTTTACATCCTGCAGATAGTTTCATAGTAAAGAAAGGAATTTGGATTTCATGAGCCTCCTTCCCCCCTGTCTCCCAGCCGTGCAGGCAGAGAGAAGCTCTTCGGTGTTAGCTACAACTCAGTGTAAGCTGTAGTAGTGCATGTACACACAAGTCCTTCTCACCTGTGCTCATCGCAAGGATCCTAACTTTTCTCTGGTGCTTTAGACACTTCAAACTGCCTCCAAGGTATCAAGAAAACAATACCTCTGCAGGTGGTTCTTTATTTAACTTGCCCTCAGTGAAATCTGTTAGACAATGCGTGGTGGGCTTCAGTCATGCCATTCAGTCCGTGGCATTCAGCCCTGCTAGTATAATAACTGAACAGTGATAATCTTCCTTCCTAAGCAGAGCTGGGGATGATTTCCTATCTAAATCCTTCACCTTTTCAGTTAAACGCCAGCAGTCATAGCAACAGACACGCAAATGGGTAAATACATAAAAAGAATCTACTTCTTTGATGTAGGGAACAGCATGATCAGAGTAAGGGAAATGAGTCAGGTCTGTGCATGGCTCTGCTGCTAACACGCTGTTTGAATCTGTGCTCCATGGTCCAGTGAGGCTGGAAGGTGTTGGCTCTTCACTGCCCAGGGGTTTCATTGCACCTCTCTGCGTCTGGCTTTCTCTAGCTGTAAAAGCAGTGTTATTTGCCTGCAGACACTGCCTTGAGGGTCTTGAATGAGAGATACTGCTATGTGAGCGCAAAATACGCTGTCAACAGCAGGATGAATTGATATTCGTATTTCTTTCACAATGACTGTGTAGCAAACTCCTTTGCAAAACAGCAGTGTTTGTCTTCCCACATCTGCCTTCATAGAAGAATCTTAAAGCAGTTTACAAGCTTGGTCCATAACAAGCGTATTTATTGGCTAAATATTGATACTTTTACTTTGAAAATGAGGTATGAAGGCACGAAGATCATTGCTCTCTTTAGAGAGTACTCTAAAACATCCCAATTTCTGTGTCTGTCTTTTAGAGAGACTCCATCTCTTCAGTTTTGGAAGGAGAGCTCAGGATCCCTGGCTTGGGTTGTCAGGTCTAATGGCTTGGTGCTCTGTCCCTGAGTTAGAAGCCCTAGGGGGTCAGAAACTCTAACCTTCGCCATCACAACCTGGTTTTAATCAGCCAGCTCTGTTCTTTTCCCAGAGTTGAAATAAAAACGCTGGAGACTTCCTCGGCCTATGCAGGTTGAGTGAAAGGAAGAGGTACCACTAATCCCTGCTCATAACCTCTCCTCAGATGCGCAGGTCCCTAAAGGATGCTGTGGACACTATTGTGCTTACAGTAAGCAACTGAAAGCCCATCCACTTTGTAATCAAATTGTCTAGGAAGCCCGGTGAGCTGCAATGGCCAGAGGGCACTCATGTGAGGGATCATGTGAAGGCTTTAGCTGTCATTTAGAGGCAGGGCTATTAAAAGTCTTGTGTGGGGCCGATGGAGCTGTTAACCCCTCTTGTTACAATCAGAGCTTTGCTAATCGCGTGGTGGGAGAGCTGCTTTGATCTGAGGGGTGGAGGGGAGAGCGGAGGGGCCTTTTCAAGTGCAAATTTCTTATTACAGTGTCTCAGTTAACCCAGTTCTTTCTCTGTCTTGGCTTTCTGTGGTAATTGTGAGAGCTGCTCACCAGTGCCCTGCCTGTCTGGACCCAAACGAGGAGCAAAGTGAATCAACTCCTGTGGCCAGACATATTTCAAGCAAAGTTGCAGGAAAAGTGAGATGTGCTGCCAATGGCACTGGCTTTTGTACTCTCATCTCTTGTTTATACATTATCACAGGAATTTTGTGTTTGCCAAAGGTACCTATTTGGCATCCCCAGACACTTGACACCACAAAAACGTCTGAGAACTGGACTGAGCCTCCCTGCTGCCCTTTGTGATCATATTTACTGTGTCAAGAGGTGAAATGACAGCAGAGGAAACATTGAGTTTCCTTGAGGACGACCACCTTTGTGGAAGGTCCTCGGGGACAACTCAGCAGCAGATGTTTTTGCTGGGGGTGTTATTGCTCAGTACACGGGTGCCTGTTGTGGCACGGAGCACCTGCCCCATCACACATGGGGCTTGCCAGAGCTGGGTGGCTGTAGCGGAGCAGCGGCAGCAAGCATATCCCACACACTCATACCAGTACAGCTGCCGTCTCGCTTCGATACCAGGCAGCTCATTTCAAAACTTTCTGATGAAGCACATTTTTCACAGAAAAACAGCTTTTTTGTTGGTGTTTTTCTTTTTTTTTTTTCTTTCTTTTTTTTTTTTTTTTCACAAATCAGACATTTCCGCTGGGGAAGGAAAAGGGCAGCATGTCACAGGTTTTCAGGCTTTCTAAGCAGGCGCAGAAAAGTCAAACAAAACAATAAACGCATAGAAATGTTCCCTGGCTGATGTCACGAGAAAACAATGACCATTTCCTGGGAGGAGCCCTTGGGGCTGCGAGAGCGTCCCTCGTGTGTGGCAACGTGATCTGAAACCACCTCAGGGCTTCAACAGGGCTTTATGGCCCAGGGAGAGCTGCACGTGGCGATGGCCCGGCATGGAGGCGATGACGGGCAGGCAGGACCGCAGTGGTGAGGGGGGAAATGGAGCGCAGGCGTCGCCACCTGCTCTGAGGTAGGAATGGCACTGAGGGCCGTGGCACTGGGCTTATCTGGCTCTTGCCATCATGCCCTGCCAGCGTCTCTCTGTCCCCCTTGTTGGGTGTGCATGGGGTGGGGTGAGGCTGTTCTGCCATAACCCTGAGGAGAGCCCTTCAGTGGGTTTGGGCTGCTGCTAGCCTTGGAGACCTCGGTGTCCTGCAGACGTAGCATGAGGGGGCATCTCCCCTCACCTCCAGCCACCCCTGGGTGGAGAAATCGGTAATTTCTCCCTCATAGTTGTCCCAAAAGCATGGAGTGAGGCGTGGAGCCATTGCTATCCCTCACAGCATGTCATGGTGCAGGGCCTGTGCCCTCCCAGCCACCATGTCAGGGCTGAGGGAGCTCCCTGCACCCTCCATGTGTCAGGGACCCTCCAGCACCAATGCTCCCCTCACTCTCTCCCTATTCCAACTCGGGGCTGGGGTTGGGGAAGCTGGGTGTCCACCTGCCGGCCCCAGGCATTGGGACCAGGCTCATAATGGCCCCTGCACCCCACTGGTGAAAATGTCACAACTGCCTCACTCAGCATTCATGAGACTGGCTGGAAAAAATATCGCAAGAGAAAGAGAGAAGGAAGGAAAGGGGCAAAGATAGATAATGGCTTTTCTTTATTTGCCTTTTGCTCTCTGAGTCACGGTTTTCAGTTTTACTTCACAACCGCAAGGGCTAAAACTTCTTTTTTAAAAGCCCTGTGAAAGTCAAGGTTCGCCTGCAGCCCTGTGGCTCTTGGGCTGAGGCTTTAAATACATCCTCGTCACACAGGACGATATCGAGCTGTGTCACAGTATCTTTTTGTACCCAAACCGCTTTCAGCCCTTCTTCCACTTCCTCTCTTTGAAAGCAGCCCCATCTTTTATAAGCGTGTTTTAAATTAATCATCTCTTTTCTGGCCCCGTGCCCCTGGGAGTTAGATTAAACTTGTTGTTTCTGCTTAATTTCAAGAGATGTGAACTGTGTCCCCACAAAGATGGAGCCCTGAAACGGACCGACAACGGAGGTAAGTACTTCTGCGTGGAGCCGGTATGTCTTGCAGTGCCTCCCGGCAGCTGTCCCAGGTGCAATTTTTTTTTCTTTCCGAGCCTATGTCACCAGAAAGGGAAGGCTGGCGGTTTCAGAGGAATGAAAACACTCTGCCTTTTCTTACAAAACTTCACCTTCTGAAATCACTATGGTGAGAAGACCTTTCCCTGGGGGGAAATCTGACTGGCCCCTGGCTGGTATTGAAGCACAGCCCCTGAAATGTGCTGTTTCTTGAGGTTAACCCTGCAGGAATTAGTGCATGATACGTCACTGTTTATGGAAAAATGGAAGTTGCTGAGTTATTTGCCTCAGTGATGTGATCCTCAGGTTAATGGAGCCTCAGCCGTGAGTCCCCATCCAAGAGTAGGGGACCAGGACACAGCAAAGGTGTTTCTTTCTGTGGGACTTACTTGTGCATCATTGATGCTTGTCAGCCTCTGGTACTGTGAAGTACCGTGGAGTCTGATTTCAGTTGTCAGAGCTAGCAGCTATTGATGCTGCTGGCTGTATGGATCAAACTTGTTTTTCCTCAAAATCTTCTTATTTTTCAGAAAGGCCTCTCTACCTACCTGCCACTTACCTTAATACACTAAAAGCTACATTAGGCAAGGGGGTCTTTATTATAATAGATCCCATATTTAGAGCAGAAGCCCTAAGTTCAGGATATTTCGTAAAAGTGTCCGTTAGGGCTAGTCATAAATACTGAGAGCCTTAGTGCGGTAGTAAAAGTACCATGTTGGGGGATTGTTTTATAACTACATAGCATCTTCTTCCAAACATGTTATTATGTGGTTTGGTCAGGTCCCTGTAGACAGGCACAAGAAGTGTTACAAACATGCCACTATACAGAATTATATAGCCCGAGTACTTACAGTGCTGTATGATTCCATATTCATGGAGCTTGGTTCTGCCTGCCCAACTGAGTCCATCCTAATTCTAGCTAAATCTTTCCTGTGCAGTAGGCATACCAGTATGGATTGTCCCCCATAGGCTCCTGACCTTCAAGCTTTCTCAGTTCTGTCCTGATCAGATGGTATTTCGATTTACACATTTGATTTGGGAAGTGTCTCAGTGGATTTAGATTTTAATCTAACTTGGCTTGCTGAGAAAGAGCCTTCTTTAACCATTGATAACAGCCAATAAAGGGAGCTTTGTTTCCACTGGCATGGGACTACATGTCAAACTTGTCCCATCAGCATCATTTACTGTTTGGATGCTTTTCTGGGTTTGGCTAGGTCTTCAGCTCTGGGTCCTAAGTCCTGAGGGAATGTTTTTAAGGGCAATGAGAGCTGTACATTTCTTTTCCCAAGGAAATCTCTGCTTTCTTATTTCATCTGGAGGTGGTATCTGTCTATCTTTCTCCCACAAAGGATTTGATTCCTAACCAAGTTACAACAAGCAGTATTTCAAATCTAGCATCTAACTTAAGTTGGCTTCCTTCCTGTACCCTCCTCCTTCTTTCCCTCCCATGCTTGTCTGCAGCCTTGTCTGAGTATAAGACTCCGCTGGATTGCCCCGTGTGAATCTCTGCTCTCTGTCTTGTTTGCTTCTCCAGGGTGGGCCCACGTTGTCTGTGCTCTGTACATCCCAGAGGTGCAGTTTGCCAATGTGCTCACCATGGAGCCAATTGTCCTGCAGTATGTACCCCACGACCGCTTCAACAAGGTAAGGCCTCCTCTTTCTCCTGCTGCCCCAAATGTACTTGCCCTGTCGTGCTTTTCTGTGGTTGTCTGTGTCCTCCATGTCTCCTGTCCAATTTATTTTAATTTCCAGGTACTTAGATCCCTTCAAAAATAACTAACAATGTAAATGTAAATTTTCTTGTAAATAACTTTTGATGTTCTGTGTTCCTCTCCCTTAACTTGACAACCTGAGCAACCCTGCCACTCCTTGGAGATGCATGTTGGTTAATCCATATTTTGATCAGACCCATTTGTTACTTGGGAGAAAAAAAAGATGCATAAGTTTTGTGCATGCCACCAAGAAATAACCCAGAACTGCTGTCGTAGGAAGGAGATGACTGGACACAAGTTATGAGTTCTTGAAGGCTTTGCCTCCTGGAGAAGAATGAGAGTGAAATAGTCTACCTCTATGAGTGACCTTTTTTTTTTTTTTCTTTTTTTGCAGACCTGCTACATCTGTGAAGAGCAGGGCAGGGAGAGCAAAGCAGCCTCTGGAGCGTGCATGGCCTGTAATCGGCACGGCTGCCGGCAAGCTTTCCATGTCACCTGGTGAGTTCCCCGCAGTATCACCCCAGGAACAGCCCCAGCTACTGGTTTTGCTGCTATTTGTTTTTGAGGCTGCACCAAACAGGTGGCATGGGGTTTTGGGCAAATCATACTGCTTTTATTTTAGGCAAGGGGTATCTCATCCTTGCTCAATTTGTGCGGGGAACTTCCGCGGGAAGGCTGAGGTTTCACCAGCAAGCCTTCCCTGGTGAGAATGAAGTCTGGGGATTTCCCTAGGACTGTGTGGAATTCAAGAAGAGAAGAGATGAGTCACAACCCAGGAATGTTCCTTTTCGGCGCAGCACATACAAAAGTATCATCTAGATGATGTGATTTTAAGGGCTGATATCCTCGTGTACCCTGCAGCCTGAAAACAACACTGCCTGTCAGTAGAACATGGGGATTCCCAGCTTTACGTGGATTCCTTGTTCATGATACGTGTTTTGTTGGGATTGTTACTGATCGCCCAGGCCTTAAGAAAGACAAAAATTGCAAAACAATTTGGTAGGAAAGTACTGACAATTTTAAAGATCTTAATATGAATCATAAATAGTCTGAACTCCTTTCAGGGTCTTTGAAAGCTATTTGCCAAGCAGGACAGGAGACTTCAAGACCTTGCCTGGATATCTTGAACTGTGTTTTGCTTGTTGATGGGATACGTTTTATGTCTGTACAGTTGGCATTATCCTCCTCTTGATTTCATGTATTTCAGTGCCCAGATGGCTGGCCTCTTATGTGAAGAGGAAGTCCTAGAAGTCGACAATGTCAAATATTGTGGCTACTGCAAGTACCACTTCAATAAAATGGTGAGTTTCTTCATCCCTTCAATGGATTTTATTTTAAGGCATTGTCTTCATTCTAGATTGTATCTGTGCTCTGAGCAGTAAGAAATGCCAGGAATACATAAACAAGGTCTGCAGGATGCTTCTTTTCAGCCATTCAGACAGAGTCACTTAGGAATAAAAATAAATTTATTTATTGCATTTTTATAGCATCTTTAGACTCATTTTCAAAACCACAGGCTTAATTCTTCCATCTGCTTTCCCTGACCCTGTCTTTTATGGTTGAAAATGTCCCAAGAAGTCAAATGGATGTTTTTTCTTAGAAAAAGATGCTAAAGCACTGCCCGTAGGGTAAGAGGCAGCTTGAGACAGGAAAAGAGAGCAGCCAGGGAGTTAGTGTACATCAGGCCCTCTGGGCAGGAGGGTGTAACACAGAACAGCCCGAGCTGTTCTGTGCAGCCTGAGGACAGGGACAGTCCAGAAGAGACCGGAGTCATTCAGGGATGGTTTGAGGGATATTTGGGGCAAAGGATTTCCCCCTATTATTTACAGGACTGAGAGGAATCCTTTCCCTGTTCTGCATAATTAGTAGACACCTGCTCTCCCCCCTGCAGCAAAAAGGAAACTTGATCCTCTCTGTACAGGTTTATCTATCAGTGGCTCCTTTGTTGCTGGCTTTTCCCACTTTCCTTTCTGCTTATCTGTGCTGTCACATGCAGTGACTGATGTCTTGAGCTTCCCCTCAAAGTCAAACTGGAGGACACCTTCCCTGCCCTTCAGGTACCCTCAGTATCTGATACAAGCGGAGCTCTGTATCAGATTTACTGATGTTGAGATAGATAGCAGGATTTCTGCTGGTGCCTGGAGTCTGAGATCAGAGCATCCTTCCATACACATAAACACCCACACCCCACCCAAGACCAAAACACGGATGATGCTGCTCAGGAGGACTGACTTCTCCACACAGTATTGCTGCTGCCATTTATCTTGTTGTTTACAGAACAGCCTCTTAGCTGCTGTGCCTTTCGTAGAAGCGTCAGTGTGCATGGGTCACCAAAACCCCAGGATTTTTAGGAGTTTTATAATTTGGCCCTGCATGTTTTAGACAAGCCATTTACCATAACATTGCTCACTCTAACAGTGAAAACCAGACTCTATAACAGATTCCTCTCTCTCTCCCTGTCTCCTATCCCTGTCGTCCATCTCTTCCCTTCCCCACTTACCTCAGAAGACCTCACGTCACTCTGGAGGGAGCTCCTTCATTGCTGGAAGACGGAGTCGATCCACGTCCCCTGCTCAAGAGAAGCACGTATCCCACCACGAAAGGCCAAAGAAGGTAAGATCTGCACAGAGCTGTCACTTCAGAGGCAGAGTCATGTGGGATGGAGGTGAGAAGGGGAAGAGTGTGCAGAGAGTACTGATGGCTTGCTTCTCAGGTGAGCCCTGACTCTGCAAAGAGTTTCACAGTCAGAGGTGTGAGTAGTGGCTGTGTTTCTAAAGACAACACTAGAAATGTGTATGTAAATAGAGCAGCACAGCCACGGGGAATGTGGAGCCAAGTTTGTGTGTTCAGATTATGCCAGAGGGTTCTTGGCAGAACACACTCACGAAATGTGCGACTTTCCCATTTCTAACTTGGGGCAGGTCCACTTTGAGGGTGACATTGTGCTATGGTTTCCAGCTACTGACTTGATCTGTGTGAAAGTACTTTGGGCTGTGGTTTTAAATGCAGCAGCTCAGGAACGTAAACTGGAGGTCGTTGTCCTCAGATCCCAGAGTCCAAGCTTTAGAGGACTGATTAGCAATCTGCATTGTGGCTGGCAGGGTACTTGTAGGCAACAACAGTAGCTAGCATAGCTTAGGTAGTACATTGGTAGTCAGATTGGCCACCTGCTTCAAATCTACCTGTGAAAACAATTTATTTTTGCTGAACAAGTATTTAGAAGAGCACTGAATGCCAGATCTGACAGGTACAACAGTTATTTGTTTAACTGTGCAGGTTAAGACATACTCATCACAACTGCTGCAGTGTTATAGGACATGTTAACAGCACACCAAGGTTCATAATTAACCAACTGACTCACGTGATGAAGGCTCATATTTCAAGGAAAAACAGCAGTGAATGTGTAAGGCAGAATCCCAGCAGACTTTGGGGTTCTGATAGGGGTGCAGGTTCTGATGTGGAAGGGTATATACCTAAAGAAATTAGGAGACCAGAGGCTTGTGAACTGTTTATTATTGTAAAAAATAAATAGCTCTTATAGGTGGGACATGTGCTTTTTGGAGTATTTAGGTTCTAATGCAAGTGACAGCAAACTAAGAAATCGTCCCCATCTGTTGATGTATACAGCTTTTATAATATCAAGAATTCTTAATGTAGTACCGCCGACCTCCTTTGCACCCCATCCGTCCAAAACAGTGCTGTAGGCTCTGGACCACAAATAACTTTTGCAGGAATACTTTCAGGATGGTCAGATAGTTTTTAATACTTTATGGGCCAGATGCTGTTTGTTTTTTTTTTTGCTAGGAGAAATCCAGAATTACTCCACCAAGAAACCTCTAGATTTATTCCACTGTGGTCAAAAGCCAAATTTACCGTGTTGCGTGAACCCAGTTGGTGATTCCCATTCAAATCGTGGTGTGAATTTTTCCAGTCTTGCTTTAGGTGTCTGGCTGTTTTCTTTTTTGTTTGTTTGTTTCTGTCTTGTTGCAGTAGACGTCCTCACAATCAATACATCATTATGAATAGTAATAATAGTGACCCACATCCAGAAACAGCCCAGCGACATGCTGGTGGGTTTTGTGGCTGAAGGCTGATGGATCCCAGCCCAATTTCCCACGGACAAGGGCATCCAGGCTTTCAATAAGCGTGGCCATCAGTTAATACCTGCTGGCACCCTTCTGCCAGGCCCAGCTGAGAGTCCATAAACCATGTGGGCAGGAAAGCAGTCTCCCTCTTTATTTACAGAGGTTATCCCTCACCACCCGGGTTGGAGCACTGCCCACCTTGCCCACTTGGTGTCTGGGGAGCCTGCCCAAACCCTTTCCCTATAGGTGGCAAACAGGCAACCCTCCCCTCCCCAGGCTGCACGTCCAAAGCCGTGCCCACCCCGCTGTGACACCGAGGCAGTAAATTTCCAACTGCCAACGAGGCTGGAAAACGTATTTGGAGTATTTGCTCCCCTTGTGTGTTCAGCTGCTGCGAGGCGAGGAGGAGGGAGAAAGAGCATCTGTGCCGCGGGCCGGGAGCAGCGCTTGGCACAAGGTTGGCGCTGCGCTGGAACGCGTTATTTTTAGCAGGCAGAGGGGGTGGCGAGAGGGCAGGATCGGGGTGATTGGCGGCGGATTTGAGAGCTCAGCTGTAATTATAACGGGCAGACGGTGCAGGTCCCAGGCTGGGGGCTGGAGGCGGGTTTCTATATTTGCACAGCTTCTGCTGGCGGGGTGGGAGCGCGGTCTCGTGGCCGGCAGGTAGGGCAGGGGAGCGCCGCTTCCCGGCTCTGGCTGGAAAGCAGGTCAGCGCCAGGGGGAGAGCGAAAACAGGAGGACTGCGGGTTTATTTATAGGCTTCTCAGTGGCGCTTGCCACTATTGTTAGCCTCTGGGTTCCTCACAAACGTGCAGAGGCTCCGTCTCGCTGCTGCCTCGCTGCTCTCCCCTCCTGGCTGCTCGTAGTGCTTTGAGCAGCAGCTCCGGCAGGGGCCCCGTCAGGGCTGGGGTCTCTTGGCACGGCCACAGCCGAGTGCAAGATCCTCTCCTTCCTCTTACAGAGGGGGAGCCAGCCCGGAGAGGGGCGCGAGGGGTGCAAAGCAGCTGCGTGGGCAGGGTGAGGAAGGCTGCTGGAGGTGCTGGGCTGTTTGCAGGGCTTGGGGGGGTGCCGGGGTGCAGGGAGGACGGGCGCGAGGCCGTGTGAGCACGCAGACTTTAAAGGGGTAACCAAGGAGGAGGCTGGACTTCCAAAAAAGGTTTTGGAGTCCGTGACCAGCAGTGCGTGATCTCCTTGCACGTGTTTCAGGGGTGCTGGGCGTGCTGCTGTGCTGACCAGGAGCAGAGAGGTTTTGTCTTGAGCCTGTCCAGCTGCACAGCCGGCCGGTCCCATCCCGCAGAGCTGCAGGCGGTGCTGGGGAGCTGAGCACTCAGCAGCAGAGCAAAATGCATGCAAGTCCCCAGTCTGCAGGTGCTCCCTTCCAGCGCAGGGCTCTCCGGCTGTTTTTTTAGAGGAAACCTGACTGAGGGGCACTGGATTTAACCCGCTGGCTTCAGTGGGAGAAGGAAGACAGCAGAGACTCCAGATTTGGACTCCTAAACCCTTCTGTAAAGCAGCTTGGCATTTGTGAAGAGTCTTGTTCTCCACGGGACAAGGGACAATTGTGATGTGGGACTGCAACCAGCGTCAGGATCCCCCGCCCTTCTCAGTCACAAATGATACCAGCCCAAGCATTTCCTTCTGTGCTGTCCTGAAAATGGGAAGGCTCCAGGCCTTGGGTTTTCCTCAGAACACACCAGGCCTTAGAGAAACCAAACCCATTTATTTCTTTGGGCTGGGTATTGCCATGTGTGCGCTCTACCCTGTGGGAGCCTTCGCAGGGTTTGTTTAAAAAAAGAAAGAAGAAAGAAAGAAAGAAAACAATAGCCAAATACCAAGAAAATGCTGGATGACGCACAGGGGTTGAATGAAGTACAGATGTTCTGTCACCTATATTGTCTGCTGGAAATGCACAGAAAAAAATCATCACACTTGGTGGAATGAAATCTGTCCCCACAGGAGCGGCTGAGCACGGACTCCGAAACACTGCGGCATTTGGAGGCACAAACCCCACCAGGAGAGACCTCATCCAGAGCTGTTCTTAGGGAGCACAGGGAGCCCATGAGCAAAATCGGGGGACTTTTTAATTTGGATAGGGGACATCGTTATGGGAGGAGCAGGGAGGAACAGTCCCTGTCCTGGAATACACCTTGAGCTCCTGAACTGCCTCCGGAGCTGCAGGGGGGGACTTAATGGGGACACCAGACCTGTGGCTGTCCTGCCCCTTCTCCCTGCAGCCCCCAGTCCCGTGGTGGCTGAGCAGATGCACGGCAGAGCCTCCCTCCCCACCGCCCGTCCGTCTGCCTGTCCGTCTGTCTGTCTGTCTGTCTGGCCCAGATGCCAGCAGAGGAAATGAGCCGCGCTGAAACTCAGCACACTGCAGAAGCTGTGCTGGGCTGAAACCTAAACCCGCGGGGTTCTGTGAGGGGCTTTGTGCTCGCCTCCGAGTTGGTGAGGGAGGTCTGCCTCTCGGGGCTTTGTTTCCACGCAGGCACCGAGGAGCCAAGCGGACGATTTTTCCGATCGGGATGCAGGTGGCTGCTCACGAGACACAGTGTTTTGGGGAGGGAGTGCTGGACCTAGACCTGCTCTCATCTAGCTGTAATAGCCTCGTTGTGTAGCATCCTTGCCTGGCTTGCTGGGGCCTCTTATGCAGGTGTTTCGCCACCCCCAGCCAGTCCTTCAGTTAGCAGGGGCGCAGCGACAATTTGAGATCACAAATTGAGATCACAGGGGTTTGGTGCCCCTCTGCCCGGTGCTGCCTTCCTCCTCGCTGTGGCTGCCATGGCTGCAGCCCAGAGCCAGGCTTCCTCCTCCTCCTCCTCCTCCTCCTCCTCCTCCTCCTCCTCCTCCTCCTCTGGGCAGGGAGTGCAGAGAGCCTGGGAAAGAGGGAGGGAGCAGCAGAGCCCGCTTGGCTCTTCCCAGCTCCTGGCTCTGCCCTCCCTCCTTCCCCTGCCCAATCTACTTTTAATGATCCCACTGCTGGTGTCCAGCAGATTAGAAGAGGGGGCTCAGGGAAGGGGAGACGGCGGTGGGGGGAGCGAGAGGGAGCTGTGCACAGCCCTTTTTGGCAGCCGGAGATCCTGTTTCATTCCTCCTGCGCTGGGGAGCTCGAAGGGAGATTGTGGCGCTGGCACGCCCCCGATGCGGCCGCGCTCCCCCCGCCGCAGGCCTGGCCTGCTCCGTGCCCACATGCCAAGCCCCAGCTGCTCGGCCCTGCATGGAGAGAGTTTGTTTTCCACCGAGGTTGTTGCTGGGGGCAGGTTCATGTTCCCTGCAGACCGCAGCTCGCCCAGCCAGCCCGCCTGCCGCAGGGAGCGCCGAGCGGCTGCAAGGTAGGGCCCGGCTTCTGCCTGCAAAGATGGGATGGGGGCGGTGGAAGGTTCCCTGTGCCCGCTGCATCCTCCCTGCTTCCTCCTCTTCCCCTGAGTCCTGCTTCGTGGCACAGCCAGGCGAAGTTCTGGGCCCAGAAAAGCCAGGTGGGGAGGGTCACTTGAGATGCGGGGGGCCGGTGCTGCTTCCCTCCTCTCCTCTCACCCTCCCCTCTCTGTTTGCACCCTGCGGCTCGTGCAGGAAGCATTTGAAGCCTTCCGGTTCCTGGAGAGAGAACCCACACGTTTAAAAAGCCGCTGGTGTGAGCTGGGGAACGCCCCAGGTTGTCTTAGTGCGTGTCAACACGGGCAGGAGGAACTGAGCCCCGGGACCGATCCAGGGCCTCGGTCCTTGCACCCTGTGCAGAACCTCCACTGGGTAAAGCATTAATTGTCCTGCTCGTTTAGCCCAGGGCATTAATTGTCCTGCCCCTATGGCCCAAGGCATTAATTGTCCTGCCTGTTTAGCCCAGGACGCTGTGTTTATCCAGTGATACTGAAGAAGATGTCAAACCATGTTGCCTGAGGACCCAAAAGCGTTAGAGAGCAGCTGGAGGGGGCAGAGGGGTCCTGCTGGGTGCATGAAGGCAGCGAGCACCCGGCTCTGCAAAGCTCGGGGGCTGCTGGCTGCAGACTGAGAGCTCCCGGGCTCCATCCCCTGTGGGTTTCTGCAGGAGCTGCACAGAGCCTGGATAAGGAGATGCTGTGGGGTGGGGAAAGGCACTGGGTGGGCACGGCAGAGGAGCAAGGTGAGCGGTGGGCACGGCCGGGGGCTGTGTGTGGCACGGGTCGGCTCCTCGACGGGCTGCGGCGGCCCTGGGTGCAGCGCAGCACTTTGAGCAGAGCACGAAAGCCGGGCTCTGTGGGACAGATTTCCTGCGTAGTTCAAAGTGCAGTTGCTCAGCACATGGAGTCAGGGCAGGATCTTCAAAAGAGCTCACTACCCAGCGTTTCGGAAAACCTGATCGTTTATCCGAGCATCTGAATGGGAGCGGAGGGTTCCAGAAATCTGGTCCCTATTGTGCAGGCTGGCTTCTTGCTGAATGCGTGCATATGTCCGCACTCCTACATGCAGCCGGGGGACTGCTCAGTTAGCGGGTGTAGGCTCTGCACCGCAAGGAGAGCTTTTTCAGACAGCAGACAGCCAGGATTTTGAAGCTGGAGGATGTGAGTTCGGTTGCTGCCATCACAGCGAAGCTGGGGGAGGTTTTATGGTTCGTGGTGGTGACAGTCAGGACGTTCCTGCCTTTCCCCACACGTGTGTGTGTAGGTGTGGAGGTTCCTTGTCATTAGCCAGAGTGGCTCGGCTCTCTTTTCTCTCCTCTTGACTTTGATTTGTGAAGTTAAACGGTTCCAGGGCTGTCTCGTTAGCGTTTGCAGCATCATGTTTTAGTCCTGCTTGCTGCACCTTTATGAGCGAAATGCATTTGGGGCTTGGAAGATGACAATAAGCTCTGTGGTATTCAGGAAGTTGAAGGACCCGAGTTTGTGCAGTTATTTGGCAAAACATTTTGCAGGGAGGGTCTGGCTCCTGCTTCCATTTCTCTCTTCTCTGCGTGGCTGCAAGTGGGCGACCGTGTGTCTGGTGGGGCAGGGTGCCTGCCTGCCTTCTCTGCCTGAGTTTTTGGATGACTTGCTGTGAAATCGTTGCAAGATCTCTCATCCCACGTGCCCTGCTTTCTCCTTTTGTAAAACGAGATGCGGATATGAAGAAGCTCTCCTGAGCTCGTTGAAATTCTCTGCTGCGTGCTACCAAGTGAGTGCAAATTGTTCCTGCTGGTGGGATAATGAACAACCGGTCCCAGCCCTGCCACTGAGAGGCACGTAGCCTGCGACAGGCGTAACTCTGCACCACTGCTTCCCGTCTTCCTGTCCTAGATAGCCCACGAGACTTGGGCAGTATTTATAGCACGAGAAGCCCCCGAGTATTTAAAACATCGTGAGATTTAGTCAAGATTTCATTTAAGTTCGTGTCTCAGCACTTAGCTTGTAGAAATCACATTCTCAAGCTTTTCTCATTCAGTGCCAAAGCTGTAAATGCGTGCTGAAGGAAGGGGGAAAAAAAGGGGGAAAAAGATGAGAAAAAACAGAGATCCTTGCAAAATGCTGTAGCTCCAGGAACTGAGGCTTTAGCAGATATGGCAAACACCAGGAGTCTGGTGATAACATGATGGGGATGGGTGGATATCGGAAGCGCTGCTGGTACTCGGTCGGACACCCAGCAGGAGCAGTGAGGCTTTGGCTGGATTTGCCTCCCTCTTCCACCAGCTCATCCCAGAGAAAGCCGCTGTGGCCTGGCGGCGGATTTACGCCGGCGGGGTCACTGGTGGCTGCGGGTGGGCCTCGTGTCCAAGGGCACTGAGAACTCGGCCAAAGCCACGCTGGGAGGTGCCGGTATCTGAAGTGCTTTTGCTTCACCTCTGCATGACTTCACGCCTTCTTGCTCTAGCCTTTTTCTCCTGCCCCTTCTCCTCCCCCCCCCCCCTTTTTTTTTTTCTTTTTACATTTAACTTATTGTTTGTAAGCTAATTATTCCACTTTCTTCTCTCAAAAAAAAATTAATTAATAAAACACCACAGCAGAGCTGATCCATTACTGCAGTTGCATCTTCCCTCTGCCAGCATCCCATCTCAGGGCTTTGCCTGCCCGAGGAAGCAGTCAGCATCCTCCTGGAGAGTCAGTGAGCTCCTACGTGACTGCCCTGCTCTGAACACACCTTTGGTGGACAGGGAGGGCTTCAGCTTCTAGGTTAAAGCACCCACGTGAGGGAGCAGTACCAGAGCAGGCATTCTTTCCCCTAAAAAAACCAAGAGGATGGATTTTTCTACCTCTCATCCAGGTGTTTGCCTGACAGCAGATCTCTTGATCCACAGAACAGTGACCACACCGGCAAGGCTGGAATTGAGCACAAAAGTTTCCACAGCTCCAGCCAAGCAGGCCGTGCCTTTAGCTGACACCAGTAGCACAGAAAAGCTCCCGTTGCCAGCCAGCTTTGTCCCTACAGGAGCACGCGGCTGAGGAAGATCGTGAGGAAGCAGGAGCATGTGATGGAGCACGCTCTCCTATCCTGCCACCGTGCCTGCCAGCTGGCTCGGGCATCCACAACCCCCACTGACTTCGGTGGGAGCCATGGCCTGTCACAGGCGTGTGTTTTCAGTCCATTCCCTGAAAACATCTCGGTTTTAGCATAAACATCCAGATAGCAGGACGCAAGCACAGCCACTTCGGTTGCAGTGCGTTCCCCAGGAGACCGTAGCAGCAGGGTGGGCAGCGCTCCGTGTTTCTCAGGCCACGATTTTTTCCTTGGTTTGCAGCTTGAAGAATCCCATCTTTCTGGGGTTTTAGTGAGAGAGAAAACAGGATGAAGAAATCAATCTAACTAGTCTGGCTGCAGTTAGCAGAGATGGACCCAGCCCAGCTGTTCTCTGCTGGGAGAGGAGGTGGGGAGGATCTCTGGGTTGGATTCAAGCGTGGTTTCTGAGATCTCCCCCGACTGATCTCTCTACCTGTGCACGTGCAACACGTGCTGGAGTCAAGATCCTTCCGCTGGCTGTACAGGGTGTATCCGAGAAGCCTTTGAAGAAGGAAGAGAGCGAGGATAAGGGGGCACAGAGCCCCTTTGGGGAAATAGCAAGAGGAAAGCTCAGGTTTCTTGAAATCAGCCAGAGCTTGTTAAATCCTTCCCTATCATCTTACCATAAACTGATTCAGGGGCTTCTGTTGATATTCTGTGCTCCAGATGTTGGCTGCAGCTGGGGCAGAGATAGTGGGACGCTCCCAGCCAGAAGCTGGGGCGTGGGGGAAGGGATACTGGGCTCTTGTGGATGGGTGGAGAAGGGAAGAGGAATATGAATGTATGGTTGTAAATCCACCCCTACACACCCTCCTTTCTTTTCCCTTACAACTGCTATTCTCAGCAGAGGAAAAGAGCCTTCCAGTATTCTCTGATTTCTTTTGCAGAGTCGTAAGGACAAGGAAAGACCTAAACAGAAGCACAAAAAACGTCCAGAATCTCCCACCAGCCTTACGCCAGCCTCGGTGCCCGTCGCTGCAGAAAAGGTACCAAACCTGCAGGATGCGAGCGCGTGAGTGCGGGGTGGGGAGAGAGGGAAGGAGGAAGCCACCAAGGCTGGCTTTCCGAGGAAGTGGGAAGGATGGTGCAGAAGAGGAGAGAAAGAGCTTTTGTCCACTTATTTCGATTCCTGATTCGTCACATTCTCACTCTCTCTGCCTGCCTCCCCACCTCAACGCCCGCCTTGGGAACTTAATGCGGCAGCTGTCTCGGTTTCTGTCAGCACTGACGACACAATCATGGAGCTGAACTCCCAAGTGATCGAGCTGGAAGTGCCAGCCTGTTCTGCAGCAGATGTTCAGATTTAAAGCTCTTGCAGAATAGATAAATATCCAGGCTTTGGCCTTTTCTATTGCCACATGGTAATCAGCTCAGGCAGGTAGGTAAGCAAGGCAAGCTTGTGGGAGGAGGCATTATCCTTTATTAGACAAACTGATAGAGCTAGGGGGAAAAACCAGACAATCTTACATGCATGTAAGATCTTCGAAGTGCATAGTAGAGGTCGCTTTACTGTGTGAGACAACGGGAGGTTGGGTCCCATTTAATTCCTCCGTTTCAGTAAAATGAAGGCAGACAGGCACCGTGTGGTGGCCTGTTTTGCTCCTGAGGTAAGAAGAAGGAAGGTTTGGCTGCCCAGAGTCTGCTCAGTGCCCAGGGCTGGTGGGGCAGTGGCAGGATGTCAGTGGGTTTCTGCTCTTCACTGCTGGAGCTGTGCTGCCAACGTCGGCTCTTGCACCTGGCTGTAAATCAGGACAGCCCTGAGCTTTCTGTAACTCATGCCAGATCCAAACTCTAGGAAAGCAGAATAGCCACAGTGGAACTTGCCTCAAACCTGCATGCAACAAGGTGAAGGCCAAGTTTGCAGTTTTTCAGTGTTAGGGAACAAGTGAGGTTACTCCAGCGCGTGGACCTTTGGAGTTGTGCCCCCCTCTCTGTAGTGGGAAAGCAAATTAATGCAGCTCCTCAGCAGGGCTGTTCTGGTGTGAGACTATGATTAGGGCCGAGCTCTTGCTAGAGCAAATAGATAACATGTCCCAGGAATGTCCTTTTGGGCACAGAAATGCTACTTGGAAAGGCTCGTGTGCCCGATACATGGCAGGGCTGCCTTGTGAAACTGAAAATTCACAGGCTAGCAGGGTCTGCAAGTGTGAGAAGCGCTGCAGGGGCAGTCTGGAAGAATGAAAGCTCCTGCTGATCAGCACAGGGTTGTTCTGGGTTGGGACTGGAGAGGTTTTTCTGTTTTCTGCATGAGGCCAAGCGTGGAAGCAGGGAGAAGATGCAGTTTAGAGCTGAAATGGCAAAGGCAGCCTTAGGCTGGGAGAAGCAGAAAGCTGCAGGAGGATGGAATGGAGGACTAGCTGCGAGCTGCAGCCACTCCTGGCTTACCTGTACCCGTGTCGAGGCAGCTCAGCTCTGGCTTTTGGGAACAGCAGATTCACCCTGTGAACAGAGCTGGCGGGAGCTGATGGCCTACCAAGATTATTTTCAGACTAAACTGAAATCCAAACCCTGACTCTTGGCCAGCTGGAGTGGTTGTTAGACACTTACCCACTGTCTCCTCCAAAGCCCTGCCAGACCTTTATAAATGAGGAGGGAAGGGTGCAATTGAGTTTTACAGGCAGCTTTCAACTCTTTGTAAGCTAAAATTCAGGAGATCCTAATTACTGTAGCTGTGCTTGAGTGACAGGGTTTTAGTGTTTCCCTAGGGAGTTATTATTAATCCTCATAACAAAGAATGTATTTCCCTTGCATTTTTGTGCACAGTTTCTCAAAGCATTCTTCAAGCTCTCTGTTACCAAAAGCACCCTGCACAAACCCCTCGGGGTGGTTGCGTGAGGCTTTCTGGAGAGTTGCACCAGCGCAGCATTGCAGCGGTTAGACTAATGTAAAGCTCTGAGAACACGTTCATGCATTAATGTACTGTGTCCAAGCAGTTTCCTCTCTGAAGCCCAAGCCATCTTTGTCCTTTCTGGGTTTTAGCTTAGTGCTGCTCGTCCCAGCAGTGTGCTGGAGGGCGGGTAGGGTACACGCAGCAAAACCAAAGCTGGCAGTGGTGGTGTGACTCTGCAGAACAGCACTGCTGGTCCCTCTTGTGCCATCGTGTCCCACTTCCTCATTCCCTCAGGCAACCCCACCTCTGGGTTCCCGTTTTTCTTTAACTTTGCAATCCAGCTTTATTTTTCAATTCCAGTTTTCACCTACTGTGGTGTCCACCCTGTGCTCCCCTCTTGAACCGTTCAGTCATGAAGGTCCTTTGATGTGGTTTCCTCTGGAAATCGGTTGTGCTAGACTTCTGACTTCTGCCAGAGTTCTCAGTGTCTCACTGAAGTGCTTCCCTGCGTCTTCTAGGAACCCAAATGCCATTAATCCCTGACACTGGGACCTGACCAGACGTCCGTGCCCCGTCCGTGCAGTGACGAGCTCTCACTGCCTCACTCTGGTTTTGGGGATGAACACACAGAACACACAGCGGTGGCCTCAGCTCTCATCTACACCGGAAAGCGAAACTAGGGTGTGAATTCACAGCACATAAATGACTTTTCGTAATACCTCTTTTGAGCTCTCCTTCTGCCTCTGAAAAGCGTCCTGAGGCAATGCCACTGCCACTGCTCTCAAAGAGGAGTAAATCTTGCTTGTGGGGCCCAGGAGCATCCCTGCAAGAGAGCAGATGGACTGAAAATCCCCCAGAGGTGCTCCCAGGCTGGGGTTTTTGGATGGATTAGGAGGGATTGTGCTGGATATAGACTCTGGTTTGTTGTCATGCTGGCTACCTGCAGCTCCTGCAGACTTTTTGGGGAGTGGGAGGGAAGCAGAAAGCATCCCCTCTGCGTAATGGTGTCTGGCTGTAATAGCTCCTAGCTTTTTCATGTGGTCCATCCCAAAACCCCAAAGTGCTGCCAACTGGTAATGCTTTTGAAAAGCCTCTTGGAAAGATGGCATTCGTGGGGAAGGCCTGGGGCAGAGCAGGGTTTCTTGCCAGGGGAAGAGCAATGAGGCTCACCAGCAAGCCCTGGCAGCCGGGGCTGCTCCAGCTCTGCAGCCGCACGCTGCCAGATGCATTCAGCAGGCGGTTCCAGTGCTCGGGGTCTGTGCTTGGGGTCTGTGCTCGGGGTCTGTGCTCAGGGTCTGTGCTTGGGGTCTGTCTGTGGAGCTGGAGCTCGGTGTTGGCCATCCGTGTCAGCGAGCACACCGGGCGGCACGCACAGAGCCTCCCCTCTCCCCCCCGCCGCCCCCGGGGAGCCGTCCTGCCGCTCTCTGTTGCACTTGCAGTAAATCTGCGGGATCGCAAGCCACCCCAGCTGCCTCCTCCTGCCAGCTGTAGACATCACGATCACTTGTTGACACACACTCACACATGCTACGTGTTTTGGGCCGCAACATCTGGCTCGCTCTGGGTTTGGTAATTGAAGCCGCGGATGCCAAGGGCTCCCCGCACCCACCCCCATCAGGTGCTGGGAGAGGGAGCGCAGCAGGGCCAAGGGCTGAGGCTGCAGAGCCACCGGCGGCGGGGAGGTTTTCCAGGTTTCCCACTGTTATTTGAGCTCTCGGCGTCTACCGGCAGGCCTGGGGCTGACGGATCCCGGGAACCTCTGCGCTGCGCTTTGCTCGGGCAAATCCGGTAGCGGTGATGGGGAAGGGGCTTGTGGGGGGAGGCTGCTCCTTCCCCCTGCTGTCACAGCGTGTCTCAGCACGGATGTTTACAGCAAGCATCCCTGAGCCTTCTAGCATCCCTTGTCCTGACACGAGTGTGAATTTACCGGGGACATCAAGGAGTTAAAGGCACATTCTCCAGCCCATCCGTGTCTTCTGCCCCTGCCCGTGAAGACCAGCAGCACGGCGCTGCCTGATCTCTCTGCTGACAGGGTTCAGCTACAGATGCTGTAGCTCGTACGAGCGCTTTGCCCAAGGCTCCTGGCAGACTCATTTGACCTCTACCGAGTGATCCAGCCGGGGAAGGCAGCTGATGCTTACGGTCTGCCCGGGCGGCTGCTTCAGCACATCGCTCTGTGCCGAGTGGGCTGGAGGAGCTCCTGCTCTCGTCGCATTGTTCCTTGTGCTGCGTCCTCCCTGCTTCCCCTCGCCAGTAGTTTAATCCAGGGCAAAGCAGCTCTGTGTGTTTTCGAGGCTGCACCGGCCTCCCCCACCCCTTCTGCATTTCGTCAGTGGTTCCCTCTAGGAGCTCGCCCCGCCAATCAGGAGGCAAAGAGATGCTCTTCTGATTTCCCATAAATAAATTAATGAATGAAGAGCTTGGGTGCTGCACAGTGTCACAGAGAGGCCGGGAAACAGGTACGGCCCCTCGGGGGACAGCGAGTGCCGGGGGGAGGAGGTGCGTGCATGCCTGTGCTCGGGTGCCCGCGCGACTTTGGCTCACTTCTCCCGGCTCAGGGGTGAAGGCAGGAGTTTCCCCGCCAGCCTGTCACCTCCAGCTGGGGCAGCAGGCTCATTCCGATGACGTTTTGTACTTGGTTGCTTAAAACAGGGCTTCAAAACGCAACTGCTGCCTCATTTTGAAAGGGAGCTCTCGCTTCCCCAGCGCTTCCCTTTTTTTTTTTTTTTTTCTCCGCAGCCTGCTCTCCCCCATGCACACCTGTTTGCAAAACACACAGAACGTCGGCGTTTCTGCACATGCACACGTACCTACAGCTTTCCGGGCTGGAGAAAAGCCAGTGGTCTAGAGCTTCAGACCTCTGTGTATGTCCAACGTAAGCAGCCAGCCTGCAGGTTTCTCCAGCCCTGCCTCCTCTAGGCAGCAGCCCTGAGCTGGAGAATCTGCTTCCTTAGGGAGGTGACGGGATTGCAGCCCTCGTTACTATTATTAATATTGGCATTAAGGGAGCGGGGCCCCTCCCCTCCAAATCACGGCCGTGTTGTGCTTGGCCATTCTCGTGTGTCTCCTGGAAGGCTGCAGTGCCACACAGAGCTTGCAGGCTCCACGGAGCAAAGGGGGGGAAGAAACAGAGGCACGGGGAGGGGAAGTGATTTAGGGCGGTTTCAGTTTCCCTCTTTGCTCCCCAGCTGCAGTGCCTGGGCCCTCGCCCCAATGTGCAGGCTCCCTGGGACGGCTGCTGGAGAAGGGCTCCCAGTGGTGCAGAGGGCTCCCAGTAGCTCCGTACGGTTCCAGCTGCCGTGACCTCTTTGGCAAACACTATCTAGGATAGCATTTGGCTGTAGGTAGTAAAATCCTGCCCCCAAATCTCTGGGAGATTGTCGGGGAGGTCTGTGAGGTCAGATCAGCCCTGCAGGTGAGTGTCCAGCCATCCACCGCCAGCTCAGCCTCTCTCCCTCCTCTTTTTTTTTTTTTTTTTTTTTTGCCTTTAATTTCACAATTAAGATTTATTTCCCAGCTCAGGTTTCCCCCTTCCACCCTGCACTAATTCATTACTTGCCCTGCACTCCCTTCCTGACACTCCAGATTTATAACATGTCTCCTCACGTGGTTTCCCCCTGCCCTCCCGTGGCCCCGTGCACCTTGTGGGGAGCTCCAAAGAGAGAAATTTATGGAGGGAAAATTTGGGGCTTTGCATATCTGCCGGGACATGAGCCATCTCGTTCCTGTGACTTTGTGAACGCTCTCAGGACTTCCCGTAGCCCCCAGGCACCGCTCTCCTTTCCCCCTCCAGGCAGATGTGGAAAGTCGGAAAGATTTTCACGCTCCCTCTGAGCTCATAAATCAAGAAGGCTTAATCTCCTACATCCAGGAGTCTGTGATGAGAAAATACAGATTCCCCCTTCTCCCCCCCCTAATTTCCACCACTCCCTTCCTCCTGTCTTTCATATTCCCGGCACATCTGGTGTGTGTTAGGCTGCCAGCTGTTGCATTGTGCGGAGTGATTAAACCATGTGGGAGGAATGGGGGAAGATTTTTATCTGGGCATTCATGAGTCTGCATTACAAGCCCTTTTTTCTTTAGCTCTCCCTAAGAAGAGGTCATCTGGAGTCAGGGGTAGTGGAATTTCAGAAAGGTTTTGTGCGTCCCCGTGTCTCCCCTGTATCTGCTCTCAGTGAGAAGTAAAAGATGTCGGCGTTAACGTGCAGGTGTTGTGTTTTGGGCTGTGGCCATCACGTTGGAACCACGTCTATGGTATCGATTTGGTTGCAGTAATACCTTGCAGGAAGCGATCTCTGAAGGCTTTGAAGTGACTTGAAGGTGAAGGTTCCACATCCTAGCGCGGGTGCGCCGAGGAATCTGGTTTTCAGTTCATCCCCCTCTGCCCAACTCCCACACTTCTCTCTCTCCTCCCAGGCTCCTGGATTTCCACGCATCTGCCCAGCCTCTTCATCCCCCTGGCTTCCCTGTCTCCCGGAGGCTTATATGGGGTTTGGGGAGCATCTGTTGTGTGGTCAGATGCTGCTTAACAATGTCACTGTGTGGAATATTTGCTGTGGTAGATTTGGAAAGCCCCAGATGGGCAGTGGAGGGGTTTGGGTGGGTGCATTGGGAATCTCCCATCACAGCAGAAGGGCAGGCAGGTTCTCCTAGGCGGGATGACCTTGTGGAGAGCAGCACACCTGAGAGATGCAGCTGAAATATGTGCTTGAATCGCAGCAGTTTTCAGATTTTCTTTGGGCTGAGGAGCCCTCGGAGGGTGGGTGCTCCTCTCGGCCACGGTGCAGGGATCTCTGGGGTCTGTGCTGGGATGGTCAGCGCCCTGTTTAATTCCTTGCAGTGAGATGGGATGAGTGAAATCCCTAGGAGTATAAGGACTGATGCCACCAAGGAGCGGTGGAGGGGGAATGCTGCTTTTCTCCTGTGAGTAATGTGAGCTGGCCATCACTTCGTGGGCAGGGGGAGCAATTACTTCTCGTAAGGGGAAATGGATAAAAAGAGCCCCTGCTGCGGCCACATCTGGCCCAAATGAGTGACCTCTGTGCTTGCTGCTCGCCAGGGCTCCACCAGCCACCATGAGGGGAGCAAAGAGACCTCAGAGGTCGGGAGATCGGAGGTGAAAGGCAAGAAGTCCTCAAGCCATGGCAGCAGCCACAAAGGGAAAAAGACGGGAAGTGGGAAAAGCTCGGCGGGCTTCAGCTCAGCTTCCTCCAGCGGGACCTTCCAGCCTGCAGGTAAGGGGCAAAGGAGAAGCCAGGGAAGAGGGGATGGGGGTGATGCTTCACTTCACCGTTAAGCCCTCTGAATCTTTGCTGATTGCTCTGTAACCCCTCGAAGAGAAAAGGGAGAAGTCTCCTTGCTACTCGCTCCATGCACAGAGGGAATAACCGAGTGGGATGAGTGTTACAGCTCCCCTCCTGCGCAGGCCTGCTGCCCTGCAAGGCAGAACAGATCCAGATGTCTGAGCAGAGGGAGGAGGGAAGGGGACACCGCGCGCAGGCAATATGGGCAGCACCTGCCCTTGCCTCCGTAGGTGGTACTGTCTGCAGGAGTGCTTTAAGGAGTGCCGGGGGAGAGACCTGAGCCAAAACCTGATACCCGGGCTCCCCTGAGCTTTGAGTTGAAACCTTGCAGGGCTCCCATCTGCTCTGATGTTCCTCGGTCCTTCTCCGAGCTGTTGTCAGAACCGCTCGCGTGCTCCATCTCCTGGGACCCTCATCGGGGCGGGAGGGAGGGTGGTGGTGCAGGGCCTCGGGGAGCACACACACGCACGTTTGGGTGGATGAAGCTGCTTTGTGCACCGCTTGTGCACTCCAGAGAGCATGAGAGCAGCTGGGGGAGGTGGACCAGGGCTGGGAGGTGACAGAAGCGTCCTTCAGCTCAGTCTCTGGCCTGTGCCAGGGGACCTGCCTTGTGACCGTGCTCTCGTTGCTTTGCGGGCTGAGTTATTGCCACTGCGAGCCTTCCTACATCTGCTTCCCCTCTGCTTCCCCCAGGCACCTCCTGCAGCTCCTTGCAGTGCTCCCAGGATTTCGTGACATTCCCCAAGCTCGAGCAGGACGACGAGAAGTACCGGAAGCCTGTCTCTTCCTCTTCGTCTTCGCACTGCTCCCCTCTGTATGAAGGCCAGAAGGGGGATATCTTTGAGCAGAAGGTGATCTTCTCAGGCTTCGGGTCCATCATGCGCTTCTCCACCTCGGCCGTGAGCCAGCAGCGAGGCCGTGATGCCTCCCCTGTGGACTACAAGGCCTCGAACCCTGTCAGCGGCCCTTCGGTGGGGAGCAGCGGGGCCGCGGGCGGCAGCGGCAGCAGCAGCAGCAGCCACAAGCGCATGCCGTCCCTCAGCATGGAAGAGGGAGAGGTGCTGAAAGAAAAGAAGCACAAGGGCAGCAAGAAAAACAAGCATGGGCCTGGCAGGCCGAAAGGGGGCAAAAGCAAAGAGATTTTGGGTGCCCAGCTGGCTGGGTCCACGTCTACGTCTTCGTCGCCCTTCTCCGGGGGCTCCCTCGTTAGCTCCAGCATCAGCAACTCCTCGCGGCCCTTCAGCCACACGGGGAACCTGCCCAGCCTCAGCATGGAATCCCCACTGCTGAGTTCAGGTATGTTTCCCCTCAGGGCTCCAGGTGTGCACGGGTGCTCCCAGCCCCGCTCTCTTCAGCATCATGTTTGGCTGGTGTCTGAGCCTGCAGCTGCCCAGGGTCCGGTCCCTCGCTTTCATTCCCAGAAGCTGTAAAAACCAGGTCTGGCCTCCTGTTTCCATCATAGTGTCCATCCCACAGTCTCCTCTGGGTCAGTTTCTCTTCTCCTTGGAGCTGGGAGCATTTCAAGCCCTTCTCCCTCGAGTGCTGGATCACCTCAGCAAGCCAGAGCTGAATTTCTGAAGCCTACAGACAGGGATGTTCCCAGGCCAAACCAGCACAACCGCAATCTGACCCCAAATGAGGGATCCTCATGAGAGGTTCAAGTTTAACCCCTCTTTTCAGAGCAAACCCTTTCATCCTGGCCTGACCACATCCACGGAGGGCTGGAGGATGCTGTTAACTCTGCCGAGAGGCTGCCAGCAGTTCCCGGAGGAGTCCCCTGGCCTGGCAGGGCTGAGGGCAGCGGGGATGCGCGGCAGGAAGGGGTTAAGGCAGCAGGCAGAGGAGGGGCGTGCAGCTCGGGGCTGAGGTTTGACACTGTTCTGGCAGCAGAACTTGTCATCGGTCTATTGTGGGTTGTTTGCAGATGCTCCGATTTAGGTCAGATTGCAAGGGGGGGGGGGATATAATTTTGCTGTGTGCGTCTGGGAGCCGCGGCCCGTTCGTCTGCGCTGCCTGAGAGCGGAGAGGAGCTGCAGGAATCGTTGGGACCTCCATTATCATAAACCTAGGCCAATTTTTTCCCCTGCCTTTCCCCCTCCCAAACCACAAAGTGATATTTCAGGGAGGAGGAGGCTGCCAGGCCTCGCTCTCCCCCTGCTCGTCCCCTCATTCTCCTGCGGAGAGATGTTGGCAGAGCGCTGCAGGACCCGACCTGGGGCTGTACAGATGGGGAGTTGGACGGGTCCCCTGCCTCCCAGCTCCCTCCTCACCTTCCTTCCTCATTTCTCTGGCCGTGTCCCACCTTGGTCCGTGGGCACCGTGGCAGGGGAGGGGATAGCTCAGCAAGAGCACGGGCTTGTGGCTTTGGTGAGTCACGGTGTGCTGTGGTTTCTCTGCCCGATTGTACCGGCTGTGGGCAGCAAATGAGAGGGAGGGGGAAGGCTGGAAACACCTCTGACAGAAGGACTGTGGGCTGCCACACCATCACTGTGTGCTGGGCCATGAAGGGCACGTTCAGCTTGGTCCCGTGCTTGGCGTCACCCTCCCTTTCTGAGACCAAGCCCTGCACAGCGCCAGCTGCCTCCAGGCCATGCTTAACGCGTCTCCTCCCCTCGCAGGGATCTACACCAGTAACAAGGACCCCATTTCCCACGGGGGCGGAGTGCTCCGAGCTGTGTGCAGTACACCCCTCTCTTCCAGCCTGCTGGCACACCAGGGTACGTCGTCTCTCCCACAGCTCAACCGGTCTCCCTTTGCTAGCACCATCCCAGCCTCCTCTTCCTCCTCGGTCTCCACCACGCAGGTAAGAACATCAGGAGCAGGGCAGGAGAGGGCCTGGTGGTCAGGCAGAGCAGGACTAGCTTGTGGGCACAGAGGAGCTGCTTTTTTCCATTTGGGAACGCTGTTTTTCTTCCTTCAGATCGGAGGGGAGCTGCCAACTGTGGCTTCCCTCAGAGGCACTAGAAAGATGCAGAGGCAATTTGGCCTCACAGCCCGTTTGGGGGCAGAGAGGAACTGCAGCTTAAAAGGGCAGGGCACTCTGCACTGGCTGCAAATGCAGCACAGACAGGACGGGACGGTCGGGAGGCAGAGGCCTGGCTGCTGGTGCGTGTGCTGCGTCCCTGCTGCTTGCTGGCTGCTGGCCCTGGTGCCAGCCCTACCTTCGCTGTGCAGCACAGATAGCTCGGTGGGAGGGCTCGCACCTCCCAGCTGGGTGGGCTGCGTGTGTGCCAGGAGACAGAGCCTGGTCCTTGGTCAGGAGCTCACAGCGAGAGGTGTTTTACAGGGAGGAGGGAGTTAGTTTTACAGCTCCAGTGTTACGCAGCTCATTCAGGCCTCTTGGCTCTGAGATGGGGCTGGGAAGATTTCAGCTGTCTAGCGAGACTTCCAAGAAGATATTTTTAACGCTCTCTCAAGACCAAGCTGGGTTCAAGAGTCAGGAAGAGGAGGGATAATGAAAAGTTATTTTCCTCTTGCATTTTTGAGAAGTAATTTCTCTCTCTCTCTCTCTTCTCCCTCCCCCCTGTTTTGCCATGTAGGTGTTCTCACTGGCAGGTTCAACATTCAGCCTCCCCTCCTCACATATTTTCGGAAGCCCCCTCACATCTGGGCTGTCAATCAACCCGCTCCTAAATCAGTCGGAAAGCAGCCGGGCAGGTACGTGAACCAGAAGGTATGTGAGCTTGGGCTCCCGAAGGGGTCTCCCTGGAAGAGGCAAGACAACCGCACTCATAGTTCTCCAGCTGCCCTCCCTGCTTGCTCCCATTCCATGCGTGTGACAGCCAGGGGCTAGGAGAGAGGGACAGTGCCTTTTTCCCCAGGCCAGGAGGTGCTTGCATTGCCCTAAGGAAGTTTTGGCCTTCGGTCCTGTAAAAGCACATCTGCTGCTGTGTCCAATGGCTAACGCGTGTCCCTGGGCACATGCTGAGGAGGTGCAAGAGTGGAAATCCTTCCCTACGGAAATCTCTCGCCTTTTTTACCTACTAAAGCTGTGCAAACCCGGTGAAAACTATTGCGAGCTTTTGCTTCCTCGAAATAAGCTGAAGGGTTTCTTGTTGTTGTTGTTGTTTAATGAGAGAGATCTTGCACTCTTAATGTTCATCTCCCACCTCTGTTTTGAGTTAGTTTCTGCTCTTCCGCTTTGGCTTTGTCATGAAATGCAAAATTCACTGTTTTCAACTTCCAAACGTGAACGTGCCAACACTGAATTGCTTACAACTGCTCATTTTTTCCCACCAAGGCAAATTCATTTTTCTTGGAAAGTTGCCTGGTTAATAAGCAGGAAACTTGAAGCATCATAAGACTTCTTTTTTTTTTTTTTTTTTTTTTTTTTTCCAAGCAGAATGGGCCTGATTTTTGGTTTGCACCAGTAGTTAAACAAAAGCACCCTCCTGGTTTTCAGATGTTGCAGTTAGTGGTGCGACTGTCTCCTGCTCCCCTAGCCCAGAAACGTTGGCAGCTCGGCATGCTGGCTGCTGAGCTTGGGAGGTAAAACTCTGCCCAGCGTCACAGGCCAGGACTTTAAAAGGCACAGTCCTCCTTAGGGCTGAGTTCTCTGGAGAATCTGACGCCGGTGTGCCCCTGTTCGCCTTAACCAGCGTGCATGCCTGCATGTGAAGCATGAATGAACTTGTGTGCTTGCTTATGACCTCTGCAAGCCCATGGACGTTCCCTGTCTGTCTCTCTGTCACTGGCAGCACTTTGTCTGCATGCCCCTGCTGGCAGCTTGTGTCTGCTCGAGTGCCACGGGGAGGTAACCGCACAGCTGGCACCAGGGGAGAGAGGGCACTGCATGGGAGCTCTGAGCCAGGCGTGATTCGGTCACCCGGAATTAAGGAAGGGATGGGATGATTGCAAGAGTTATTCTTCCCTCGCGGCAACCGACAGGAGAGAGGAGATGACCCGCTGCCACTTCCCCTTTGCTGTTATTTTGGCAAAGTGCTGACAGGAGAAGGAAGCAAGTCAACTTTCAGGAACAGCCTTGTGGTTCAGGCACAATACAGCGCTCAGCAGTCTGTTCCAGCCCCGAGGCTAATAATGAATGAATCATGTGGGCAAAGCCCAGCATCCAAAGTGCTCGAGAAAGCTTGATCCTTAGTTTCCATTTCCAAGATTGCTCTTTTTGTTTGTCTGGGATTTTAGGAGTTTCAGGACATGTTTCTTCCAGTTCCAGGCAGCCTTCAGAACAGCTCCTGTTGTCACCTTTTAAGTTTTCTCCATCACCATCTCCTCTTGCTGGAGCTAGTGACCCAGAGGGTGTTAAGCCAAATTCTCCTTTTTTTCCAGGGGGGTTAATTAACATGCATTAAACCTCCTGTGTGGCCATTTTCATTTTAAAGTGTGACGACTGCTTTAATCCCAAGTCGTTAACAGAGTGGTTGTGAAGTTTTAAGTATTCCTGCCTTGTCTTTAAAACAGATTACCTTTCCTGAGAGTGTCTGTGTAGACAGATCCCCTGCAGACATGGATTTTGTGGCAGCAATATTTGAGCTCTTCGTGATTTTAATGTGATGTAGGGAAATGGTGTTATCCTGTCTTACAGATGGGAGAACTGAGAAACTGTTATCACTGATGCAGGTTGATACCGGGTGCCTTTGGCAGTGTAAAAAGTCTGATTCTTATCTTCCCACTTGCTTAGCTACTGTCTAGTTCATCCTCCCACGGCTTGTCCTGGATCCTGCCTCATTATGATGACAGGCCAAACGTATTTATCTTCTGCAGTTGCCTCCAAGCCTCTTTTTCCTACTTGCTGCCCTGCGAAGTGCTGTCTCTGTGTGATAACTCAGTCATCTCCCGGTCCCCCAGACAACAGGGTGGTGCTGGCCAGCAGATAGTTGAGGATGGAGCCTGGCTGCAGCAAACTGGCACTGTGTATATGCACACAACCTCCCTGGTGTGCGAGCAAACAAGACAGGAACACAAAGACAGGCAGAGCTTAGCCAAATGTTTATTTGGTCTCAAGTTTAAATTATGGTGGCAAAGCTGCATGTGATGGGCTGGGGGTGTTTTTTTGAAAAGTTGAGGTGGTCTTTGGATGAAAATGGTACAGAGAAGCACTGCTGCAGTACAACCATTCCCAGCCTTCTGGTAGCTGATCATCAGTGGAGAAAACAGGAAGGCTTCGTGTCTTCCAGCATCTCAAGGACTTTGCTAACCTTGTCTCCACGTGGTGCCTTGCACCGAGAGGCTGCTGCTGGCTGGGAACTGCTGGCTGGAAACTGCTGGAAAGTGGTGGATTCTGCCCAAAAAGGTGAACCAGTTCTAGCTGATGGTCAGGAAGGTGTTCCCACATGGATGAAGGGGTGGGGATCGGTCTCATACCTAAGAGCTGCCGAACAGCAGCTGCACGTGCTTGTTCTCAGCAGCAGAAAACACTGGCAATAACTTATTGCCCTGCTCAGGGCACTACCCTGTAAATCACAGCGCCTTGCAGTGTTCCCTGCAGGAGACTTCCTGGATTCTTGCACATGAGAAACGTCTCTTATTGTGTGAAGAAGAGGAGGGGCGAGCCAGCCAGCTGGTGCAGGCTGTAGTCACAACATCTGACACGTCCTGGAGCGAGGGGAACGTGTGTTCACAGGCTGGCAGGCTCGGGGGATGGAGAGCAAATGGCAGCTGAATCCACCTCGTTCCTTGCTCAGTGTTTGGACAGGAGATGTCCCTCACGGGCACACGCTCAGCGGCTCCATCCCTGGCACTGCGGTGCTCTGTAGGACAGAGGGGTGGCCATGGGGGTGGCTCCTGGACACTTCTTTAAGCACCTCAGAGAGGAGCAGAGCACCTGGAAACGCTGGGGCGCAGGGGAAGGATGCTGAAGGCACGGCGCTGCGGTGGCACCTTGGAGAGGCGCACCAGGGCGCACGGGATCCATCCTGCGGCTCAGCCATCGCGCATCCCCCCCGCCTTGCGGCTAAAGGGAAAGGCTCCTGCTGCCAAGGGGGGGTCGGGGAGGGGGGCAGCAGCCCAGCCGCAGGCCCGCAGAGGCGGGGGGGGGACCGCGGGGACACGCGGGGACACGCGGCCCCTCCTCTGTCGCCTCCCCCGGGCGGCGGGGGCGCATGCGGGCGGCCGGGCTGCTCCGTGCTCCCCTCTAGCGGGCGCCCACCCCCGGCTGCCGGGCACCTGCCGGCAGCGGCCGCCGCTGAGCCCCCTCCTGTCCCTCTCCCCACGCAGAGCCCGACCTGGAGGACTGCAGTTTTGGCTGCCGAGGGACGTCGCCCCAGGAGAGTCTCTCGTCCATGTGAGTGTCCTTCAGGAGCCCTCCGCCGCGCCCCGGGGAGCGCGGAAAGCAGCTGGGGAGAGGGTGGGGGGGGACGCACGGAGCATCTTTCCTCCTCCTGGGGTAAGGAGAGGGGCAGAAGGGATGGGGGGAGGCAGGATGCTCGGCCGATATCGGGGTGAACGGGGATGGAGGGCTGCCCTGGAGCGGAGCCGAGGAGATGGAGGCTGGGAGGGACGTGGCCGCTCCCAGGCAGAGGAGATGCAGGAGAAGGGAGCAGGGTGCGGGTGCAGACTAAGGGAAGCGTCGCTGACATCCCCCCCCCCTGCCTCCCCAGGTCCCCCATCAGCAGCCTGCCGACCCTCTTTGACCAGACGGTGTCCTGCAGCAGCAGTGGGCAGCTGGAGAATGTTCCCCAGGCCACCCCAAACATCGAGCAGCTTCTGGAGAAGCAGGGCAATGGGGAAGCCGGCGTAAACAGTGAGTCGCTGGGGGCACGGGCTGCGGGAGGAGAGGTCCTTGTGCGTGGTTTTGGCAGAGCCAGCTGGGATTTTGCCCACAGCAGAGGAGCCAGGCTGGAGACAAAGCGCTAGCCTGGGCCATGGGGGGGTAGCTGGCAGCAGGGCTGTGATCTGCAGGTCAGTCTCATCCCCCAGCGTGGTCTAATTGCGGTACCCCTGTGTGGTCCCCCTTCTCCTCTTCCCTCTGTCCCCCCTCCTCTCCCCCGACCCCGTCTCCTTTCCCTTCTTCCGTTCCCTGCAGTTGTAGAGATGCTCAAAGCCCTGCACTCGCTGCAGAAGGAGAACCAGCGGCTTCAGGAGCAGATCATGACGCTGACAGCCAAGAAGGAGCGCCTGCAGCTCCTCAACGTGCAGCTCTCCGTCCCTTTCCCGGTGGTGACCAGCAGCAACGGCCCGGGCAGCCAGGCCCAGTACATCCTGCCTGCCAACGGTGAGGGGCAGTGGGAAGTGTCACCCCGTGCCATTCCTAGCAGTGCTCCGGGGTGGGCAGGGGGGGTCGTGGCAGGGAGGATCTGACCCATTTATCTCGCTGCAGCCACTGATGGAAGCGCTCTCCCTTGCCATTGCTGTGGCAACGTCAGGCTCCACCCCTGACTCCGTTCTCACTTCTTTCCTCCTTCCAGTCTGCAACAACGACTCCCTGAGCATCAGCAAGAGCCCGCCGTGCAAGAACAGCTTTGGGATCGAGAACTCGCTCTCCACTTCCTCTGAGGTACAGGGGCCACCGCCTCCCCCAGCCAGCTGGGAAAGGGACCTGGGGCGGGACCAGAGCAGTGCAGTCCAGTGCTCTGACGTGATGTCCAGCTCATAAATCCGAGTAGTGAAGGCCCAGAAATCAGCTTTCTTTCTCTGGAGTGGCCGCTCTTCGGTTTATCTCAGTGCTGAGGGGAGCTGAGCCTGAGAGCAAGAGGCGAGAATGCTTCTAGGTTATTCTGGCTGCGCTTGCAGACATCCAGCAAAGTACGCCTGAGCTCTGGGACCTCTCTGAGCATACACCTGCACTCACAGCCCCCCTTCCCACCTCCAGCTCCTGTCCAGAGCCCCCCCTGGAGCTGAGCTGACCTTTCACAAGCTGCCCCAGTCCGATGCTCTTATGTCCGTTTCTCCCCCAGGACCCTCATTCAGGTTGCCCCAGCAGGAGCAGCTCTTCCCTGTCCTTCCACAGCACTCCTCCACCCCTGCCCATGCTGCAGCAGAGTCCTGCCTCGCTACCCCTGCCCGGGGTGCAGCAGGTGAATGGCCTGGCCAGGGTGGCAGGCAGCGGGCTGGGGGGAGGCACCACGGCCAGCCACAGCCTCTCCACGGTGCCCATGGTGGACGGCCTGATGGGGACCCTGGCAGGAGGCCAGCAGATGCCCATCAACGGGATCCTGGGGAATCTGAACGGAGCTCAGGCCGCCCAGCCTCCGAGCGCGCTGACGCAGGCGAGCGGGCCTCCGACCTTGCAGCTCTCCACCAGCCTGAGCAGGTGAGGATGGGGAGCTCGCGGGGACGGCCCTGCCCTCTCCATCAGAAGCTTAGCACCGGGAGGAGGGAGGGAGAGAGGGAGGCCCTGTGTGTACAGGACCAAGGCGGGCCGTGCTGATTTTCCCTGCCCTGCTCCCCTCGCAGCGTGCCCAGCCTGAGTCCCCTGACAGAGCAGCAGCGGCACGTCTTGCACCAACACGAACAGCAGCTCCAGCAGCTCCAGCAGCTCCTGACTTCTCAACCGCTTAATCCGGTAAGTGTGCCTGCTGGCACCTTTTATCTGATGAACTGTTTAATGAGAAAGCCTCGGAGCAGGGAGCAGAAAGTACGGCTCCCTCCTACACACGACCCCCCTTGCCCAGGGGGCTGCGGCGTCACGTGCTCTTCCCCTGTCTCGGGGCTGCGGTGGGTGCAGTGAGAAGAAAAGCTTTAGGCAGGAAGGTGCGGCACCTCCTGGAGGGGGGAGATGGGGATTTGCAATTTTTTGTACAAAGGAAAAAATTTAATCTGGGTTTCCCACATCCTGAGGGTGTGAGAACGTGGTAACGCTAAGCCTCCGTAAAATCAGGAGTGCTGTTACCTCCTCCAGACATCTCTGAATGCAAATCATGTCTGCTCCTGCTGCCACGAGAGCACCGAGCTCGGGGCTTGCAGATGTGCTGAGGCTCACAGGAGAGAAGGAACTTGCTTGAGGACACTGCTCGAGTTTAGGACGAGATAAACACCAAATTACTGAGCCCTGAGGCTCGTGAGTGTGCCTGGGCACATTGGCAAAGAGAACGAGAGGTGGCAGGGGGACTTGTGGAGGTGGACGAGGACTTTGGGGTCGGAAAAAGGATCAGGCAGCCCCATTGCAGGCTGCTGTGGGAAAGGCTGCACAGGCGGATGGTAAACAAGCCCCTAAGAGCTGCATTCACTCACCCTGCAGAAACCTCGGCGCTGTCCCTCCCCTGCGGCGGAGCTGCATGGCAGCGCTAACGCCGTCAATGAAGCCGTGCACATTTATATCTCCCTTGGACGTGGCCCAGTGTTTGGGATAGGTTTCTGGGTCAGGCTATTTATAACCGAGGAAAAGCAAATTTCAAAAGGCTTCTCTTTTCAGCGGCTGATGTCACCGTGTCATCAGCTGCATCCCTATGGGTATGGAAACAATGTCAGCCCTCAGCCTGCCGTTTCGGTCGATGGTTGCCATAGTGATTTCCGCAATTTGGTGGGATTTGAGGGCGTCCCTCTAGGCGCAGGTGAGCCGTGGCCCTCATCCCCCCGTCCTGCTCACCTGCACCGACCCTGTGGGACAGGGCTGAGCTGTGAAGCAGGGCAGACTGAGGAAAAAAAAAAACAAAAAACAAACAACAAAAAAACAGCAGCCAGCACAGAAATCCAGGTCAGTGTATACCCCAGATTTAAAATCCATGGATCAGTTGTTTGGAAAGGGCTGAGTAGATAGGTGTGCCTGCAGGTGTCTCAGTGAGGGTCAGCTAATCCCACGCTTCAGGAAGCAGTGGGGCTGGGCAGGGCAGAAGCACAGCGTGCTAATGAACTTCACAGGCTGTTCCTCTCTCTACCTGTAGATAGATGAGGAAGGGCACTTTCTCTGCGCTGCCAGTTGCAGTGCCTGGGGCGGAGCGTGCTGCTCTGGCTCCTGGCTCCTTTGCGTTAGGTGTCACCTCTTCCTGAGCCCTTTGTCCCTCCCCTGATGGCTCTTCTCGCCCTTCTCTTCCCTGCAGGAGCAGCAGGCCCTGGTGTTCCAGATGATGCAGCAAATCCAGCAGAAGAGGGAGCTGCAGCGGCTGCAGATGACGAGCTCGTCCCAGCTGTCCATGAGCAGCCTCCTGGCGGCCACCTCTGCCCCCCTCCTGCACTCCAGCACCAGCGCCCTGATGACCTCGGCCCCCCAGGCGCCCCCCAGCAGCAGCTCCCTCATGGCCTCCCTCTCCCCCCAGCAGCTCAACCCTAGCAATGCCCTCCTGGCTCCGCAGGCCACCCCGCCACTCAGCGCTCCTGGGAACAGCCTCATGGCTTCGGGGACAGGCATCCCACCTGTCCTTACAGCACAGACTAACCCGTTTCTCAACCTGCAGGCTGATGGCAACACCCCAAAAGGAACGGTGCGTATGCTGCTAGCGCTACCCTAACCCCAGTGAGCTCGTGGTGCTAGGCGCTGTGCAGACCCGGGGAGAGGCAGTCTGCGCTGCAGTTAACGGGGGAACAAGGGCACCGCGTAGGCAGCAGAGCCAGAATCCTCCACTGGCTTTGCTCCATCCCTCACTAGCCCGTGTCACGGCCTGATCCGACCTCCGTGGACTTCTGTAAGGCCCAGGCAGGGTGAGGTAGGCACAGAGCTCCCGGGGTGCCCTTCCCTGTGTGCACGCGGGCGCAGACACACACCAGACCTGCTGCGGGAGCGAGGCAGAGGCAGGCCGTAGATTTGTCTCCGTTGACCCTAAGACTTGGACGGGCAGCGTGCCCCTTGCAGTGCTGGCCCTATTAGGGCCTCGTGATGAGATGTAAAGGTGACTGCATGTTGAAACCCGGGGTTTAGAAGGAATCTCGCACCTGAGAGGAGAGGTGGTGGAGGTGCGGAGAGGTCTGCAGCCTCTCCGTAAAGCACCCTTGTCCTGGAACACCAGCGTCTAGGGACTGATGGTGTGGTACTTTTGCCTGTCCTTCATCCTCCCCTGGCCCGTACCAGTTCCCAGAAGGTCCAGTCCTGGCTGGAGACACTTAGGAGCCAAAGGCCAGGGACGAGGGGCCTGTTTGGCCTGAACCAGGCAGAGGGGAAGCCTGGGGCTCCCGTGTCTCCGATGATCTTGGTGGCGCCCGAGAGGTCGCGGTGAGCAGGGCCAGGTCAGCAGCACAGCAGAGCTATCTGCTTCTGCCCCCTCGTGTCGCTGCCTGTCCAGTACTGATACCTGTCTCCTCTGCGTCTCTTTTTCTGTTTGTTTTTTAAAGAGCATGAATGAAAAGGGAGCTCCTCTTACCCAGGACAAGGGCTAAGCTCCCCCCTCACCCCGAACAAACCAGCAGCCAACTCCTCTCAGCCAGGGGAATGTGGCTTTCCACAGTCAGCAACTTTGATACTGTTAGAGCAATGAGCACAAGGCTTCCAAGAAGCATTTCCTGCCGCTGGGCAATGCCAAGAGGTGCTTTGGAAGACAGTACGTCTCTGACCAAGCCCTGGCATCGGGAGGAGCGAAGGCGGGGGGCAGCCTGCCGCGCTGGGCTGTGCCACACATGCTCAAAGTGAAGCTGTGTTTCCACGCAGAGTGGAGGAGAGCTAACACCAGCTGCCTGCCGGGAGAGCAAGCGTGTGTGTACGTGCGTGTAGCCCCCAGGCCGAGGCACTAGAGACCATCGAGCACCCTTGGCCAAGACCTCGGTGGAGGGAGGCCCCTCTGCTGAGGACTCTTTTCGGCACGGTGCAGAGGAATCTGGCAGTGCCCTCGGAGGCAGCCCTGGATGTGCCGCGGCTGGGGAAGTGGGACGTGGTGGCAGTGCCCGCGTGGTCTGCTTCGCCCAGATGGGGAGGCTGAGAAGAAGCCCCCTGCAGCTGAGGTTTCTCAACTGCTTCTCATCTGCTGGGCTCTTAGGATGCTGTTGTCTCTGTAGCCATCGTACGATGCCCCTGCACGCCAGCTGGATCCGTACCCAGCCTGAAAAGACACGAGTGGTGGAGCGATGGGGAAGGATCGGTGCTTGGGGAGGTGAAAGCCACCAACTTCTTTAAAGGACATTGCCACGTCTGCTCACAAGCTGCTGTTGGGTCGGTGCTGTACGTTTCCCGTGAAAAGCACACTCCTGCTCCTCCTGCCATCTTTCAGTCTACTTCCAAGATTTCCAAAGCCTAAAATTTCAGCTTGCAAAAAAAAGGGGCCGTAGCCAGTATTACCCTTACCGTAGCCAATTTCAGAAGGTGCGTTTGAACCTGGCACTTGTTTCCTAGGCTAAGCTGGGTGATAGAAACGTGTGTGTGTGGAAAAGACAGTCCCAGATCTGGTACCTGTTCATCCTTACCCACCACAAATCATTCCAGTCTGGAAAAAAAAAAAAAAGAAAAACAAGAAAAACCTACCAACGTTCTTCCACTGGTCTTGGGCACTTGAGAAAAGGGATCTCCGAGCAATGGGACAACCTCCCAAGCTGGGACATCGGACCCTTCGCTGTTTTCCACCTCTTGACCTTAACTCCTCCGTCTTGCAGCCTGGAACCTCGGCAAAGGCAGCGGCTTCCTCTGAGCTGGGATGCGATGGATTGATTGAAGGACAGGTGGGGCTGCCCCGAGGGAAGGGGAACATCTACGTCAAACGTACGCGTGCCCCTTTGCCTCATCCCCTGGCTAAATGCAGAGCTCTGGTGGGTGGGGGCAGGCGCGAAGACTCCAGCAAACAGAAACTCTGAGGGTCTTAAAAAATAATAATAATAATAACTGTCAGACCTTAACAACCATTTTTCAGCACATTCCCACTGCCCCTAACTGGTTTGCACTATTCAAATTTGTCAGCAGTGGGGCTGTGCTGATAGTACTAGGGAAGCTTGTGATAGGCAAAACTCATCCGCTAAATCTTTCATCCTTTTTTGTTTTGTTACTTTTGTTTGGAGGATTATCACCACAATGGCTGGGTAAGGCTAAAACAAGAGGAAGAACCTTTTTGATCTCAGCCTCTAGTTCTGTGAACTGGGCAGAACACTGCTGTCTGCTCAGAAATATATATATTATATATATATAATTTTTTTTTAATACAGAAAAGCTAATGTTTTAACAAGGTTAAGAAACTATTGGCAAGATGCAGATGGCAGCTAAAAGTGAAAATACAGGAAAAAAAAAGTCTCCTTCCCTCCCTCCTGGTCTCTGCAGCCTACCGAGGAGCAGCTGAAGCGTGGCTCCTGCTGATGCTCCCCATCCCCAGCCATCGTGTTGTGGGCTGAGCCATGCCCCCATCCGTCAACCCAATCCTTACAAAATGTGAATGAGATCTTTCAGCTTCAAATGGTTTGACTCCAATCCTGGCTCCCCATCCCTGAAATTTCCTCTGGCACACTTGTGTGCTTGCACTTTTTTTTATTCCCTCCTCCCCAAACAGCCACGCTGTGCCCCTGCTCCTCTGCGAGCATCGGTGCCACAGCCAATTCTGAGCCTGCCGTGCTAAATTCAGCCCTGCCGTGCCCCGTGTGTGTGTGATGGCTGCAGGCAGGTGAGGCCCGGACCTGCCAACCTCCGTGCACCAGGTCCGTGGGAGTCAGGAGCGGCTGGGCCCAGCGATGAGCGCGGGTCTGGGTCAGCGGGATGACGGACAGGAGGGCTGGGGGTACAGCAGCGGCTCTTAAATCTGCAGATGTGATAGCTGCCAGCCAGCTGCTTGCCCAGCTGGGTTTGTCTGGGTTTGAGTTATGTTCTATTTCTTTTTTTTTTTTTTCCTTTTTTTTTTTTTCTTTTTTTTTATTTTTTTCTGGAAGATCCCAAACTCGAGTTGCCACCTGTTGCGCTGTCATGCTTACCAGCAGCACAGCCTTCAGACTGCTCGGGAACCACCGGGACCTGACGTCGTGTCCAGGCCTGGTCAGACTGTTCCAAAATTTAACCGCATTTCACACCCTGGGATTAACGAGCTGGGAGCGGGAGCAGAGGGGATAGAGGAGGGGAGGCTGGTTAACGGCTGTCCCCAGAGCAAGTTGGCTCCTAGGACAAATAGAAACCTTGTTCAGATCAGTGGGATGGTGCCCAAATCCCTGGGTGACAGCAGAAAGGTGGCAGGGGGTCAGCGAGAGGTACGTGAGGAAGGTGAGCGCGCAGTCGGGGCTGGAACGCGCCACACGAGCCCTGCAATGCTGCTGGGAAGACACCCGGGGAGCCCACCCGGTCGGAAATCGAGGACTGAATTCAAGGACTGTGTTCGTAGACAGGATCTCTGCTAAAAGCAGGAGGAGCTGAGCTATGCTGCGGTCCTGGGTCCCTGCTCCTGCTGGGCACGTCCCCGCCTTCGCTTGTGGCGCTGGTTGGAGCGCGAAGCCGCTCTCCGGGACCCACGAGGATGAGGCTGGAGCTGACGAGGGGGGGAAGAGGCGTTCAGATAGCACTTACACATTTCTCCGACCTCTTCCAAAGGCGCCCGGCCCCTTTGAAGCGTGCTCCTCCTCATCAAATCGCCTCGACCTGCCCCAGAGCCAAAGGTGCCTTTGGCAGCCCGAGGGGAGCAGGAGGGTCGCTGCCGGAGGGCCGCCGCCGAGCACCCGCATCTGGAAAGGAGGAGCAGGGGAAAGAGAAATAAAAGCTAAAGATTATCTGTGTTTCAGTTGCACTGGGGTACGTTTCTTTACCCGTTTTGATGCTAATGTCTCATTTAGTATGTTGCATGTGTCTTTTTTGTTTTGATTTGTTTTTTATTAAATAAAAGAGAAAAATGTGTATATTTTTGGCAATTTAAGGTAATGTAGCTAAGATATATTTTTTTCACGCTGCTTGACTGTTCTTTATTATAATAAATAATATTAATATTAACATCCAAGACTTTTTAATGCAGTTAGGGTTTCGGCACTGAAAAAAGAATGAGGTCTGGGTGATGAACCCCCACCTGGGCGCTGTGCTGTCTGCGGGGCTGAGTTGCACGGGCAGGGTTTCTGCCTCTCTGCTGGCCTTGCACCTCGCGAGGCAGAGTTTGCCACACAAAGCCTGGGCTTGCAGAGTTGGACCATCGAAGGCTTTGGGTCATTGTAGGAGTTACTTGGAGGGAGAAGCAGGTTTGGTGCCTGCATCTGAGGACTCGGTTGCTCTCTGCTGTGGCCGGTAGCTGCAAAGCCTCCTCTTGGTGCCCAGAACCGCCGGGCCTGGAGCAGGTCCCCACCGATGTAAGGGGTTGCTGAGGGTGGAGAGCGGTTTGTGCCAGCTGAGGAACTTGTCCCCTGGTTTCTCAGACTGGAAGGAAATGCAGTGTTTCTGCTTCAGTCCTTTGGTGTGGAAGTGGTGGGAGAGGAGCCCAGTGCAGGAGGAAACCCGCTGGGGAGCTGGCAGGCAGCGTGCGGGCACTCGGTGCCAGGGCGCAGGCAGGGAGGGAGGCACGGGGGCTGCTCGTGGAGCACCAGGGGCCCGGATCCAGTTCTGCTGTGTTTCTTGGAGCCCTGAAGCACAAAGAAGCTGACTATTTCTGCAGCGTTGGGTTGGTTTGTTCCTGGCATGGTTCTTCTCTTTCCACTGCTTAGCTCTCGGTAGCATTTCTGTTCCTGTTTTGCAAGGAGGGGGCTGGAGAGGCAAGAAAGGATGGCACTGAGCTTTGTTCCGTGGTTCTGTGACGGATAAGTAGGTCGTGGCATCTTCTTGGACCAGGATAATGGGAGAAATATATCTACAGCAGGTGCATGAAATGTATCTGTCCAAGCAATCCCATGCAGCGCCCCTCTCTTCTACAGCCCTTAGCTCCTACAGGCTCTGTCGCTGGTCTCTCCCAGCCACTCACCAGTGTCACCAGACGTGGCTCTTGCACACACAGTGGCTGTCTCGGTCCTGGACACCACGGAGCCTCATTTTTTCCCCTGTTTCTACACTGGCAGGCGTGCTGTAGCCACAAACCGGCTGCCCTGGCTGGCTGGGGCTGGTTCCGACTCCGGCGCTGTCCCTGCAGAGCGCATGGATGCAGATGGCTCGAGCCCCTTGGCTGCCTACCAAAGACAACACAGACATAGACGAGGTCTTCTCTTGTGCTCGGTAGAGGACTCCAGGGGGGACATACCAAGCAGCTGATATCATACTCTTCGGGGTGAAATGTTCAGGCCAGTTGGCAGGGTGAGAGGTGACCGACATGCCTGAAGCAAGCGGGGCCGCGGGCCGCTGCGGTGGTGGAGCGGGTCCCTCGGGAGCTCAGAACAGGCTGCAGTTGTTTCGCGTGACCGGAGGATTGGCTCGGGATGCAGATGCTCTCCTGCTGCACAGGCCTGGAGACAGGGACATGTGCCGGGGGGCTTCTCTGCTCAGCACAAGCCCATCAGTTGGTCTAAACCTCCCTCTCTTCTCCGAAGGGGAGCGCAGCCACGGCTGCGTCAGGGGCCAGCTGCACAGAGCAGCAACGCCGGCTGCTCCCAAAGCCTTTCAAGTTAAAGCCGGGTTTGTTTGCACACCTCTACACCAGATGGTGATAAGGGCATCGCTCTGTTTTATGTTTGCACTTAAAGACACCTGCATCGTCCGTCCAATTCCAGCCCGATGGGGCTGAGCAGGCACCGCTGTGCCCCAGGCGGTTTGTTCAAGGGCTCTCTCCCAGCCCAGCATGTTTCAGGGCTGGCAGCGCACGCTGCTCTCTTATTTACTGTTGCCCTTGATATATGCTGCGCCGTGCGGTTTCTTAAGCCCACGTAAGTAAAAATAATCAAGTGCCCGTGATCCAAAAAAGCCTTGAGGCAGGGAGCTGAATGTGTCCCTGGTGCCTCTCCTGTGCTCATGGAGTTGTGAAGGCTGCGGATGTCACCTTCACGGCCAGGGGGGAGGCAGCAATAATCTCAATGGTAACTCACAGCAGCAGCTCAGAGGTGTCCCCTCCTCACCCATTTTTCTAGGTGGAGCAGCAGAGGCACGGAGGAGGAATCTGCTCAGGAGCCAGCTCTCCCACGCTTCGATCTGCCTGGAGAAGGGACGCTGGCTCTGCAGGACCCATGGGGCCAAGGCTCCTGGGTGTCCGCAGGGCTTCAGTCCTGCAGGGAAGCTTCTTGGGACGGGAAAGCAGAGGCAGCCAGAGAGCTTGTAAGCCTGCTAGCACAGCTGCTGCCCTTCTGGTCCTTCTGACAGCGCTGATGGACGAAGCCCAGCTCCAGCCGTGGCTCTCCGTGCCCAGCAGGGCGCTCGCAGCTGTGCAGGGGCAGTGAGGCCAGGCGGAGCTTTTGCTTTAGCTCCGGGGGTTTTACGTGAGAACCCTCGGTACAGAAAATCCCCTCCCAAAACCGGGGCATCGCCGTGGAGCTGCAGCTGCTGCCAGGACGGGGCTCGTGGCTGGAGCCCCCTGGTGCTGCGCTCAGGGCTCGGATCAGGCACGGCTGCTCCCCCTTGCCCCCATTTCTCCCCTCCCTGCCCGCACAGGCTCCCCCCTTGCAGCTCCCTCCTGCAAGCCCACAGGTAGTGAAGGTGCTGGGTGCCCCCGGGGGAGGGGGGGGAGCAGCAGCAGCACCCCCGGACCCGATCGTGATCGCGCCCCCCCTCCCCGCGGTTGCGGCCGTCTGCGGGGGCTCAATCACGGCGGCTGGCAGCAGAGCGGTGTCCCCCAGGGGTTAAACGTTAAAAAATAAATAAATAAATAAAAAATAATTAAAAAAAGGAAAAAACAAAAAAGGAAAAAAAAAAAAAAGGAAAAAAAAAAGGAAAAAAAAAGGAAAAAAAAAAAAGAAAAAAAAAAAGGAAAGGGGGGGGAACTCAATGTCCCTCCCCCTGCCCCCCCCGGTCTCTTCCGGCGGGGCGGGGCGAGGCGGAGCCGGCCGGGGGGGGGGCTGCCTGGGGGGGGCGCTGTGGCCATGCTGCGGCTGGGGGCGGTCACGCTGCGGGTGCTGCTCGGGGGCCGGGCTCGGGCCCCCCCGGGGGCTCTGCTCAGCCCCGCGCTCTCCTCTGCCCCCTCCGCCCCCTCCTCCGCCCCCCCGCAGCCGCTGGTGGTGGAGCTGAAGGCGGGGAAGAAATACGCGTGGTGCTCCTGCGGGCACAGCAAGACGCAGGTCGGGCTCGGGGCGGGGGGAGGGAGCCCCCGCGACCCCCCCGATTCCCCCCAAATCCCCTCCATCCCCCTTTGACCCCCCCAATGTCCCCATACACAGCGCGGGGTCGCGACAGCGGGGAGCTGGGGAGGTGGGGGGGGGGACGAGACGAGACGCGGGGTCCCTCGGGGCCGCTCGGGGCGGGGGCAGCAGCGGGACCCCCCCTCCTCAGCGCGTCCCCTTCCCCCTTGTCCCCCGCAGCCTTTCTGCGACGGCTCGCACCGGACGGCGGCCCCCGGCGTGTCCCCGCTGCGTTTCACGGCCGAGGCAGACGGGGCGGCCCCGCTGTGCGCCTGCAAACGCACCCGCACCCCCCCCTTCTGCGACGGCAGCCACCGGGAGCAGGCGGCCCCCCCCGGCCCCCGGCCCTGAGCACGGCCCCGCTGCGGAAACTCGGCCCCGACGGGGGTCACGGAGGCCGGGAAACGAAAACCACCCCCCCCCCCCACCCCGGGACTGGGAGCAGCAGGGAGCTGGGGGGCACCACTCACTCCCCCCCCCCCCCAGGAGCTGGGTCCCTCAGACGCAGCCGGGTGACTGGCAATCTGCAGCATTTATTCCATGTACAAAGCTGTCGTTATACAAATGTTTAACCAATAACGATATATGGGCATCAGAGTATCTTACAGGACATTAAAACGCCGTACAGGATGCAAACATACAGAGCAGTTTGGTTTTGTACCATATAGAAAAAAAAAGAAACAAAAACAACCCCCCCCCAGAGCCCCACACAAACCCCCCAGACCGAGGCGCTGCAGCTGCCTCCCTCAGTCCATTTTAGCCTATTTACAAGAAAAGGGGTGCCAAAACCGAGACGAACGCAGCCCCCCCCACACGCTTCGAGCCCCAGCCGGGGATGGGGAAGAGCCAAGAAACAACCGGGGCCCATCCCCAGCACCCGCAGGCGGGGAGCCCGGGGCTGTGCTACAGCAAAGGTGCCTCCGAGTCCGTGCGGGGGGCGTGCTGCTTAAAAACACACAGAACACAACAGTAACACCCCCCCCCGGTCCTGACCTTTGGAGCCGGGCTGTCCACGCAATTCCCGTGCCGCTTTCCTTTGGTTCTCACCGTGCCGCTGCCGGCTGCTGTCCGGGCGCTGCAGGCACTTGCTTGGTTTTTGTCACTCGTCCCCCCTCCCCAGCGAGGTGAGAGGGGAGATGAACCCCCAGGGTCTGCGCTCCCCGGGGCTCCTGTGCTTTTTTTTTTTTTTTTTGTGGCTGTGAAGTTGGTCCCCTCCCCGGAGCGCGCGGTGCCGGTGCTGCGCGGCTCCTGCCCGAACCAGCAGCGCCTTCCCACGCTTCCCCTCACCGAGCCTCCTGGCTAAAGGCACTGTAGTCATTTTTTTTATTTTTTATTTTAAAATCCAATGTGGGGGCAGGTGGAAAGGGTGGGAAGGACAGAGGGGAAAAAAGCTCTGAAATGTGGCGAAGCTGTGGACGTTTGCCAGGGGGCCGGTGGCGCGGGGGTCCCATGGGTGCAGGCAGCTCCTGGCCCTGCATCCCCCTGGCTGGGTGCTGCCCCCACCACGTAGCTGCCTGGCCACAGGCGCACCCAGGGAGGTGGCAGCTCCCTTGGCAAGGAAAAATCCAATATTCACTGGGGCTTGTGCTCCTAAACCCCCCTGGTACAGCTGGCCCTTCAGCATCAGGGCCCAAGTGTAGTTTTTTTTAGCTGGGAATAAAAAAAGAAACTACTTACTGTGCAGAAAGGGAGGCGTCTGTGTAAGGCTTTGCTAGATCAGAGCCTGAAACAACGTCCAGAGACCACACAGGGAAAGCACAAAAGAAACAGAAACGTGCATGGCAAGGCAAAGCAGGGTGGGCAACACCGGCAAGGGACGCTCGGTGCCAGCAAGCGGCCATCAGCACCAGCTGGCTGCGGGCACCACGTTACTGAGCCTGGTGCAAAAAGAAAACCCACGGAAAAGCAAAAAAAAAAACAAAAAACTCAGGGCACAGCGGGGCTGGGGGCACGCGGACACGGAGCAGCTCCCCCTCCGCTGCCAGAGCCCAGCGGAGCCGAGGCAGCCGGGGGCAGTTTTTGGCTTCTGTGCTTGGCCCTTACCTGTGCTTAGCCCTTACCTGTGCGTCCTGCAGGCCCTGCTCACCGCCCCGTCTCTCTCCGAGCGGGCACGAGGGGAGAGGGGTGGGGAGGAGAAGGGAAAAGCGTTAGAGAGAATGAGCAGGGCAGGCAGCGGCGCCTGCGTGGCTCCCAGCTCCGGCATGCAGCTTCCATAAGTTAAAATTAAAAAAAAAAAAAAAAAGAAAAAAAAGAAAAAAGCATTTAAAAATATTCAACCACATTTATGTGTCTTATTTGCATTTTAAATTAATCTGGTCAATCAATAGAAAATAAGTATGTATAATTTTTTTCTCCCTATGTACACATATATATTTATATATGTATATATATAATATATATAGATATATAAAACCCAGCCAGGCGTCCCTGTTTTGTTGGTTTTTGTTGGTTTCTGGTGGTTTTTTTTTCCCCTTTTTAGGTCAAGGCGGAGGCCGTGCTGCCATTGACAGTCGTTTTGCGGCACCGGCTGGCGGCGGGGGGCAGCGGGTGGCAGTTCGAGGAGGAGCCGTTGAGCGCGGGGCCGGGGCCGCTGCCGGCGGTGGAGCTGGGGGAGCCGTGGGACGGCGTCCCGGGGCTGGGCAGGGAGGACGAGGTGGCGGGCAGCGTGGCGGGGCTGTGAGCTTTGTCGCTGACCGACTCGCACTCGGAGGCGCCGCTGGTGTTGGTGCACTCGGAGGTGGCCGGCTGGGACAGCTTGAGCCGCTTGCAGGCGGGCTGGACGCGGTATTTCAGCGGCAGGGGCCCGTTCTGCAGGGGGGAGAGGGGCAGGAGAGCACCCGCGGGCCCCCCAGGAGCTGCGGGTGGGAGCTGACCTCCAGGAAACCAGCCCTGAAGGGAACACCTCCCTAAGGTGGGGAGGCATCTGGGGGGTTAATTTTTTTGTAGATGCTCCATTTTTTAAGTTTTCCAATTGTTACATTTTCCAATGGCTAAGGTTTCCAATTGGTAGGTCTTCCAATTGTTAGGCTTTCCATTTTTTAAGTTTTCCAATTGTTACGTTTTCCAATTGTTAGGTTTTCCAATTACTCGATTTTCCATTTTTAAAGTTTTCCAATTGTTAGGTTTTCCAATTGTTAGGTTTTCCATTTTTTTAAGTTTTCCAGCGCCATGTGCCTTCACCTCAAGGAGCACTTTTCCAAGCTTTTCTCCAAGAGAAGCCCTGGCAGCTGCAGCCCGCGGCGGGGAAGGGGGCGGCTGCGCTTACCCTCCTCCAGGGGTAGATGTAGGCGATGTCCATCAGGGTGTAATACTCCCGCAGGGGTTCGTCTTCGTAGAGGACTTCCACCTGGCACAGAGGACAGCATCAGAGCCACCAAGGGGACATCGGGGTTTTGCTGAATAGGGCCTGCTGGGGCTCCCAGCGCCCTTCTTGCCCGCAGCCAGAGCAAACCCACAGTTGATGTAAAAAATCCTGGTCCTTGAGGCTGCAAGGATGGGCCAGCAGGGACGGATCCTGCCCAGCACTCACCTGCCACCAATGCAAACCCCGGGCTGCCGCGATATTTGGGAACAGGGGAGAAGCCGGGCACACTGCCGGCAGGGGATGCGACACGGGACAGCCCCCCCCGGACCCGCACACCCCGCGGGGGGCTCGCGCCCACCTTGTACTTGCTGGGAACGTCCATCTTGTTGCGGAGGAACTTGGCCAGGTGCATGACCGTCATCGCGGCGGGACAGCGCAGGAACCGCACCCCGTTCTTCTGGGGACACAGCAAGGGGGGGGCCAGGGGAGAGACATCGCTGAGAGCCCACCCGTGGGTGGGGGCAGCTCCCACCCTCCTCAGCAGATGGCCTGGGGGCGCCCCCCTGTCCCCCCACTATCCCGATGTGGCTGCGCATGGAGCTCCCCATGCCTGGGCCCCACGCGCTCACCTTGTCCTTCTCCAGGTCCCCGTTCTCGATGCTCCCTTTCTTCTCCTCCCTGGGGGGCAGGAAAGCAAACGCAGGACAAAGTCGCAGGAGAAGAAAGAACGAAGGAGAAGTCAGTGCCCCAACGCCTCAGAACCACTACTCCCATCACCACGACACCCTTGGAGGCCGCCCCTGGTGCTGGGGATGCCTCAGCCTCGGGCTCCGCTGGGTGGGTGGGAGCCCAGGGCCGCAGCACCCATGGGAGACAGGGGACGGGGTGTGGGGCAGGGGGTGCTGGCTGCTGCCCCCCTGTAGCAAAGCCAGACCCCAGCCCAGGCAGCGGTTACCTCGTCCCTTCGTAGAACTCTATGGACAGGCTGACGATCTCGTCGTCCGCCAGGTTGCCCTTGTCCTGCTCGGAGACTTCCCCGCGATCCTCGTTGGAGCCGTTGGGAACTGGGGGGCAGGAGGAGGGGGAGGCTGAGCCGCGGCCGGGGGCCGAGCGGGGCCGGGGGCGCCCCCCGGGCTGCCACTCACCCTCGGCCATGGGGTAGGCCGCGTAGAAGTCACGCCGCCTCTTCATCTCGTCTGCAAGAGAAGGGGGGAGGAAGGTGAAGGAAAACCCAGCACGGGGCAGGGGAAGAGGAGCAGGGGGGGCACAGACCCCGGACCCACCGCCCAGACCCTGTCACTGTCACCAGGGATCAGTGCACGCAGGCGGCACGCAGCTTGGGGACCAGGCTCCCTGAGGGGTGGGATGGATTTAAAACCAACCCCAAACCCGTTCTTTCTCCCTCAGTTATAACCGTCCGTGCCCGTACCTTTGAAAAGCCCCGGGACCAGCTTGTACACGATATCCTGGAGGGTTTTGTCTGACCTGGGGGGAAAAGAAAAGGAAAAGAGAGAGAAAAATCAGCCAGATTGGGACATCTCCCCCATCTCCCTCTGTGAAAACTCCCAAATTCTGGCACCCATCCCGCAGCGACGGCTCAGCCCTGCCCTGCAGGAGCAGCTGTGGGCCTGGAGCTAGGCAAGTCCAGCTCCCCCTGCACCCCCCCAAAGGGTTAACCCTGGAAAAAGAAAGAAAACATCTCAAAAATCCTCGTAATTGCCGAGGATGATGACAGCATCATTTTGGGGCCAGGATCCGTTTCAGTAGTCAAAACTATTACAAAAACACACCAAGAACTTGCAAAAAAAAAAAAAAAAATCTAAGATCAGCAAAATGCTTCTGCAACTTTTAATTTGCATCTCGTTTTATCGCTGGGCTCAGGCGCAGCTCACAGCCGAGCCTTTGCGTTCCCCCTGCCGTACACATGGCAGGACAGAGCCAAATGTGAGCTGTTACAAACCAAAGTGAGTTTTTTTGGCTAAAATCTGAGCACCCCCAGGTAAGATCTCCAAAAGCACTCGAGCAGGGGGAGCTCAGGTCCCAGCCTCAGCACCAACCCCGGGGCTGGGGCTTTGCTCAAGGCCTTGGGCTCTGTCTCGCTGCAGGCAGGGCCCTTGGCAGCCTTTAAAAGCTGAATAAAAAAATCTCCAAAACAAAGCAAGAGCAGTGGGAATGGTGAAAAGTAAATTATATCTGCAATTATTTCCACTTTAATAATAAGGCCTTTATTTTAAAGGAAAACAAATGACCATAGCAGCTATTCACATATTATTTTTAGCCTAACCACGTCTTTCATCCCTAATTCCTCGGTGATGTCACTCCGGTTCACAAGGCCCCGCTGTGATTTTATTTATAATACATACCCAGAGAATTTGCTTTATAATTTACAGCAAGCTAATGAAAAAGCAACCTCTGCTGCTTGATTGGCAGCTTAATTACCAGCCGGCCGCTGCTGCTGCATGACTCAACCCCACTCAGCCCGGCGTGGCTGCACCGGGGGGCACAGGCGGGCAGCACCCCGGGCACGCTCAGCATCACGCCCAGCACCCATCGGTGCTGTGATTCACCCCCTCGGCCCCAAATCGCCCAAATGAGGGTGGCCGGGGGCAAGTGGGGTACCAAGGGGACCCTCGATGGCTGGGCTCGGGGCTGCCACGGCCCCTGTGCCGTGTTCCCGTCTGCGCACAGGCGGGGGGGGCTTTGGTGAGGGAGCCGTGGGAGCCGGAGTGTAAATATTTCATAGTGAACCAGAAAAAAAAAAAAACAGAAAGCGGAAAAAGTGTTACTACAGAAACGGATTTACATGGAAGAGGCTAAAAAAAAAAGGAGGAGGAGGGAGGAAAAAAAAAAAAAAAGCGCCCAGTGATGTATTGCAGCCTTTCACGGTTTCTATGCCAACCACCTGCAGAGCCAATTCCGCCCCGATGGGACGTGTCTGCGTCCCCAGCCAGGCGCGGGCTGGCACGAAGCCCCTGTGCCACGGGCACGGCTTCACCTGCGCCACCACCAGCCCCCCCGGTGCCCCCCCAGGGCCACGGCACCGTCCCCACAGGGCGCAGCGCACGGGTGGCCGCAGGTCACAGCAGGGGTGGTGAGGGGCAACCCCTGCAGGCACCCAGCCAGCCTCTCCTGGGGGGGACACCCCCGGTGCCGATCCCTTGGTAGTGGGCTCGGAGCCCCCCCCCTGCTCACCTGATGCTGAGGAGGGGCCTGGTTTTGTGCACCTGGACATCACACATGGGGCAGTACTTGTTGGTCTCCAGGTAGCGCACGATGCAGGTTTTGCAGACTGCAGGGAGAGACGAGACCTGAGCAAACGGGGAGGGGGGAAAAAAAAAAACCAACAAAACCACCAGCCCCACGCCACGCACTGACCCGGGGCAGGACCCTGCTGCCCCTGGCCACAGCCCCGCTGCGGCTTGGGCACGGCCGGCCCGGGGCACCCATGGGTGCAGCGGGGCTGGGACACTCACAGGAGTGCAGGCACTCCACGATGGTGGTGGCGTCTATGAAGTAGCCGCCGCACAAGGCGCACATCAGGTGGGGGTTGAGCTCGGTGATCTTTATCCTGGTGGTCCTGTGCATCTTGGAGCAGCGCCGCGGCGGATCCTCCCTGGAGGGAAATCCCCAAAACAGCCGCTCAGTGCCAGGCCAGGACCCGCAGGAGCAGCCTCCGAGGGACAAATCCAGCCTGGGGGTGCTGGGGCTGCCCCAACCCCGCACCCCACAGCCCTGGGGGGCAGGAGCAGCCCCCACGCACAGCCCCACGCAGCCCCCACCCAGCTCCCTTGGATGCGAGTTCGCATCTCCTGGTCCCCGAGCGGGTCCTGCCTGCAGCTCCCCGGGCTGTGCACACACAGAAACACACGTGCACGCGCACACACCCGCACGCACGAGCGTATTTTGGGTGCGTTTGGTGAAAATGGCATTTCCAGCCACTGCCTCGTGGTTTCTATAGAAACTCCAGGGAATTGGGGCCGGCCACCTGCCCGCGGCCAGGAGCGCACGCGGGCACCTGGGGAGGGCTGAGCGTGCAGGGCCGAGTGTGCAAGGCCGGGTGTGCACGGCCAGGTGTGCAAAGCTGAGTGTGCAAAACCGAGTGTGCAAGGCCAGGTGTGCACACGGGGCCTCGGGGTGCAGGCATTGTGCCCCCACCAGCACAGGGGGCCGCGGGGAGTCGCTGCCTGCGCTCTCCCCTGCCTGCTCCGGACCCTACGATGGGAGCCGGCGGAGCCGGGCCCCAAAATCGCTGCAGTTTTCCTGTTTCTACGGCAACCCCGATACCTGGAGCAGAGCCAGAACCTTATTACAACCAGCCGAGGCGGGGAGAGGGGAGAACAAGCCCCGGGTTTGTGTCAATGAGCGTGGGCAGAGCGGTGGCAGCGCCAGGGTGTGCCGGCAGCGCACGGCCCCCCCCGGGTACGCACACGGGGCCCCCCCCTGCACAGCCCCACGTGCACGCAGCTGGAGGCACACGGACACACCTGTGCCCCCCCCGTGCACTGGGCTTGCAGCGGTGCCAACACCGAGCCAGGCCCCTCACAAGCACCCCAACACCCCAAAAAAACACCGTGCCACCCCACCAGCCCCACAACCGCTGCCGTATGGGGATGGGTTTGGGGCAAATCCTGTGCCCAGGGAGAAAATGGGGCGCGGAGGGGGCTGCGTGTGCAGGGGGTGCTCGGGGCTGTGTGTGCAAGGCCGGGGCCGTGTCAGGCGCGTGTCCTGGGGAAGCCACTCCATGTGCCACCCCCTCCTCGCGCTCCAGGCTTCTGGGTTTCCGCGCAGGGTCCCCGGAGGCAGGTGCACGGGGACGCCGTGGGGACAGCGATGGGGACGCTGCGGGGACGGGGACCACAAGGACACTGCAGCTGCCCCAGCACGGGGCCAAGCGGAGCCCCGGGGGGGGGCTGGCAGCGGGGCTGGGGGCACCGGGGCGGGTCAGCAGCCCCAGACCCCGGGGGCCGGCGCTGGGCACCCCCAGGGGACCCCCGGGTGCCACCCCCAGGGGACACGCGGGTGCCCTGCCCCCGGCTGCCCCCGGGCAGGTGCCCCCGACCCCTGCAGCCCCAGGTGAGGGGGGGGGGGCGCCGGCAGCCTCCTTCTCCCCCCAGCCCGGAGAACGCCAAGTGGGACGGGGGCGCGCAGCTGCCCAGGGCTGCGTTTTGGGTGGGTTTCGATGTTTTTGGTACTTGCAGCCGCCAATGGCGGCCCGGGTCTCCCCGGGAGGGGGGGGCCGGGAGGTGGTGGGGGGGGGGGGGGGAGCCTGAGCCACCGGCGCAAACCGGTTTTAATAAACCCGGGTGATAACAGCCGCGATTTCCTGCCGCGGGGGCGAACAAAGCCCCGGACCCCCCCCCCGGACCCCTGCCCGGTGCTGTCGGAGCGGCTCCCGCCGCCTACCCCGGGATCGCACCCCCCCCCCCCCCCGGGTTTCCTCCCCCCCCGGGTCCCGGCTCTCGGGGTCTTTTGTCTCCGTGGGCGGTGGCCGGGCACGGCGCCCCCCTCCCCAAAACCCCCGCCTGGGGAAGGGCGTTTCAAAGTCACCGCTAACTTGGAGCCTCCCGGCCGCCCCCTGCCCGCGGGACCCCCCCCCAACCCCGGCGCTGCCCTCGCTCTCCCGGCGGCAGCGGAGCCCCCGCGGCCCCCCGACGGGACCCCCGCCCCTCCCGGGGTCCCGGCCCGGCCGCGGGGGGGGGGTGACACCGGCACGGGGCAGCCACCTCGGGGCGGAACGGGCAGGGTTTTTTTGGGGGGGGGGCACGGACACGCGGGGGCGCGCACGGGCACAGCCCCCGGCCCGCGACGGGACGGGAACCGGGACACCCCCGGGCACGGGCACGGCCACGGGCACGCGCTCCGCGCCCCCCCCCCCCCCCCCCCGCTGCTCGGTGCCCGGGGGGGGGCGTTTGGGGCCCGGGGAGGGGGCGGCGGCGGCGGCGGGGAGCGCCCGGTGCCCCTTTGTGCTCGGCGCCGGCTGACAGCCCGCCCGGGGGGGGGGGCCCTGGGGCTGTCACCGGTACCCGGTGATGGGGGGGGGTCCACCGGAGGGTGGTGGTGGTGGAGGGGGGGGTGGCCGCCCCCCCGGGCCGACGGCGGCACAAAGCGGGGGGAGGCGGCCATCCATCGGCCATCTTGAACGCGGAGAGAAAAGGGCGATGGGGGGGGGGGCCCGACGGGGGGGGGGGGGGGGCGGCGGGGCCCGGCGGGGGGGGGCCCGGGGCCCCGTCCCTACCTGGTGGCGGCGGGGGCACCGCGGCCGCCCCTCCGCTGCGCTGCCCCCGGCTGGGCTCGGCGCGGCGCGGCTGGGCTCAGGCGCGGCGCTGCGGCCGGGGCCCTTTTTTTTTTTTTTTTTCTTTTTTTTTTTTCCTCTCTCTCTCTCTTTTTTTTTTTTTCTCCTCTTTCCCTCCCTTCCTCCTCCTTTTTTTTTTTTTTATTTTTTTTCCTCCTCTTTTTTTTTTTTTTTTTTTTTAATTTTTTTTTCCCTCCTCCAGCCGCCGCCAGGCCCCGCCCCGCCGCACGTGATCTCATTCCTTTGGGGGTGTTGCGGGGAGGGGGGGGCCCCGTTCTCGGTCCCTCGTTGCCCCCCCCCACTCCCCCGTCCCTGCCTCCGAGGGGGGGGGCACCGGGACAGGGCCCCCCCTGCGCCCCCCGGGGGACCCGGGCGCGGCGGTGCCTCGGTGCCTGCGAACGGCCCCGGTGCTTCCACCCCCCCTCGCTGTGATCCCCCCATTCTGTGCGACCCCCCCCCAGTGCTCGGGGAGAAAAGAAAATTGCCCCAAATGCGCCGGAATGGGCCCCAAAGCCGGGCCGGGGTGGGGGTGCCCAGCCCCGCAGCACCGAGCGCTCCTCGCGCCCCCCACCCCGGAGGCACCGCCCGGGGAGAGCCCCGGGACCCCCCCCCGGAACCTCCCGGGACCTCCCCTCGGGACCTGCGGGACCTTCCCGGGGCCGCCGGCGGTCGGTGCTCGGCGGGGCCAGAGGGGAGAGGATGGGAAAGAGAAGGGAAAAATGGGAATAAAAAGGGGAATAAAAGGGGGAGGAGAGGGAAAATGGAAAAGGAGGGAAGGGAAGAAAGGAAAAGGTGGAAAATAGAAACGGGGGGAAAAAAGAAAAGGGGGGGGGAAAGGCAGGGAAAGAAGAAGAAAAAATAAAAAGAAACCCCGGGAAATAAAGAGAGAAAAGAGGGAATGGGCGCGGGGGGAGGCTCAGGCCAGCCCCGATGTCCCACGCGTGTCCCCATCCCGGGGTGGGTGCTCCCGGGGGGTGCTCGTTCCCGGGTGGGTGCTCCCTATGGGTGCTCCCGGGGCTGGGTGCTCCCGGTGGGTGCTCCCAGGGTGGATATTCCCGGGTGGGTGCTCTCATGGATGGGTGTTCCAGGGCTGGGTGCTCCCCGGGTGGGTATTCTCGGGGTGGGTGCTCCCGGTGGATGCTCCCAGTGGGTGCTCCCAGGGCTGGGTGCTCTCAGTGGGTGCTCCCAGGATGGATATTCCCGGGGTGGGTGCTCCCGGGTCTGGGTGCTGCCGGTGGGTGCTCCCAGGGATGAATGTTCCCGGTGTGGGTGCTCCATGTGGGTGCTCCCTATGGGTGCTCCTTATGGGTGCTCCCGGTGGGTGCTCCCAGGGATGAATGTTCCCGGTGTGGGTGCTCCCTATGGGTGCTCCCTGTGGGTGCTCCCATGGATGGGTGCTCCCAGTGGCTGTTCCCGGGTGGGTGCTCCCAGGTCTGGGTGCTCCCCCTGGGTGCCCCCTGTGGGTGCCGCCGGGGCGCTCCCCGGGCGCTCTGGCTCAGTGCGGCCGGCGCAGGGCTGTTTCCCAGCGCGGTCTCTGTGGCGCAATCGGTTAGCGCGTTCGGCTGTTAACCGAAAGGTTGGTGGTTCGAGCCCACCCAGGGACGGGCCGCACCTTTTCCTTTTTCACTCCATTTTTTTTTTTTCTCCCCCCCCCCCACCCGAGTCCAACCCGGCGGAGCCCAGCGCCGGGCAGGGGGGGGGGATTTTCATTTTGCAAAGCCCCCGGGGGGCTTTCCCTGCTCCCCCGCAGCACCAGGGAGGGGGCAGCCGGTGTCCGGCAGCTCCTTGCCCTCGGACAGTGCCGAGATGGACCGGGACAGGCTGTGAAGGGCCAGGAGGTGCCCCCCATGCCCCCCGAGGGGTCACAGCTCACTCCAGGGAGAAGCTTCCCCGAGTCGGAGGCTGAGCATGAACATTTCTGCTCAGCCTCTGCCCCCTGCCCCAGGCAGAACTTGGAAGCGTTTCCACCCAGAGCCTGTATTTTGTTTCAAAAAAAAAAAAGCTGAAGGGGGTCCAGGCTCTGCATTGCTGGAGTTCTCCTCTCCTACAAAGTCTTGTAAAATCTATTTATGTTCCCTGCCTGCCCTGATTTTATTTTCGTACCCAAAATAACGTCATTGGTGTTTCGATGCAGGGCGCGAGGCAGTGCCAGGCAGACCCCCGGTGCCTCCAGCTCAGAGCCACAAACAACGCTCCCACCACCGAGCCCAGCGGTGCCGGGGCTGGGGATGAGGATTTCTGCTCCCATCCAGGTCTGACAGCATGAAGGGCAGAGGTGCCCCCTGGGCATCACCTCCCCGGTACCGCCCGAGCCCCCCGGGGCCACAGAGGAACGCAGCTCTGCCGAAATCTGCCTTTGATTCCCGTCTGGTTTTGGTGCTCCTTCTCTCCCCAGCGCGTGGCTCATTCCTGCCAGGCATAATGTGGCCTCTGACTTCATTCCCGCAAGAAACCTTTTACAATGGAAAACTCTTTAAAAATACAACAGGCACGGGACAGGCTGAGCCTCCGGGGCTCGGTCCCTGAGCAGGGCCTGCACGGGCCGGAGGTTTTCATTGAAAGCAGGCGGGCTGCTCTGCTCTGCGTTTGAGAGCGTTTCCAAACACATGGATCTCTTTCCCTTTGGCACAACATCACTCCCCTAAATTAAACGTTTAATCCCGTCTCCTCCAGGAGAGGGGAGAGCTGGCGAGCGGGCATGGGGAAGGAAATCCAATACTCTGCAGAGCGCAAATCCCCCTTTCAGTTGCTTTCTGAATAAAAAATACCCCCGCGGCCACTTGCCAGACCCTTTCACCTCCCCAGGATGGGCCACAATTCGCTGCTCTACAGAGTGACTTTGTCGTGCTGCCCTTTCCAAAACTGGGCACGTTTGGGCTTTGGCCCCAAGGGCAGAGGGAGGATGCACAAAGCTCGACCCACACAGGGCTGTGCACAGTGAAGCAGGACGGCTTTCCTGGGGTTTTTACTTCAGTTCAGACAAGTTTGGGCAACTTTTCCCAGTGCCCAGCTGCGCAACACCCTGCACATCCATCCAGCGGGGTGCTAGCCCCGTGCCCATCCAGCTGTGGGCACTGCATCCATCTGTGCACATTACATCCAGCTGTGCACACTGCATCCAGCTCTGCATGTTGCATCCAGCTGTGCACACTGCATCCAGCTGTGCACACTGCATCCAGCTCTGCACGTTGCATGCAGCTTTGCTCACCGCACCCAGTTGTTCGCACTGCATCCAGCTGTGCACATCACATCCAGCGGTGTGCACTGCATCCAGCTCTGTGTGCTGCATGCAGCTTTGCTCACTGCATCCAGCTGTGCACGTTGCATCCAGCTGCGTGCACTGCACCCATCCCTGCGTGTTGCATGCAGTTGTGTGCATTGCGTCCAGCTGTGCCCACTGCATCCAGCTGTGCTGTTTCCAGCTTTGCTCACTGCATCCAGCTGTGCACACTGCATCCAGTTGTTTGCACTGCATCCAGCTGTTCCCCATTTCCAGCTGTTCCCCATTTCCAGCTGTTCCCCGTTTCCAGCTGTGCCCCCCCCCAGCCGTTCCCGCCGCGCCCCCTCCCCTCGGTCCGCCGCCGTCCCGGCATGCCCCGCTCCCCGTGACTCTTCACTTTTCTCCCCTTTTTGCCCGCCCCCCGGCGGGCCCGGCCGCCAATGGCGGGCGGCGAGCGGCGAGCGGCGGCCAATGGGAGGAGGAGGGAGGCGGGACGAAGGAGCCGGAGCAGCGGAGGCGGCAGGAGCAGGAGCAGCAGGGCCGGGCCTGGCGGCGGAGCAACGACCGGCACCATGGTGGGCACCGGCACCGGCCGGGGGGACCCGGGAGGGCTCGGGGGGTCACGGGGGGTCACGGGGGGTCACGGGGGGTCACGGGGGGAGGGCTGGGGGCACCACGGGGGCGTCCAGGGGAGTCCCGGGGAGTCCCAAGGGTTCCCGGTGGGGCCTGGGGGAGGGCCCCGGGGGGTACCGGGGGGGCTCGGAGGGGCCCTGGGGGGTCACGGAGGGTCCCGGGGGAGGGTGGAGGGGACCCGGGGTGGTCCCAGGGGGAGCCCCGGGGGGTGTCAAGGGCTCCCCGTAGGGCCTGGGGGAGGGCACCGGGGGGTACTGGGAGGGCTCGGGGGGACCTGGGGGGTCCCGGGGGGAGGGCTGGGGGGACCACAGGGGGGTCCAGGGGAGTCCCGGGAGGGCCCCGGGGGGTACCCGGGGGTGCCTGGAGGGTCCCGGGGGAGGGTTTGGGGGGACCCTGGGGGGTTCTAAGGGCACCCGGGAGGGTCCCGGGGCAGGGTCTGGGGGTTCCCGGGGGGTTCTCGGGGATCCCAGTGCAGCCCCCCCTCATCCCGCCCCATCTCGCAGTCGATCATGTCGTACAACGGCGGGGCCGTGATGGCCATGAAGGGGAAGGGCTGCGTGGCCATCGCCGCCGACCGGCGGTTCGGCATCCAGGCACAGATGGTGACCACGGACTTCCAGAAGATTTTCCCCATGGGGGAGAGGCTGTACATCGGGCTGGCAGGGCTGGCCACCGACGTGCAGACCGTGTAAGTGCCGCCCGGCCCCCGGGTTTGCAGAGCCCCCCTTTATGTGAGGGCTAACACCTGAGCATCACCGAGTTCCCTCCTTTGGGGAGGGCACAAAGCTGGTACCAGCACTCCTTTTCTCAGCCTCCCATCACCGGGGCTCTCTGGGGCTGGCTGCTGACAAGCCAAAAGGCTCTGGTTTACGTTAATGCTGTGCTCATCTTTGATCTCACAGCACACAGGGGTTGTGTTATTTCCCTAGTCTTTTATTTCTTGGGTTTACAAAGCTTCTGCTGATGTTTGCAATACGAGAACAGATTATTTTCTAAAAGTAAAACTGCACGATTTAAGGTATCGTCCCTGCTAAGACACCTGAATAATTTCACATATAAAAGGAGCTGCATCTGGGGTGCTCACCTGTTGCAGGCACGCATCAGATTTGCTACCTCAGCACGCAACAGAACACGGCCAGGCCTGGGTGAAGATGAAAGTGAAAGGAGCCTTCTCTGGCTTTAACGTTGTTTCTCCTCTCTTCTTGCAGTGCCCAAAGACTGAAGTTCAGGCTGAATCTCTACGAGCTGAAGGAAGGCAGGCAGATCAAGCCTCAGACGTTTATGAGCATGGTTTCCAACCTGCTCTATGAGAGACGGTAACTGTCAAACACCCGAGTCACTGCTTGTGTGTGAGTGAAGGCTGTGGCTGTCGGTACTGATCCCATTCCAGAGAGCTGGGAGGATGAGGAGGGCTCCTTGTAAAGACTTGTTTTGATATGGGAAAAGGAGATTTCCATCTAGAGACAATCTTATCTTCAATTTTCTTGCAAAACACTGGGTTTTGTTAAAATACTCCTATAACGGTACAAGTTCATTTACTTTGCCATGCTAAAACCATCACAAGATGCTTCCAGATTGATCTGAAAGATCCCCCAGCAAAAGCACCTGTGTAATATTTTCCTTGTATGGATGCTTACATGTGATGTGCGGCTGCTTCCAGGTGGCTGAACTGGAGGAAGACAGAGAAAAAACCTCTACTGTGCTTTTCTTCACAGGTTTGGGCCTTACTACACAGAACCGGTCATCGCTGGCCTGGACCCCATAACACACGAACCTTTCATCTGCTCTCTAGACCTGATCGGCTGCCCCATGATAACCGACGACTTCGTGGTCAGCGGCACCTGCTCAGAGCAGATGTACGGCATGTGCGAGTCCCTCTGGGAGCCTGACATGGTGAGTGAGGCGGCCAAGGTCAGCTCTGCTTCTTGGATTCAGCCTCCTGCTGTTAACTGGAGAACCGGACCTAAACAGGCTGGATGAAAAGCTCTGTCCTTTGATACTTCCTGGAGAAGTTCAGAAGAAAGAGGCTATAGCTTACAGCAGCCTGTAGGAAAATTCTTGCAGCATCGGGGATGATATTTTGAGGTTTGAGCAAAATCTGATGACTCAACACCTAGTTTTTACACCAACTGAAATAGTTTCTGTTCTTCAGGAGCCCGATCACCTCTTCGAAACGATCTCGCAGGCCATGCTGAATGCAGTGGACAGAGATGCTGTATCTGGAATGGGCGTAATTGTACACATAATGTAAGTGCTGCTCTCTTCCCCTACAGAACAGGTAGAATTCCACAAGCTGCATGTTAAAGTCAGTTGAGGGATCTTGCTCCCTTTCAGTAGCATTTTAGTAATGCTGTGTCCCTTCTAAGTGCTGTTTGATTGCTCATGGCTGCTCTCTGCTGCACACTGGCCAAGAGGATGCTCTTTGCCAAAGCTGGATGCATGGTTTGCTTCACAAGTCCAAATGCAGTCAGGAAGCTGCTTGTTTTGCTCATGGTGTTGCTTACTGCTGCTTACAGAATATCCCAGGCATTGCTGCTTATTGCACCTGCTGAGCTCCCCTGGGGAGCAGTGGCAGGAGGATGGGGTTTGCTGAGTTTTAACAGCCACCTTCAGGTTTAGATCATCCCACCTGCACTAGCAAACGAACCACACACGCACGTTGCATCTTGCTAAAGAAGTGATGCTCTTTAAGGAAGTATTTAACAGGAATTTACTGGTAGTTTTCTCTCTCTCTCCCTGTAGTGAAAAGGACAAGATCACTACCCGGACCCTGAAAGCTCGCATGGACTAGCCCAGCACAACTGTGCGTGCGTTTCACACCCCAGTCTGCTTGGACTTTTTTTTTTTTAATAAAATTCTTTATTGTAGTGAACTTTCCTTTTCTTGTATCTGAACGGTAGGTAGGTAATTAAGTTCTCATCTCTAAAGCTATCAGAAGGAGCTTGGGTTGCACACAGTGGTAGAGCTTATCTTTCTCTAAGCCACCTATCCTAACGTCTCCAGGCACACCTACATGTGGCAGAGCTTCAGCTGCATCCTAGGGAGTCAGCAGCCCCTCCCTGGAGGCAGTGTGAGCTTTTCCTGTTAGCTCTAATTTGTTCTCAGAGCCAATACTTGGTAAAATTAGTTTTTACTTAAGAGCCCCGGTTTCCAGGCATGTATAAACAGACTTTTCCAGCTGTGTTTAATACAGGACTTAAAACGAGCACATGCCTCGTGGAGTACCAGCTGATCAGGAGAACACTACACAGCACAGCAATGAGGAACAGATGTACACAAAGTTTTAATTTTATTTTTCTCTGGTTGGAGACTCATCTTGTAACATGCATGCATTTCAAAACAGTAACAGTGTCTCAAACTGCTCCTAGCAAACAGACAAGCACAGAGGACTTAAAATTCCTATTTAAAAAACAGCAGTGAAAAAACCTAGAATGCATTTTTTTTTTTTTTAGTTTTAAACTTAATTTATTCACATTTTTTCAGTTGCACTGATTAGCCCTGCCCACCCTTGTAACCTGTGTGTAATACACTCACTTGACACAACTCCATCCAGCTGCATTTAGCGGTGTGCAGCTAAACAAAGACCAGCACAAGTTCTGAGTGGTGAAAACCAAAACCACTAAAAACGACGGATGACCAGAAGTTGGTTCCCCACGCGTTGCCATTGCTATTACACAAGAATTCATTTCAAAGAGCAAGGAAAATCAGTAGTGGCTAATATGGATACTGGAGAATGGCTCTGCAGAAGTAGGGGAAGGTGACAGGCAAACCTGAAACGGGGCATTAAGACACGGCTGGGGAGAAGAGAGCTGTTTTGTTTTTGGAGCTTAGCATCATAACGATCTGTCGCAGATGGGTTACGCAGTGTTGCAAACCAAGTTTCAGTACACACACTGACTTCTGAAAGGTCTGTACCACCTCGGGGTTGAACACTTTGACCTGTGTGCAGCTTGAAGGGAGGCTTCTATAAAGACTGCTTAGTAGTCACAGGACTGGGAGGCAGCTGCTGAGACATCCTGTACACCAAACATGGCCTGTGACTACCATACAGCCTCGCTTTGTGCCTTAAACTGGGCTGAGGAGAGACCCCATCAAAGTTCCCACTGGAAGTAGCTGGGGCAGCGCTCCGGAGGGAAACACAGAGCTTTTCTCCCAGACAACAAAGAAGTAAGTCAAGGGCTGTAGTGCTCTTGCTGGCTACGATAAACCAAATTAAAAGCAGGATGCTCAGATGTGGGAGTACAGCCTCACTTACAGGAACCCAGGAGTCACCTACTGCCCCAGAATTTTCCTTGTGAGGGATTTTGTGCTCATGGCTATTACAATTAAAACCTGATCAATCAGAGATGGTCTGTGAGCCGAGAGGGGATTCCTCTGCTCCTGGCCATGAGAAGTGAACTCCCACTGACACTTGGTACATATCGCAGCTGCCAGGCCCTGTCCCTGGCACTGACACGAAGGCTGGGTGCTGCCTGCTACCTCCAAACATGGGGCTCCTGTTAAAGGGTGACCCATCAGCGTTCTCGAGTGGTTTTTATTGCACTAAAAGGGCAGAGCAGCACTCAAACAGTGACTGCACTCTGCCTTCTTCCTCTCCCACTCTTCTTTATGCCTAGGAGCTATCTCAGCAGGGAAGAGGCAAGCTCTGGCTTCAAAGCAGTTTGTAGTTCTTAAATTTGGACATTTTTGGCCCATGTTCAGAAAGAGAGAGGCCCCCAGCACAGGCAGGACGATGGATCGAGCAGCTCCCTTCTGACACACACTCACCCTGCCCTCAGGCACTGGAGTCACTCTGCCCACTAAGGTTTTCTTCCTTTTTGAAACTCCAGCTGACCAAAGAATCGCACTGCAACTTGAGAAATCCTGCACTACGCCTGGGATCAGAGCGATCTGCCTACCTACTGCAACTCTTGCAGCCGAGGGTGGTTGTCAGTCAAACGCACTTCAGTGTAAAGTGTTCCGCAGGGTACATGCTACAGACAGAAATATCTACATTCAGCCAACTAGAACTAAATTCACACCAGAAACAGACAACAAACTAGCACAAGCAGTTGTAAAACCAGAATTGAAAGGGCTGGGTTTTCTTTTTAAATACTTGAGTTAAAAAAGTGACCTAAAACAAGATTAAAAAACAAAACAACAACAACAACAAAAAAAGAAAAGAAAAAGTCCCTTTTAAAAACAAATCAAATATTTGCAGCTTCACCTCTTATTCTGGTAATAAAAATACTGTCTAGAAACAAAAATTAGCATTTTTAACATAATGCTACCTCTCAAAATGTAAACAATATACAAAATGCTTACGTTAAACAAAGTTACATACCTGGGTAATACATCATTAAGTGAGAAAATTGCATTTAATTACTTTAATACACACAGTATGGCAACTTGACAGAAGTGGCAGAATTGGGGAAGTGCTAAAGTGAATGGAGTTCACGGGGCTTTTTTGTATCACTTGGGCCAGAGACATCCAATTTAATTCTAGCAGGAGTTTGTTCAGAGTGGAGTACGAAAATACAGTTAGCTGCTCGTAAGCCCTTGGGATCAGTTCTGTAAAGACTGCTGCAGGAATTAACTGCATCTTAATTTCATTCCTGTTTACGAACTTCAGTGAATGAAATCGTTGCTCCTAGCTACACAAGCTCCATTCTTCTGTCTTTGGGTTGCTTGGTTTTTAGTGTCTCCTCGTAGGATGTCTGCAGTTCACTGATTTCCCCCTCTCTCCTCCCCCCCTTTCTTCTTCCTTTTTAACACAATTTAAGGATAAACAGTTTAAAAAATACAAGCTAGTTTCCCAAAAGGAGAACAGCAAACTTACCAGGCCAAAGTTGCAGATTCAATGCAGATTTTTAAAACTGTCAGGAATAAAAAGTGATTGGCATTTAATTTCCAATTGATAGTAAACGTAAGTGCTTATTTTTTTTAAGAGAAAAGCAACTGATATAATGCCCACAAAACTAAGCTGACAATACCCTCTAAGTCCTCCCTTTTCAAGGTGTCCTCATACCTGCACTTGTTTTGTGGCTTTGGCAGCTGGGCACCTTAAGACACGAGGCTCTCCGGCCTCTCGGACAACGGTGCCTTAGCCCCCCACGTTACCCCAAACAGGGACCGGACTACAGAGGCAGAAGAAATTTGTCCCACATCAAAGGGAATGACCCACGAATGAGTAAAGATTCGTATCCCATTACGACCCCCGATATTCACGTGTGACTTCCCAGACACCCTATTTACAGTGCGCTCTCACGGGCTCACTCTTTAGCCCCTTTTTTGTCCCCTTGGAAGCTGAGACCTGCGGCATTCACAGCGCGAGCGGGGGTCTGGACACAAACACCCAGGCCCACATCCAAAATCCAGACCAGAGCTAGCGTTAGTCTAGGGAAATTACCAGGATGGGATGAGCACCAGTTATCTCTCAAAAGGACCAAGTTCCACACAGCAAACTGTAGCACGCGTTACAGCACAGGACAGACATTCAGAAGAGCTTATTCCCGAAACAAAGGCATATGTGAAAACAGTTCCAAGGCAGATAAGCAACATGTTTCAACTGCAAGAGTTTGGTTCAAAACACTAAATCCTGCTCAGAAAGAAAAAGGAGGTTAAAAAAAGAACCAAAAGATCTGTAACTGTTGTGCAGCGGAGCTAACGAAACCCAAAGCAAGTCTGACAAGCTTGGCTGTGAAAAATATTACAAGCGTTCTGGAGACAAAACAGGACGTTATTCACGCAGATCAGTCCCAGTCTGGGGGGGGAGGAAAGGATGGGGGGAGAATCTGGCGCAAGTGTTCGAATATTTCCACTCCTTGACTGTTGCTCTAGAGAGGGGCATGGAGCAAAGAGTAAAAGCCATTCCAGCTCAAGTCCTGAGTCCTCTTGAGCAGCGGGACTCGCTCCAGCCCCAGCTCCCAGCACTCCCCACGGGTGGCGAGTCCAATTCCTTCGTGTGCAAGTCACATTGCCATCTCAAAAACAAACCAACCAGGCAAAGAACCTCTGTCAGGAAACAAATTCAAGTACCTGTTGCAGATCGGGTGAGTAAGGAAGACTGAACATTAGCTAGATTAACACTGGCAGAACCGCAATGTGAAGCTATAATCTAAGAGACATGGCAATTCCTGACTGAGGTGCAAGAGGGAAATGTTCCAGATAGTCAAATACTATCCCAAACCTACGGGCACAAAACACATTTTGCTTCTTCTTTCACAAACTCTTCATAGCTGGCCAATTTAAAGCACGATGGCTCTGAGCACATTATCGTCTGAGGTTGTGCAACGTCTCTACTACTCCTCACATTGTCATTTGAAGTTCTAGGAGTTACACCTTTTTAAGCGATCATCTTTGGTAGATGTTCATTTCCCTCATCTTTCTTGTAAATCAAGTGCAGTTACAAAAAAAAAAAAAAAAAAAGGTTTTGTTACTTAAATTAACCAAAAAATATAAAGTGTCCCAGTCTGAATTTACCTAAAGTTCAGCGACTCCTCCTTATCAGAGTAATATTTTCCGTCCTCGAAATGGTGAGCTATTTTCCTTCCAATTCCTACCAAGAGGGAAATAAAAGGGCTCGTATGTCTTTCTGTTAAAGACAGTCCAATAATAATAATAATTAAAAAAAAAAAAAAAAAAAGTAGTAGTTTGTGGAATCAGGCACTGCTTCACTCTCACTGGATGTGATCTAGAGCGACCCTTTTGTACAGTGCCACATGTCATATCCCTACGGGAGTCTCTTGATCAGAGAGGAGAAAACGTCATTAGAAAGAGCAGTGCAGAAACAATGCACTTTTCTTGTTTTAAAAAGCCCTCGAATCTACGTCTGGGCACTTCTGTAACAAAAACCCACTTTTCCACCTGGGTCAAGTGGACTGTTGGAGGGTGCACCTAGAATTAGTTTTCTCGTAAGTCACACAGTGCCACGCACTCAGTCTTGCTCACACACGCACAAACACACACACACACACACCCCACAAGCTGCTACAGTGTCTGTTTTAGTGTCACAGGCTGCGTTCTCTGGTTGGAAGTAGCCCCTCTTCTCTTCATTTTTCGCTGAAGGCTGAAGATGACTATGTCAGGATATTGGACATAAATTCGTTGAAGCGTTTCGAGTACTGCTCGGGGTTCACGGTGGAGATCTCTGCCCCAGCCTGCAAGGCAGAGAGGAGACAAGTCAGAACACCCTCCTCGGGAGGCAAACCCAAAGGGTGGGGGACGGAGGACAGCAGGGAGCGATCAGGACAACAAGGCCTGGCTGTGCTGGGAGAGACCCACAACAGAGCCTGCAAGTTCTAGGATAAAACAGGTCTAGAGAGATCCCCAAGCTGATTTTAGCTTCTTCTGCATCTTCTGCAGATCACCGAGTCAAAGCATTGCAGTTGTTCTTTTATGGTTTAAGAGGAAAAGCATGAAAAACTCCACGTCCCACTAATCTGGGGTTTTTGAGCCCTTTTGGGAAGTTCGAAGTTGATGCCAGGGAAGAGGCCTGGCCCCGAACGCAGTGTGAGGCAGACTAGAGGCATGATAATTATTTGTTCTGCTCCAGGAAGGAACAGGGAACCTCGGGTCTTGCTGTCCACCAACCAGAGGGAAAATCTTTCAAGACAGGCTGAGGAGACAGTGAAGGAACAGCAGTTCTTGGGCAAGGGATCACCAGAGGATTCCCATACTGGTAGAAAATCGGTGTCAAAAGGCATCACACACACACACAGAGGCACGCAGGCAAAGCAGAAGCCCCAGAGCCCATCCTCCCTGCATGCAGCAGGCTGCTTACCCCATGTTTCACCGTTTTGGCAGCGTGTGCAGCTTTCTTCTTCGCATCGTATGGCGTAAGAATGTCTATAATGGCCATGAAGTACACTTCCTTCTTGGGGGCACCTAGCGAGGCAAGAGAGTTGCTAGCACACCCTGAGCTGTGAGCGAAGCCCGGCTGCACCCCCCTCCTCAAGAAATACAGGGCAGGTCTGTGTCAGTGCAACCAGCAGAGAAAGCAAGGCAGCTGGAGGCTGGGGAAGGGCAGAGAACGACTGGAAAGGGCACAGCAGAGACCCCCACACTCCCTGAACGCTTAACTGCTCTCCAAGCATCACTTCCAACCTTTCAAACTCAACACTCCCACACTCGGCAGGGTCCCTGTCCCTCTGTGACAGCCCTTCACTCCACTTAGCTCAGGCAGACCAGAGGACACCTCCCCTGCCCTCCAGACCCTCTTGGGGGCAATGTTCCACAGTACTCACTTTCGTGACTTTTCATGGCATAGACGTCCACAGAAGGATCGAACTCTCCAGGCCCAAAGAAGCGAGGGTAGTTGAGGAGATTGCCAGGGCTGTCGGGGGGCGTGCCGTAGGAGGAAATGGGGTTGCCTCCAAGGCCGTCGTTCTCACACTCCTCATCCTCTGCCCGATCCTCCACTTCCATCTCTTCCTGCTCCGCTCGGTCAACATCGTGGATCCCGACCAGCAGGCTGTAGTCCATAATCTTCAGCTGAGCTAAAAACTGGGAGAAAGAGGTGAGCGGGGAAAAGAAAAAGAAAAGAGTACCCATGTGGGATCAGAAATCGTCAGTCCGGCCCCTCCCAATATCTCCCTAAGAAAGTGCAGTAGTGAAAGCTAAACCCTTTTATTAGACTATTTATTATTTACTATTTATTTTTAGACTATTTATTTTTTACTAATTAGTAGATTAGACTCTACTCCACAGAATCTACCCAGGCACTCGGATGCCCTCTGCCACCAGCACAATCCTGACTGATTTGTGTGGCTGGTGCAGGAGTGACCTGCTGCTCAGCCCCTGCTGGACTGCTTGGGCCAGAGGCCCCAGAATCCAGGTATGGGAGGCACACTGGGAGTAAAAGCTGTCCCCAGGAAACTCTACCTCCACATCCCGCTTCAGCTTTTCCAGGAAGTTCTTTTTACTCTCCTCCCCAACGTGCAGCTTCTGACCCTCATTCAAGAAGTCATTGTCCTTGAACGTTGGCAGATCCTTGGCCTGCAACAAAAAGCCCAAGTCAAATTCTCCACGCCCCAGAGGAAGGCAGGTATACAGCTCCTTCAGCCACGTGCTGATAGTGCTCAGAAATCGAGTGTGGGGTGGCACCAGAACATCTCCTGCCTGTTTGTAAGGCCTCATCCTGTCCACTAAGCATGAAAAACGCAAGAGGCAGAGCACAGCACATCCATGTGCTCCCTGTACCTCAGGGGAGGTGAAGGGAGACAGAGAGCAACTCGGCTTTAAAGACTGCCAGGAAGACGTGCTGCAGGCTGACAGCTGGGCTCTAGCCAGAGACGATCCAACCAGCTCCCAGAATAGACAAGATATGCATTTTGTTATTTTCTGACTGGCGGAAGAAAAAAATGCTTCTTTCCCTGAAGACTTGCGGAAAAAATTAAAACCACTGTGTTTTGAGGAATTTGTTTGCAACAGGCCCCGAGGAGTTCTCAAGGATATAGAACATACAACCCCTTGTGCAACTGGGAATTCAGTTATTTTCTTCTTAGAATGATATATGAGCGTGCGGTGGCTTTATATAGATCCAACACGAGTAGTCTGAGACAAACTGCACGAGCAGAAAAAGCCAGAGACTAAACAGCCAGTGAGCCAGGGATACTTGGGCACCGTGCAGCCGTGCCTTGATGCCAGGGCTGTTGGTGTAAGAGGAACTTCCTTTGCTTATGACAGTGACTAATTCTGGGGCAAGCTGAAATGGGATTCCTCTATGGTCTCCAGCCTGCAAAGGCCATGTGTGTGTGCAAATCAAACAGAAAAGTAGCACCAGGACTTCCCACGGCAGTGTCAGAGCCCAAGTTTTCAGGGGCAGGATTCTTGGCTGCAGGTTCCCCTTAACGGCACCAGGAGCCAATTTTACAAACATGGTGAGATACGCCAAGAATCGGAGAAGAGCTGGGCTGGTTTGTACCATCTCTGCCCAAGCAGTTCCTGGGCACAGCCTGGAAGGTGGCACACACACAGGGTATTGCTCAGGGCCCGTTTAACTTCCCCTGCTCAGCACCCCTTGGGAAGAGGGAAGTCAGTGGGATCCCACCTGCTTCCAAAGACCAGGAGGAAGGGAAGGCTGCTCGGGGACAGTCCGTACCTTCTCCTTATCGCTCGCTTCCCTGGATACTGTTGAGCCCTAGCAAAAGAATAAAGAGGTCGTTGTTGCACAGTGTTTATATTCCTGAGGAATTTATTGACAGCATTTAAGTCCTTTGTGCAGGTTAAAAAAAAAAAAAAAAACAAAACAACAAAACAAAACAAACCACAAAAAAAACAAACCACCTAACAAACAAAAAACCATGTTCCCCCCCCAATATTTTAAAACCAGTATCAAATCCCTTTTCATGCCTGAGACAGACTTGCAGGCCTCCCTGGTGTAGCACAGGCTGCTTGGAATAGGAGAACTGAATGTCATTTGAGTCTTAAGTGAAGCCCTAGCCAGAGACCCCAAAACCTGGGTCTCTGGACCTTCCCAAGCAGGTGTTACGAAGACCAACTCTCGCCCTCCCAGAAAAGGAGCCCTCCCTTCCGTGACTGCCCCCAGACGCTCACCTTCAGGTCGTATTTCCGATGCACAGTCAGCCTGTGGCTGAACACGTTCCTGGTAACCACCATGTAGGTTTCCACTCCATCCACGGTGAGCCGGTACATGCCAAGGAACTGGGGCAGGAGGGTGTTCCCGTGGCACTCCACGATGAACTGGGGAAGGGGAGAGAAGGACAGCACTGTCAGACAGAGCCCACCCCTGACAGGACACAGCAGGGCAGGTCTGCTGTTGGCACTGGCCAATATCACTTCTTGGGGTTATGCAAACGGATCTGAAAGTAAGGAGCAAAGGACTGGCAGCTAACATGGGCCAGGGCAGAACATTTCCAGTGGTGCCACTTGCCTCTCTTCCCAGCTGCAAGCAGCTGCCTCCTCCCCAGCCCCTTTGGAAAGGCTCATTCAAAGCACTGAGTTCGGAGCATGCTTACAGGGCTCAGGTAACTTCATCATTCACTGAGGCAGGTGACAGGGTGAGCTGTGAAGGACTCAGAGCTGTGAAGCAGCAGGCTGGCAAGCCCTAGTTGGCTCCCAGGTGTGACGGAACAACGCTGCTTTCCTCTGCAAAAGCTGTTTGCAAGCTCCGCCAGGTCGCTCACTGCGCATCCGAGCTCCAGTTCTCCAGCACATCCCGAGCCGTTTGCCACCTCCCCTCCCAGCGTTCCAGCCTCCCCCTACCTGATGGTACTTCTTTAAGATGTTGTGCATCTCCGCCACGTCCTCGCTTGACACCGCCTTAATGACAAACCTCCTGTCGTAGGTGGTGAGGAAGCGGGCCCCGCAGCGGCCCTGGCTGTCGCTGTTCACCGGGGCGCTTCGCGTCACCGAGTTCTGAGGGAAACAGAAGAGAAACGTGAGGAGGAGGAGAGGCAGGAGCTGCCACCCCCCCCGGAGAAGAAAGAAGAGAAGTCTCAGAAGGCAGGTGAGGCACGGGTGACCAGGACCAGCTCCACGGCCTGGCTCTGGAAGAAAAGCCAGCCCAGGGACGTGATGCTTCGTAGCCGTGGCCGTGTCCCAGCCCAGCTCCCGAGCACACACACAAACGAGCTGTGACTTAATCAGAAAGCATCTTCGAGCTCAGAACTGCTGAGGTTAAAGCCCACTTGACTTATTGAGAAGTCTGAACGTGGAGTTCAGAGCTTTCACCTAGGCCTTCACTTTGTTAACATTGTCCTACTCCCACACCTGGCACGCACTTCTGAAGATTATTATTATTCTTATTCATTAACTAATTGGTTTTTAAGAAGGCAGTATCAAAAGAGGTTGGACTCGATGATCTAGAGCTCTCTTCCATCCTATAAATTCTGTGATTCTGTGAAAACTTCTTAGGATTTCCTCCTGGGAAACAAAGAGCTGTCAGGATATTTCCAGGGTTTAAGTAAAAAGGGAACAAAACGAACGAGAGCGGCCTGCCTTCCTTCCCACCCCAAAGCAACGCCCAAGCTGGCAAAAGTCTCAGGAACTCTTCACAGGTCATTCAGAAACCAGAAGCCAGTTATTCCTACAATCGGATGAAAAGGATTGTGAGTATAAATAGCCTGGCTGTTCCTCCAACAACCAGCAGCATCTGTCTTCATCTCCCTGTCTCCACCCTTAGCAACGAAGCACTGCAGCTTCTTTTTGTACGTGCAGCACAATTGGAAAATCCCAAGCAGACCGCAGAGCAGCTGCCTGCTTCCTTCCCTGAGCCACACCACGGCTCTGTTCTCATCCACCCCGATCCCTTTTCCCAGGTGGGAGGACTTTCTGCGAGCCCCATCCTTCTGTTCAACCACAACTCTCCCAGACTGACCTGAGCAGGTCGCCAGGCTCCTCTGCCACTGCTCAAAAACCGCTTTCCAGTCACCTGCGTGTGCTCAGGAGCCATTTTGTCAACCCCCAGTACAAGGCTCAAACTGGTATTTCCTCACCACTGGTGCAGCTGGGGACAGCTGTGCTCCCAGACACAGCAGCACTGACTCCTGAGCCGCGGTCGTTAGCTCGAGGTGATGTCTTTCAGGGTCTCAGGGCTGGCAGAGCAGCCCGGGATGTATTTTTTTAGCTACCCATTACACCGTTCTCGCCTCCTTTCAGCCGTCTGAGGAGCAGACAGCAGAGGGAGCCTGCTCTTCTGCAGACAGGCAGGAGAGCAGAGCCTGCTGAGACCCAGGGATTTACCGTGTCACGCTGCAAGCGAGCCGAGAGGTTTCCTTTCAGAACGAGGCATTTAAAGCCTTTAAAACTTTAATGAAGCAGGGGAAAAACTCTGCTCCTGCCAATGGCTTTAGAAGCTGTCAGGAAAATAAAGGCAAACAAAAAACCCTCACTTCTTGCTGACATTTGCAAACGAGTCCGTGCTACACAGTTTAATCACCCCTCACCTCAAAACCACAGAGCGTTTCTGCTGGAGGAGATGGGAAGCAGAAACTGTGACCACATATGGACATTACCAAACTCCCAGCCCTTAGGTTTACTTCATTCCCTTCCTGTCATTTCCACCTCCTCCAGAGCTGGAGCGTTATATTTAGCATCCTGGCTCAATTCCCACTGCATTTTACCCACCTGAATTTAGCTCGATAAACGTTTTCTGCTTTCTGTTCTAACCAGAGACTTTTAAACAGCCGAACGGCTCTGCCCGAGGTGGAAGAAGCAATCCTTCGGAGCAACAAGTGAGGTGTAAAGGACAGACCAGGTCATGGGAACCAAGAGGGCTGGGGGTGCTCCTACAGCACTTCCTATGGTTTTGACCACTTCTTAAACACAAAGAGAAAAAAAACTTCCAAAATATACTACAGGAGATGGACAGGGAGAAAGAATAATTAGCAGAAATCACTTCACTGCATGCAAGGAGTGCATTAAGGGGCACGGAGGAAGGCAGCACAAAGCAGTGCCCCAGCCCAGGCAGCCCAGGGGCAGGGTGCTGCTGCCCAGAGAACGGGCACAGCAGGACGAGGGGGAAAGGAGAAGGAATAATCCTCCAGGGAGCTGGGCTGGCACCCAGAGCGGGGCAGCAGCCAGCTTTTACTGCTCCCCCTGGGGATGGCCGGCCCCTTGTGAAAGAAAAACAAAGCAAACCATCAGTTCTGCACCAAAAAGGCGTCTTGCTGAGCAAACACCCTCAGTGTGCCTGGCTCCAGCACGATGGGGCAGGGAGCAGAGGAGGAGGACGGTCCCCAGCAGCCAGCAGAGGCGACTGAGACACAGAAAAAGAAGCAAAAAGCCCCTGGCTCCGATGCCAGTGTCCTCAGAGGTTGTCCCTTCTCACAGAGGGACCCAAGAGCTCCCCCCTGGGTCTGGGGACGGGGCAGAAAAGGGGTGCAGGTGCTACGCATCTGCTCCTCGTGCCACGAGACCAGAAACCAGGTGGGGTACCCCCAGTTCCTCACTAAGCTAAGCAAACCCAGCTCTTTGTTCCATCAAGCTCAGAAGAGGAGCTGCTCAGGCAACAACCTAGACATGGGGAGACCTCAGAGAGTCGTGGGGAAGGCGCACACACACGCACGAGTGGCCGTACCACCAGGGAGAAGCAGCTCAGCGAGATTCACGGGAAATAAAGAACAGAAAGAGCACAAAGCTTGCAGCCCTCAGCCCCGCCAACGTGCTGCTCTGGGCTGGCAGGTTGCTGAGCATTTTGGTTGAAGCCCTCGGCCACTCAGTGCTGGCGCCATGCCCGCCTGTATCAAGGGCAGCGGAGTGCCAAAGATAAGGGGTTTAATTACCCAGCACTCGGCCGGCTAAAGGCCACGCAGAGATCAAAGCCACCCTCTTCTGCCCCGCTGGCTTTCCCCTCATCTAAGTGGCCTCTGAGCAGCGGGTTCTGCACAGCCTCCTGTGTGTGAGGCTGTGCACCCAAGGGTGGCCCTGCTGGCAGAGCTGCAGCATCTTTCACTTTTCACCTGGAAAAACCCAATTCAGCACTTAAAGCAGCACCCAAACCTACAGAAACACGACAGGCTCACGTTCCCTGCAGATCTGGCTCGTTGTTATCCCCCAGCCCCTGCCCACACCATGGGCTCTCCGGAGCAGGGATCATCTTTTCGTCCTGTGATTGCTCCGCTGCTGGGGGACAACGGTAAAACCATTCAAACCGTGCTTATAAACCCAAAAAACTGACCACAAATAATGTCGGTACTGTGTTTTCTCCCCCAGCTTTGTTATTGTGTCCCAGAGAACGGATTCAGGAGGGCAGGGAGAGGAGAGAAGGTACCTGGTAGTCTTGATCATCAATCCCAAATCTTTCCCGGAGGTTTCGGAACACCAGCGGGCAGTACTCCTTAAATTTAAAGCGACTTGGCAAGTTCTCCCTAGGGCAAAGCAGAACAGAGATCCTTGTGAAACGATCAGCTGGTGAAACCAGGCTCCCTTCGCCTCCCACTACATCACCCACCCCGGATATCCAAGCCCCCTCCTGCCCACGAGGGCCCCGTTCTGCCGATGTTTGCCCCTTTTTGGATGCCTACAGAAGTCATCTGGTGCAGGACTGCTGGCAGGAGCCTTGACTCCTGCCAGGTTTGACAGAATAATTTCTCTTTCCTCCTCCTTCGTCGCTTTGCTCCGTTCGGTAGCGCAGCTGCCCCCTGCCACACGCTGCTGCTGTTTGAGATGAAAAGCTGGAGGAAATCGGGGGGAAGCTCTGATTTCAGGCCGGATCAGATCACCGGGGCATCAAAATAAAGGTCAGCGTGAGCCAAACCTCGCCCAGAACACGGAGAGGTTGACTCAGCTCCAGCCTGGCACGCTCCAGAGCACTCCAACGAGCCCAGCACCGTCCCTACCCCTCGCTGCCCGGCACAGCAACCCCCAGGGCTGGGGGACATCCCCCTCCCACGTCCCCGTGTCCTGCTACGTGCTCCTGGCAGGGCCAGATCCTCTTGGCATTAGAGCAGGGAACAAACCCAAAGGCCTCCACCCCACCAGCTGCCCCTACACAAAGGGTTTTAGGTACAAATAAGCTGTGGAGCTCACGCTTACTTGTTAAATAGGTGATTGTCCACCTTGATCTTACTGTAGGCTTTGAAGTCGTCGGGCATCAGCATGACAGGGACGGGAACATTGCTGAGTTCATTGATCTGAAAGAGAAAGGAAAAGCAGACTCAAAACCCATATTCCACCGCCCTGCAGCTACCAACCATGGGTTCACGGGACGCCAGCTACCCCAGGAGCTGGTTTTGCAGGGCTATAACCCATCGGGCTGCTCAGACACCTCTCATTGAATCAATCACAGGGAGAGTGCTCCCCAGCCACCCTCAGCCCTTTCCTCTGATCGTTTAGGATCCAGCTTAGAACCGAGCCCAACCTACAGACCAAGAAACAGCAGATTTCATGTCTTAAATACCTCCCCTTTGCCTTTATTTGGGAAGCGTTGCATCAGCCCACTTCTGGACTGGTTCTCGGTGCTACAAGCCACGGATGGGCAGCTCCTCCACCACGAGCAGCCAGCACACGGAGCGGGCAGCGCCGCGCAGCTCCCTGCGGGTGCTGTTTCCATGTTTGCTGTCTCTGGTTGCTCTTTATCCCACCTTCTCCGGAGGGATGAGTCACTCCACTCGATTGTTTTTGCTCCTCAGCCATGTGTGGCAGCCACAGGGACAGAGGGGAGCAGAAGAAGGAACGCTCAGCTAAGATCCTACGGACAGGCTCATGCCGCAGCGCCCCGCGGCCACCACTGCTGGTGGTGCTGGGCTGCCCTGCCCCAGGCAGTGCCCTAACGAGGAGCCAGAGCTCGAGAGCAGGCAGTGCTGGAGAGCTGCAGGCAGCTCTGGCAGCTGCCAGCTCCAGGTTTTGCTCCCAGCACCCAAAGCCCAGCAGAACGGGTGACCCCCAGCACGCCTGGCACCTTCCTGCCGCGTGGGGACGGGGTGCAGGCTGCCAGCCTCGGGACACGGAGCCCGGTGCTGGGGCTCCCTGCGTGCACAAACAGCCCGGAGATGCTGCCACGTCTCCTGCGAGGAGCTGGAGGCAAAAAGAAGCAGGAAGAAACCATCCTGCAGCGGGATCCGCGGCACAGCTCGGCTCCGCGAGGGGCACGGAGGCGCACGAGGCCGCCCCGGTGAGGTGGGCACTTTTCACATCCTCTCCCTGTCGCTCCCGATGGAAAAACCAGACCAGATTTAACAAACGTCAGACTGGAAAGACACAGACACGCGCCGCAAGGAGGAACGGTGCCTATTTTCAGAGGCTGCCATCCCACACAGCACAGCAGCAGAAAGGAAAGCGGCCGCCGCTCCGCCAAGAGCCCCGCCGGTGCTCCCTGAAGCCCTGCCCGGTATTTCCTTCACAGCAGCACCCAGGAGCATTAAGCACTCCCATGAAGTGCTTCGGGACGTGTGGGGAATGCATAAATCACGTCACACGCCTCCCTGGGCTGTGATCACAGCAGAGCAGGAGGCCAAAACCTCCCCGGCTTCAGCCACGGGCTTCATCCTGCACCGAGCGAGCCCTTGGGCGAGAGGGAAAGGAGAGGGAAAGGGAGAGGGAAAAACACCAGTGGGAGGCTCTCAAACCCCGGGGTCCACGTCTCAGCCCCGGCGAGCCCCCTGCTGTCACCTTCCCGCTGGCAGAAAGGGGAAGAGAAAATTGCTAACCCTGTGCCGAGCCAGAGGTGCTGCCTCCAGCCCTAATTACGGCTGTCTAACGGGAGGGGAAGCCCGGCAGCACCACGCCTGCTCTCAGCCCCCTTCCCGGCGGTGCCGAGGCACAAAGATGCCGTTTGCAGCCCTGCTCCAGCACAGAGGAAGGGTGCTGATGGCTGGGAGGGAGCAGCAGTCGGGAGATTTTCTCCTCCCTGCCAGGAATTCAGAGAGGAGCGCGAGCAAAGCGAGATCTCAAGACGTCTCCGGGTGTCCTCGTTTCTGCCCAAAGCAGAAACCCCAAAGCAAACCTCTCCCAGCTTCCAGCTGCGTGCAGCAGAGCTTTCTGGATGCTTTGGGATCCTGGCTCTGGAGGACAGGGAGAAGGAAGGGATTTGTGCCACGGATTGCTGCCTCACGGAGCTCCCCAAGGAGCTGAGGTGGCCGCCCGTGGTCCCAGCGCTCGCGGCAGGTCCTCCACCACCATTAGATGGCTCCTGGTTCCTGCCACCAGCCTGAGATGAAGCACGGTTTGGGGCTGATTGACTGATTTATTCGGTAAGAGGGACGTGCCCTGCATGTTCCCACAACTCCAGCGCTTGATCCTTTTCTCAGGACCCCGAGGGAAGAGGAAGGAGAAGCCCCCACCCCGTGCCGTGGGTAGGGGAGACCCCAGCCCTGCCTTCTCGCGGGGCAATCCCACGAGTGGCAGGGCCTTTCCACGCATCAGCACCACCCAAAACCACCAAACCTGGCCCCAAAGCAAGCAGAGAAGAGCAGCGGCCGGCGCTGCCCCGCAGGGCTCCTCTCCTGCGCTTATCGTGGTGGAATCTGAGCAGCCTCGGGGAGCGCCGTGACGAGCGCCTGGCACACGTCTGCTCTCTCGCCTTCTCCCCAGGCAGCGGCGTGCAGCAGATTATATTTAGCAGAGCGTGGCCCCGGGCATTTATGCCACGGGAGGCAAGGTCACAGCAAGGTGCCCAGCACCCAGGTGCCCGGCAGTCCCTCAGCCTGACCCCGCTGTGTCCCCCGGGTGGATCCCACCCGTACCAAGCGTGCCCGGAGCTCTGGAGCTCTCCACGGGGCTGGCCTCGAGGTGGGCAGAGGGCTCTCGGGCAGGGCTGTGCCTGGGGCATCTCCACAACCCCCTCCTGCAAAGGATTTAGAGGTCCCCAAGCTGTAAAAACCTCGGAGGTGCTGCTGTGGAGCACGAGCTCTTGGTGCCAGCGCGGTGCTGGCTTTCTCCAAACCATCCAGCCCTTCAGACCGAACCTGTCTTTGAATCCTCTTGCACACGAGCCTGTTTTTGCAGGGTTTCCTCACGCCAGGAGCTTCCCATTTCCCCACTGGGCAGAAAGATCCCCAACAGGGATCAGCCCTGAGCTGACAGCACCACCGAGAAGAGCATCTTGCTGCTGCCACCTGCACCAAGCAGCAGCTCCCACGAAATTGGTCCTGCCCCAGGTCACAGCACGCAGGGCTCAAACCCGACGGCCTCACAGAAAACTGGGCACACACCGGGCTGGGAGGGTCCCAGGGGATTTAAAACCAAGCCTCAATTCAGACAAACCGCCTGGCATCCTCACCAGGCATTGCTGGAGGGATGCTTCACAACTCCCGGCTGGTTTCTCACCTCCTTCCGAGACCAAAGGACAGCCCCGTGCCCGGAGTTGTCCCAGCAGGGGACAAGGCAGCGGGTGACAAGGTGTCAGGACAGCAGCAGGCGAGGGAGGCAAGAGGAGAGCCCCCCCCTTCTCCCCTGAGCCTCAATTCTCCCTCCTCGCCCCTCTGCCTGGCAGCAGAGGAGCAGTGGTCAGCAGGACCCTGGGTTTATCCGCGGCTGATCACTTGTCCCTGCCACCAAAGCCAATTCCTTTGTCAATAAATCACGTTTCCATACTCCGTGCCGCTCAGGGACAGCTGTCAGAACGGACGGGCCAGGCACAATTTGGTTTCAAAACCTGACTGGAGCCTCAAAGTGGCAATTACCATTAGCAAATGGATGGGAAAACGCAATTTGTTTACTAACAGGATCCAGATGATGGAGCGTGAGAGCCTCCTCTCCGGGATTCTTTACGACAGGAACTCGTGCAGGAAAATACCAACGCTTTGTTCCTCTCAGCCTTTCAGCCCGGCACCTCCAGGTAGCTCCTGCACGCCAGCTCCACCTCACAGCACCCCGAGGAAGCAGCTGGGACACGTGCAGCAAAAAATCACCTCGACCAGCACGGAGACGAACCCAAACCTGCAGCAAAACTTTGCAGCTCTCAGCACGGAACAACCAGGCAAGGGCTAGAGGGAGCAAACCCACCGTTTTTCCATGAATTAGAGCATGATTAATCAGCAGCCGGCCCAACAAACCCCCGTGCAACGCTGTGATGATTCTTGGAGTTGATAATTTCTACCAGCGCCCTGGGGACGCCGGCGTGCCTTGAGAGAGAGGGAAGCTCCCGGTGATCGCGGAGCCTCCTCTTTGGGATCAAAGCACTCAGAAGCCTGCTGGCGAGCAGTCCCACACCCTGACGGGCTGCAGCACGGGCAGAGCAGGCAATATTGTACCCCCGGGGGGGCAAACGGGGCTGAGGAGCACAAAGGTTCAGCCTCCTACCCGCATCCTGCAGCAGTGCTGGCTCCTGAGCCCCGCGCTGCTCGCTGAGCTGCCCCCCAGCAGCTCTCTCCTCATTTCCCCCAAGGGAAGCAGCTCCTGGAGTCCCTGCTTTAAAAGATCACCCCCTTTTCAACAGAAATGGGATTTTTTTAACGCCTGCCAGCATCCCCGGACCCTCAGGGATCTGTGAGGAGCGGCGTCGCGCCCCACCGAGGCTCTCCCCTCGCTGCCGGGGGGCTCCCGAGGAGGCACCAGGAGCAGGGAGCCGCGGAGCCGCGTCGCCTCCCCCAGTGCCATGACAACAGCAGGCACGAGCAGAGCTTCCACGGAGCCATCTCCACGTTTGCTGGATCGCTCAGTGCCAGCTAGCAGCTGACAGAGGCAGAAATCGAGGGCGAACCTCCAGGACGCGGCTCCCTCCTCTTAGCCGCAAGATCCCACGCGGGGTCCTCTCCCCTCCGTGGTTTTCTGGCTCGAAATCTGGCTGCTGGGCTGACACCACCCACGTTTGGCCCCGTTTACGCCAGCCTCAGCCCCACCCCGGCTCCGATTGCTCCCAGTTTTGGCTGGGGACCACCGGGACGGCCCGGACCCAGCTGAGGATCTGAACAGAACCTCCTCCAAGCGGTATTCCAGAACCAGCTCCTGCTCTCCAGGCGCTAACATCGCAGCTCCAGATGCTCCCCAGCCCCTCTCCAGCCCCGTGGCTGCTCCCGGTGCCCCCCAGCCCTCTCCTCCTGCCCTCGCAGCAGCTGCCGGTCCGCCTGCTCGAACACCAGGCAGGGCCGAGCCGCTGCCAGGCTCCGTTAATGGACCCAAGAGAATTTCCTCACTCAGCAGAGACGGAGGATTGCATAAAACGCTCGCTTTGTTTGTTTGTTTGATTCGTCCACGGGAAAGTTCATCCCAATGCCACGTTTCTGACAGCGCGTTGTGCCGCAGGGACCCCGGGGCAGGTCCCACAGCCCCGGGATCCACCCTGCCCTGAAAAACTGGGGTGCAGAATCCCCTGTAAGATACCTAACGACGTTCAAAGCCTCTCCTGAAGATCCTCACGGGCTGCCCAGACCCATCTGCTGGGGCAGCACCAGCAATTCTGCTCGCTGGATAAGCGGGACACCAACACCTCGCCCTGCTCTGCGCAGTTTTGGGTGTGTTGAGCAACCACAAACGCTCCGGCACGGCCACGCCAGCTCCCGGCCCTTCCAGGCACCCCAAGGCTCGCCCCAACGCAAGCCGAGAGCAGAGGCAGCGAGCTGGAGGAATAAAATAGGAAAGAATCTGCTGGGAAACGCTGGGTGCCTGCCCGAGGGTGAGGAGGTCACGGCTGAAGTTTGCTGAACCCTTCCCCAGCCCCTCGGGGTACGGTCCTCGTTTCTGGCAGCGGTTCCTTCATAAACTCATCCGATGCAGCTCGTTGCTTCGGCGTTCCCCCACAGCCATCAGCTTGCCTCCTTCCCCGTGCCCGAGTGTTTTCACGGCCAAGTGCTCCAAAAGTTACAGCGCCCTGACCCCGAGCCTAAAAATGATGCCAGAGCTCCCAGCACCGGGCAGCTAAAAGGGGACATCTCGCTGCCACCGAGCAGCAACCAGCCCTAGGAGCCCACAAACGGAACCGGGAGGAATCTCCCCGATTTCCCCGTTTCTTCACGGCTCCTAACAGCATCGCTGATCAAAGCCAGCGAGCAGCAAGCACTGGGAAGATCCTTTGAGGAAGACAATGCGGCGCTGAGCTGCACTTGGGAGCTTTCATTCCGTTGTCACGCGAGCTGGGAACGTAATTCTGTGTTTCCAGAGCGTTATTTGCTTCTGCAAAGAATAAACCCCGACCCTTTTCGCTCTCTAGAAATCCCCCATTAATGCAACAGGGAAACGGGCGCCTGAACCCGAGGGTGCATCCGCCGAAGGGATGAGGATCCTGAACCCTTTGGGCACCTGCAGCACCTCCCGGAGCAGCAGCCACTGCTTGCATCCCTGCTGCCCTTCCTGTGCCAGGTCTGTGCCAGCCCTTACAGAGAGGGGAGGCTTCCAGAGGAGCCCATGAGGACGGGCTGCTCTTAGGGACGAGCAGCGGAGGTGGCCCCGGAGGCGTTTCCCCGGGAGCTGCTCCCGGTACCGACCCCCGGGGGAAACCGAGGCCGGGCCCCGGGAGCACAGGGCCGGGGTTCTGGCAGCTGAGAGCCCTAAAGCAGAGGGAGGCGGGTGGCAAACGGTGCCCGAGGGATTTAGGATGGAGCTGGGAGGTGTCAGGGCTCCTGCACAGCCAACGAGGGGACGCAGGGGAGCCCCCCAAAAAAATAGGCAGGGCCCTGAGCGAGCAGGGGGGGGGCTGAGGAGGGGGTGAGGAGCTGGGGGGGGGCTGAGGGAGGGCCCGGGGGGGGCTGAGGGAGCCGGGGAGGGGACGGCCCCGGGGGGACAGGGGGCTGGGGGGGACAGGAGGGGTCGAGGGGGGCTGGGGGGGGGCCCAAGGGGACCGGGGGGGGTTCCACGGAGCCCCCCTCATGGGGTGGGCGCCCAGGGGCCGGGATGGGGGGGGTATGAGGGGGTGTGGGAGGGTGTGGGGGGGTGTGAGCCCCTCGGTGAGGGCCTGGGGAGGGGGGGGGGGGGACCGGGGGGGGCTTGGGGGGAACTAGGGGGGTCCGGGGGGGGGCTCGGGGGAACCGGGGGGGTCCAGAGGGGAACCAGGGGGGGCTTGAGGGGAACTGGGGGGGTCCGGGGGGGAACCGGGGGAGGCTCAGGGTAACCAAGGGGGCTCGGGGGAACCGGGGGTGAACCGGGGGGGGCACCGTGGGGTCCCGGGGGTCGCTCACCGTGTGGTTGGCCCCCCACATGAGGACGCTGAGCAGCGGCTCGGAGGCCCGGAACAGCTTCACCTTCTGGCACACGAAGTGCTTCTTCTTCGTCTTGGTTTTGCTGGCGCTCAACGCCGAGCTCAGCCCCCCCACGACCCCCCCACCCCCCCCACCTCCCCCTCCTCCCCCCCCCGCCGCCGCCGAGCCCCCCGCGCAGTTCGAGGCCATGGCGGAGCCCCCGAGCCCCCGGCCGCGCCCCCCCCTCCCCTACCGCATGGTCCCGCCCGGCGCGGCGCCTCCCCCCCCCCACACACACCCCCAATGGTACCGCCCAGCCCCTGTCAAGCCCCGGCGCCGGCCTGGCCCCTCGGTTCCTTCCCTCCCCCCCCCCACCTCGCTGAGGTGGTTCCGTCCCCGCCTCCCTGTCTTTTTTTCAGCTCCCCCCCCCCCGCCTGCCCCCGCAGTGGTTCGTTCCGCCGCGCCCGGCCGAGCCCCGGCGGCGCCGCGCTGAGGGGGCGCCAAGATGGCGGAGGGAGGGGGCGGGGCTGGGAGGGACCATATGGCGGAGCGGAGGGGGGGGGATAAATAACGGGGGTGCTGAACGCGCGGCGAAACGGAGCCGGTCACCGGTTAGCCCCGGTGCGAGCGGAGCGGAGCGAAAAGAAACGGGGTTGGGTTGCGGCGGGCGGCTCGGCGAGGAGCGGCCGCTGGGAAAAGAACGGGCAGATAAAATCCGCCCCCCCCTCCCTCCCCGCCCCAAGGTGGTCTCGCCCAGCTGGCGTGCAGTCCCCGCCCGGGCCACGCCCCCTCGCGGGGATGGACCAATGAGCGGCGAGGCGGCTGGAATTATGAATGGGCCGCTGCTGACGTCACGGGCCACTACTAGAAGGCGCCCCCGGTGCGGCTCCACGGTTCCGTACGGCCCCGGAGCCCCCCCAGCGGCACGGGAAGGGGCAGGGGCGGCACGAACGGCTCGGAAAGGACGGCTCCGGGACGGACGGCTCGGTAGGAACGGCTCTATTGCAAGCACAGCCCTCTGCTGCCGCGCACCGACCCCGCACCCGCACCCTGTGTGGTCACAGCTCCGCTCCTCGCCCTCCCCTCCGGAGCTGCCCCCACCGGGAACGACCCCCCCCCCGGGCCGGGGCTGTGCCACGCACCGGGCCCGCAGGGGGTCGGGGTGGGCCGTGAGGGCTGCCAGAAGCAAGGCTTCGCTCAGCCAAAGGAGCCCGCAGGAGCCTGGCGCAGCAGCTACCGCCCCGCAGAGCCCGGCGCTAAGGACATACAAAAAACAGAACCACGCGAGGTGGAGAGAACAGGGAGAGCTCGGGCACTAGGCTAGGGAACGCCAGGGCGCGCGGCTCCTCCAGCTATGGTGTGTTGGCGAGGGTGAGGGCATCACCCAGGGAGGCGCAGCGCCAGAAGTCCGGAGCACCCCGCAGCACAGAAATCCAGCACCTCTTTGGGAGGTGGAAACTGGTCCTGGAGAGAGCAGTGAGCCTGGGCTGGAGGCCTCTCACCTTTGGGGATACGTGTCCGCTTAGCTCCTGCACAGGAGCAGGGGGAGAACAAGTTTCATCTCTGCATAAAGTTTTTTTCCAAGGCGGCGGGAGTTCTCTGAAGGGAGTGGATGTTGCGCTTTACTCGGTCCTCTAGAGTGGAAGTAGACGCGCTCTCTAGTTTTAAGCGACTGCAGAAAGAATAATGAATCAAAAAATTAGACAGGTTACCACAGAAGTTTACAATATTTTTGAGATTAATTAACAGAATTTGGAAGAACTAGATGTCCCTAGTTTTACTGCTTAAAAAGATATAGACAGATCTACACCATAATCTGAGCATCTCAAATGCTGGTTCCACCACCCACTCCTGAGAAGATGTGACCTGTATTTCCCCGGAATGAAAACGCAGATAATAAAGACACTCACTGCAAGAACTTTCCATCCCGGGAGTCCAGCTTCTCCAGCTCTCGTTCCAGCTCCTCCTCCTTTCGGTGTTTCCTGAGGTTGTTTGCTCTCTCTTCTTCCCGCCACTTGGCATTTTCCATCATTTCCTGGCGTTTACGCTCCAGTTCCTCCGGAGAGATCTTTCTAGATGTGTAGAAAACACCACTACTGTAAATAAAACTCTGCTAGGCCACAACCCTCTCTTCCTTTCCATTCTTTACGAGTTATGCCCCTCAAAATTGGGGGTGTTTAACATGGCTTTTCCTTTGGTACCCAATCAGCAAAGCTTGCAATTTCAAGTCTAAACGTTCTGCTCTGCCATGCCCCCAGGAAAGGCTGTTTTCCTCTTCCTTTCAGCCTTCTCATTTTTAATTGACTGGTAAGGTGATGCTGTCAAGGTCACCTTTTCCTGATGACAGTAAACCAGAATGCCTCTAATTAACAGCCCGTAGGACAAAGCCTTTCTTCGCATTACTGCCTTGCAAAGTGATGCGAGACATATGGCGAGCCAGCAGCCCCGTGAATCGGTTTGGGAAGCTGTCCAAGGAGTTAACGAACAACCAAGCTCCAGAGCACTGAGCTGAGCACTGAGCTGAGCACTTCGTCACTCTCTGTCTGACTTTCCCGACATCTGATACAATCTATTTTAGACAACAGAGCAAATTTGATTCACAGATTACACCCAATTGTTTCACAGTCTTTAGGGCAACTTCCCCCCAAAAGCACAGGGACAACGTTTTGCTTACCTCGTGTACCCTGGAACGTGCTGTCGTCGGTAGCTCTTTTTAGGGGAAGGGCTTCTGGCTCTTCCTTTCTCCTCTCGATTGCTGTTTGTAACACAAAATTACCTCTTTTTAGGACAGATGAACAAAACATACGTTATTACACCTCTAAATGTTACCTGGATTTTTTGTACACATTCTGAAACTAAAATCTCTCCCGGAACTACAGGACCGTTACCTGGCTGCTTTGTAAGCAAATGTTAATGGAAACTAATCATGTACTGAGTCATATTTTTAATCTGATTTAATTATTTCATTAGCAAGCAATGAGCACTTGGTATCTGATTTTATCAGCGTTTAGTAGGGGTAATTCAGCAATTACAAGTACCTTCTAAAGGAAATTAGGGGCCCAAATTAAGTACAGCCATAAGCAATGCCTAATGTGTGCACCCAGGAGGAGGCTGTCGCAAACGAGCAGCACGTTGCAGACAACAGGGCCCCTCCAGCTGCTAACCTGTGTGTTTCTGCACTCGTACAGCTGTGCAGCTCCTGCCTTTACACCCAGAACTTACCACGGTGGCAGGAGGAGACTGAGTAACAGAGCTTTTGATTCCTGAGAACCGCCCCCACCAGCAGCCCCTAGTTTATGTTTTCCGTGTCAGCCCCACTCACTGTTTGCTGTGCCTGGACGGAGACCTCGATCCCCTGCACCCCGACTGTTCTGTGCTCTTCTTGCTCCCACGTCTCTGCGGCGAGCGGGACTGGCTCCTGGACCTGGAGCGATCCCGGTGCTTGTGGGGGGCCCTCTCCTGGCTGGCAGCTGGGGAACTCCGAGACTTGTGGCTCAGGTCAGAGTCCCTTACCTGGAATGCAGAAGTGACCTTCAGGACAGATTCCCCTGAGAGCATCACAGCGAGGCTACAGAGGAGACCTCAGGTTAGACTAAGGGCAGGAACCACAAAAAACATTTTTGTTTGTGTTTATTTATCTCATTTCCTAGGTTCTTATTACAGGCTTCACCTTTAAGATAGTTTAAGACAGTTTAACTTACGGTGTATCATACTGAAATTGTTCTGACAATTAAGCACAGCATTTAAACAGACGTGTGACCCTGGTAAGAGAAACTAAATAAATCCTAACCTGAGTTCAGAGAGAATAAAATGTCCTACCAGCATCTGAACAGCTTCGGTTTCAAGGCTTGGATGGCTCCAAATTGAACTTTCTTAAATCATAATCCCCTTCTACTTAGTGGAGCAGCCTCTTGCAACAAGCAGCCTCAACTTTTGTTCTTCCCTAACCCAGGAATTTGCTGCTGAAAGCTGTGTGAAACACGGGTCCTTACCTGTAAGCCATATCCTGGGACTTTGGTAGGAGCAGGTTTCCAGGAGGAACTGTTCATCTTCTTCTGAGACCTAACGAGAAAACAGAGCAGTAGTTTTGATGCAGATGAGATCAATAACATAATATTTTTTACTTTAAAATGTCATAAAAATAACTTAATGCAAAAACAATGAAGTAACAATAGAGAAATGGTTAGGCAAATTAAGAGCATTAATTAGAAAGATAAGGCTTGCAGAGGATTAGAAAGACAAGAAAAACAGCCAGCTGAAACAGGACACGAGATATTTTCATTACAACACCTCAAAACATACCTAGCTTTGCTTCGCTCATCATCACTGCTGGCACTTTCACTGCTAGAACTGCGATGTCGATGTTTCTTGTGCTTCTTCTTCTTCTCTTTCTTCTTCTTTTTTTTATCCAAGCTGTTTTGCAGCTATAAAGCAAAACACTATCTCATTAGCAATAATTACTGTCCCTACACTCGTGCAGTCAGCATCACAAGGCAAGGGCAAAGTAAGTAAATCACTAGCTAAAAAAGCACAGCCTAGGAGCAGGAAGAAAAAAATACCACTGAATCCAAAAGGACGAGAAATTAATTGTTGCTGACAGACTGATAAGGAACCTTGTCCTATTATACGGGGAACAGACAAAGCTGAATTTATTCTGTTTTCCTATGAGTCAGGAAATGGAACTCAGCTCCTTCTCCTAAATATTAATTTGACCTATGAACCTGTCCTCAGTTCAGTGCTTTGAGTCTGTGGAGGAGTATGGAGATAAACCTACCAGTTCTTTGATTTTCTTCATTTTCACAGGATTATTCAGAACTTCTCTCTTCTTTTCCTCCTCTCTCTTTCTAAAGCAGAATAAAAGAAAATTAAACTAGTATTTGCAAGCAACTCAAAGTATATTTTAAGACCACAAGAACAACCTCTAAAAACATATAATGCAGAAAAACAGGCACATTTGATACATTCAGCAAAACAGGCCCAACTAAGATGAAGTCTGTCCTTTTCTTTTCCACGAGAGCACAACTATAAGGGTAAAAAAAAATCGTTCTGTTACCATCCACTGGGCTACAACGCTGTTAAATGGCTGAACTCTCAGAGCAAACCAGATCAATTCACACACACATAGGAGGGTAACATAAGTTTGCAGAGATGAATCAAGGAAGAATGACAATCTTTGTTGAATTCAAGTTAGAAAAACTACTGAAAAGCAGCAAACTGACTCGAACACGTTATTTGACTTGTTGCTGTGTCTAGAACACACAACCAAAAGCCTGCTAGTCAAGTAAGTGGCTGGTGAACTCTCTGCAGCCAGGACTGGCACCTGCAACCTAAAGCTCACAAACAAACAGATAAAACTTTGAGGAACAAACTTAGCAGCATTCTTTAAGTAAAGAACTAAGATAGTTCTTATCAAGTTACTGTCACGAACGTTTTGTCTGATCTACTGCTGCTTTCACCCCCATGTTTGGTACCTGATCATGAAGAGCGGATCCTCACGGATTTTGTTTGCCATGTCTAGAACAGAATTGGCACCAGACTTGGCAAAAATGGAGCCTGGGAGAAGCCCGGTCTCGTTGGAACAGCCCGCATCCTTGTCTTCTGTCTTCTCAAAGACGTATTTGTCCACGGGACGACCCATCAGGTACTCCTCTCTGTTGACCATGCCCCCAGGACCCTGGTACATCCACTCCAGCTTCTCTTCTCTTTTCCTGTTGCAAACAAGAGCGTCTTATTCTCTATTACAGAGCTCTAACGGTAAAACTTTTCCCTTCTAAAGGTAAAACTAAAAGGTAAAACTTAAAGCACTAGCTTAAGAAGGCGAACAGAAGACTTTCTGCATTGCACACGTTAAAAACAGTGCAGAAAATACGTCCCTCAGGGGCACCAGCAGGGCATGGAGCACGCCACCAGGCAGCACCGGTCCCCAGCAGGCTGTGGGTGCCGTGCAGTGGGCTCCGCGGCCACTCCTCACCTGACGGTGCCCATGTCCTCGGCGTAGCGCTGCATCTCCTCGCGGGCCCGCTCCTCCTGCAGCTCCCGCTGCAGCTCCTCGATCTTTTTCCGCTCGGCCTCATGCTTCTGCTCGGCCTTCCACACCTTCTCCACATTGCGCAGGGTCTGTGGGTGCCAGCTCTTCTTCAGGTTCTGCGGGGGGCGACAACCACAGCAGGGCCTTGACTTAGCACCCCGATAAGGGGCCGGGGAACGGCCTCGGGATCCCCCTGAGCGGGACTGGGCCCTAAACCCGCACCCCGAGGCCCTGTCCCGATCCCTCGGGGCCCGAGGCCCACACCACGAAGCCCAGGGCCGGTACCGGAGGCCCGGGGCCTGCTCCAGGAGCCCACGGGCCCGGGTCCCACACCCCTAGGGCCCTTCCCAGCCCCCCCGAGGCCCTGTCAGGATCCCTCGAGGCCCGGTGTCGGTACCCGAGGCCTCCCCCGCCCCGGCCGGACCCCCCCTCACCAGGTCGCCCCCCCCCATGGCGCCGCTCGCTCCGCGCTCCCCTCCCCGCCGGGCTCCGGCCGCCTCTCGTCACCGGGGCGTGGCGCCGGTTGACGACGTCACTTCCGCCGCGCCGCTGATGGCGGAAGGAAACGGAAGAGCAGGGCCCGGCCTTAGGAACCCTCCCGGGGCCGGTTCTGCCCGCGGTGGGATTCGAACCCTGGTCCTCCGGGCTCCCAGCCCGGCGCCCTGCCCCGGAGCCACGCGCGCCCGCGGCGGCTGGGGCGTGGCGCATGGGGGAGCGCGGCTGCCCGCGGGGCCGAAGGTCCCGGGTTCGAGTCCCCCCAGGGGCGGGAGCCAGCGCCCGGCTGCGTTAATCCCGGCTTCCTTCAAGCCGTGGTGCTCGGTGTTTGAGATAAACAAACACTGCTCCGTCTGCATCGCCTCTGGCGCTTGTGTGTAAAGCAAAAAGCCAGGAGGAATAGGAAGGTGTGGGCTGCTGTTGTGGTGTAAAGCTGGCAGGGGGCTGGGAACCACGCGGCTGCTTCCAGCTCGCTCTGCCCCGGTGGGATGGGGAGGAGAACCCGACAGGGAACGATGCGAGAACTCAGGGGTTGTAATAAATACAATGGTTTATTAGGTACAGCACAAGCTGTGCCCACAAACAAAGCAAAACGAGGAATGAATCCAGCCTTTCCCATCAGCTGGCAGGCGTTCAGCCACTTCCAGTGGCTCATCACTTCCACGGCTCATCAAACACGACAGCATTTGGCTGCCCAAGAAGCTCCCGATGTTGTCACCCCCCTCCTTTACCCCAGTTTTTATTGCACGGCATCAGATGGTACGGAGCATTTCCTTGGCCATTGTGGGGCAGCTGTCTTGGTCTGTGTCCCCCTCCTGGCTTGTTCATTCTCAGCCTTCTCCCAGCAGGGCAGCAGCAGAAGAGTCCTCGGTTCTGGGTGAGCACTGCTTTGCAGCAACTAAAACATTATCACTACTGTTTTCATCAAAAATCCAAACCACAGCATCATACAAGCCTTAACTAATAAAATTAGTTCTCTCCCAGCTGAAACCATGACAGATTGGCAAAAGAATGTGAAGTGACCTCTAAAACCTCTGGGGAATAAGAAGGTCTCTCCCTATTCTGTCTGTAAAGAAGAGAGGATGGAAAAGGAGGTAAAGAGAGGGGGCACCTGGAGTTGAACCAGGGACCTCTTGATCTGCAGTCAAATGCTCTGCCACTGAGCTATACCCCCTGAAGCAACACCTGCACCAGGTGGTTTTAAAAACATTTACACACAGCCAGTGTCTGACCACGGGTTAAGATTCATTAACTTGGCAGCAGCCTGGACAGGGCAATGGACATAATTGCTGCAGAGAGTTACTACAGAAAATTGCAAACTTAGACAAAAACAGCGCAGGGCAACTCAGAGCAGAAGCCCTGAGCTTTCCTGGGCCAAAGGCTGGCTGAAAAAGACATTTAAAAGAGGGGGCACCTGGAGTTGAACCAGGGACCTCTTGATCTGCAGTCAAATGCTCTACCACTGAGCTATACCCCCTGGAGTGACACCTGCACCAGGTGGTTTTAAAAGCAGTTACACACAGCCAGTGTCTGACCACAGGTTAAGATTCATCAACTTGGCAGCAGCCTGGACGGAGTAATGGACATCATTTCTGCAAAGAGATACTAGAGAGAATTACATCTCACACAAAAACACACAGACAGCACAGAGCTGCTTGGAGCAGAAGCCCTGAACTCTCCTAAGCAAAAGGCAGGTTGAAAAAGACAATAAAGAGAGGGGGCACCTGGAGTTGAACCAGGGACCTCTTGATCTGCAGTCAAATGCTCTGCCACTGAGCTATACCCCCTTGGGTAGCAACCAGAAAGGTGCAGGAGAAAAAAAAACAACAACAACAACAAAAAACAAAAATCACAGAGAGCTCAGTTGTTTTTTTTATTTGACAGACTCCTTTGCATTAAAATGCACATGCCAAAGTATATTCAGAGAATCAATACAGGAGACAAAGTATAGAACGACTGCAGTCTCTTGGCTGATCAAAATAACTCCTACAGCCCAGAAGGCAGCATCGTGCCTTTGCTTAGTCACTGACACGCATACAAATTTGGCTGAGTTTTTAGATTAATGCTCTGTCCTGGGTTTGGTTCAGAGACCAGCCCTTTGGCCAAACAGTAGCTCACAGGATCTAAAAATGAGGCAAACGCCTCGTCCTTTTTCCTGAAAAAAGCACAATAAAAAGAGGGGGCACCTGGAGTTGAACCAGGGACCTCTTGATCTGCAGTCAAATGCTCTGCCACTGAGCTATACCCCCTGAAGGAACACCTGCACCAGGTGGTTTTAAAAACATTTATACACAGCCAGTGTCTGACCATGGGTTAAGATTCATCACCCCGACAGCAGCCTGGACAGGGCAGTGGACATAACTTCTGCAAAGAGTTACTACAGAAAATTGCAAACTTAGACAAAAACAGCACAGGGCAACTCCGAGCAGAAGCCCTGAGCTTTCCTGGGCCAAAAGCTGGTTGAAAAAGCCATTTAAAAGAGGGGGCACCTGGAGTTGAACCAGGGACCTCTTGATCTGCAGTCAAATGCTCTACCACTGAGCTATACCCCCTGTGGCAGCCTCCTCCACGGCTGGAAGTTTTCCGCTCATTCCAAACAATTCCAGCACATCAACAAATTACTCCCAGCACAAAAAACACTGAAGGAAATACCTCTCTGCTCACAACCTCCACGGTGCCAGTCCTCTTCTCCTGTCAATCTTCTTCTTGCTGCCTGGCTACCACCACGTCTGCCAGAGGATGTTCCCTGCAGAGAGTTCAAGGGAAAGCAGTCAACTGAGAAGCCCCAGATGGACCTTTTGGGGGCAAAAAGTGGAGGAAAAGGGGAGGGGGCACCCGGATTTGAACCGGGGACCTCTTGATCTGCAGTCAAATGCTCTACCCCTGAGCTATACCCCCACCTGGGCAACACCTGCTGCATTCCAGGCCTTGTGTTCACAGCACCTGCGGCACGGCTCCCGCAGGAATTCCCTCTCCTTGGCCTCCTCCCAGCCTCACCAGCCCCAGGCCTTGCACCACACCTGCTCACAGGCTCCTGGGGGTCACGCCAACCACTTCCCACCTTGTTTTCTCTTACAGCACCTCGTGATGGAGTAGGAAAACAGAATGCTCAGAAACACCCACCTCAGGAGGCCTCCGAAGGCGCTCGGCCGTGCCCCTGTGTGCTCAGGGCCTCACCCAAACCACACAGGGAGCAGCTCCAGTGCTGCCCGCAGCCTTGCTGCCTTCCTCACTGACGGGCTGGAGGCTGCAGGGAAGGGAAACGCCGACACCCGGAGCCTCGCCGCCGCCTTCCAGCCGGGCCGGGCCCTGTGAGGACGAGCACAAACGTTTTATTTAGCACCAGGCAGACATCAAAGGCTGCGGGGTAAAATAATTCACCCCAGAGGTAACGCGCCACAGGCAGGGAGCGCCGGGACGTGTAATTAAGGTAATGAAGCAAAGGAATAATGAATTATAAGTGAGGATAACGAGCTGTAGGTGCGGAGACCGAGCTGTGCCCGCCCCCACCCCACAGGCCCATGCACCCGGTGCCGGGCCCACCTCTCCCCGCCGCCCGTTAACGGCCGGGCCCCCCCCAGCCCCGCTCCAGGCCTCCGGTACCGGCCGGATCCCAGCCGACCGCGGCTCCCGGGGCAGGCGGGGGGCGGCTGCCGGTACCGGGGCCCGGGGCTGGGGTCCGGGATCCCGCCTCCCCCCCCGGTGCCCCCGGCCCCGGTCGCGGTCGCCGCCGTCGCTAGGCCCCGGGCCGTGGCGCCGTTTGATGACGTCACTTCCGGCGCGCCGCTGAGGGGGACCCCGGGGAGCAGCGGGGGCGGCGCTGGGGCCAGAGCGGGGAGATCCCAACGGGAGCCTTGGGGACACCGGGACGGCCCCGGGGGCCTTTACGCAACCCGACAGGACGCAGGACTCTGCACCTCCTCTCTTTCCAAACAACCCTAACCGGAACAATAACCCTAAACCTGACCCTAATCGTAACTGTAATGACCCTAACCCGAACCCTAAGCAAAACCCTAACCCAAACCCTAAACCTCATGACCCTAAAGACCCAAACCCTAAAGCGAACCCTAACTATAACCCTAATGACCCTAACCCTAATCCTACTGACACTAACTCTAACCTTAACCCTAATTCGAACTCTAACCCTAACCCTAACCTTACCCCAACCCTAATGACCTTAACCCTGACCCTAACCTTAACCCTAACTCTAACCCTAACTCAAACCCTAACCTTAACACTAACCCTAATAACCCCAACTCTAAGCCTAACGACCCTAACCCTAACCTTAACCCTAACCTTAATGACCCTAACCCTAATGACCCTGACCCTAACGACACTAACCCTAACCTGAACCCTAACCAAATGACAGAGCTAACCCTAACCCAAACCCTAACCCTAATGGCAGAGCTAACCCGAACCCTAATGACCCTAACCCTAACCAGGGCCCTGGACACTTTCCCCCATCTACTCCCAATGGAAACCTTTGGGTAGACCTGAGCTCCCTCGGGAGCCTCAACGCCCCCCTCCCCCCCATACACACACACCACGTGACCCGGACCCTGCTCTCAAACAACCCGCGCACCCCCCGCCCCTCCCATTTATGGGCGTGGCTTCGCGTCTCTCATCCAATAACTGCCCTTCCCTCTTCCTCCCTCCCGCTCCGATTGGCTGCAATCGTCGGGGGTGGTTCGCTCGCCGCGCCGGAAGCGCGTCATTTGGTCGGCGGGCGGCGGAGGAGGAGGATGAGCAAGGGGCGGGAGGGCCCTGCGGCGGGTGGTGAGGGCCGGCGGGGCCGGGGGGCTCCCGGCGGGGCTGGGGCCGCCCGCGGTGACCGCGCCGCTGTCCCCCAGGAGCCGCCGCCGTCCTGCTGCGGTACCTGCGGGAGCAGAACCGCCCCTACAGCGCCCAGGACGTTTTCGGGAACCTGCAGCGGGAGCACGGCCTGGGCAAGGCGGTGAGCGGGCCGGGCCGGGCCTGGCTGGGCCTAGCGGGGCGGGGAGCGGGGCCTTGCTGACCGCCCGCCTCCCTCAGGCCGTGGTGAAGGCGCTGGAGCAGCTGGCCCAGCAGGGCCGCATCCGCGAGAAGGTGTACGGCAAGCAGAAGGTTTATTTCGCCGACCAGGTGAGCTCCGGGCCGGCCCCAGCCCTGCCCCAGCTCCCCCCCCTCCAGCCCCGCTGAGCTCCTGCTGCTTCCCTCCCCCCTTCCAGGAGCAGCTCCCGGCTGCCAGCGATGAGGAGCTGCGAGGGCTGGACGGGGAGATTGCGGCGCTGTCGGCTCAGCTGCAGGCTCTGCAGCAGGGCTGCCGGCAGATGGAAGCGGGTGAGGGCTCCCGGTACGGCCCCGGTGCCGGCCGTGGGCTGCGGGGCTGGGTGGCTGGGAGCCGGCTGCTGGTCCTGCCGGTGATCGGCGTTGCCTTGCAGAGCTGAGGGAGCTGAGCGGCTCCATGACGACGCCTGAGATGGCCCGGGAGGTCGAGGAGCTGAGGAAGGACTGCGCCAGTTACGCGGACAAGCTGGAGAGGATCAAGTCTGCCACCAACCACGTCATGCCGGAGGAAAAAGAGAAGGTGAAGAGGGGCTGGGGCTGAGCAGGGGGCACGCAGCAGGGCCCAGGTTGGGGCCAGATGTACCAAACCCTTGGCTGGGTTACCCTGCTCCCGGCCTGGCTCACCCCAGGATGCCAGAGGTTGGTGCTGGGCCCAGACTGCTCCTGTGTGGGCTGCGCACACACATCTTGGAAATGTGTCCCTTAGGCATATCTTGAAGTAGCCTGAGCTGTTTTTTCCTTGCAAGCCTTCGCTTCAGGCAGTCACTGGGCACTTTATCAATTCAACCTGTCCCTCTCCTGAGCTGTCACAAGGCACAATTCATGTCCCAGTGAAGGCTTGGGGTCGCTCCTGCTGCCCGAAACCCCTCTGGCCATAGCCCAGATGTACGACGTCCTTGGAACCAGACCTTTCCCAGCTTTGGGCTTACAGAGGCTCCGCAGGGCGGCTCCTGGCTGGGTTGTTCTCATTTTGCCTTGCTCTTGGCAGGTGTGCAGTGAGCAGAGGCTGTACTGTAAGGAGTGGAGGAAGAGGAAGCGGATGGTAAGGCTCTGCAGTGAACACAGGGTGGGTGGGCAGCTCTGGTGGGGGGAACAGTGGCAGTGACAGTCCCACAGTGACACTGGTGCCTGTAGGGGACAGGCACAGTCGGCAGAATTGCTTGGCAAGAGTTCTGTGAGCTGTGACACAGACTGGGGGGACTTCAGGCAAACACTGACTATTAAAGGTGCTCTGTGCACACTGCCAAGCGCTGCCCGGGCTTGGTAAGGACTAACGTGCATCAAAGCCTCTGGGAAAGGCCGTGTCACTGAAATAGCCGAGTAAGAAACATCTTTGAATATTGTTTTTTATTGTGGAAACAAAAGGAATGCTCCTTGAATCAGAAAGAGCAGTTTCCACCTTTCCCTGAGCTGTGCTGGCTCTGACACCCCCTGCGGGCCAGTCCCAGGCAGCTGCAGCAGAGGCTGGGAGTCAGCCCTGAGCCTGACCCCAGGGCTCTCTCTGTCCTGCCAGGCGACCGAGCTGCTCGATGCCATCCTGGAGGGGTACCCCAAAAGCAAGAAGCAGTTCTTTGTAAGTCCCAGCACCCGGCTCGGCCATGGGAGGGCTGTGCCAGCAGCTCCCATCCTGCCCCGAGCCCCTTTTGTCCTCACACAGGAGGAGGTTGGCATCGAGACGGACGAGGACCACAACGTCACCCTGCCCGCAGCCGTGTGAGGTGCTGAGGGAGGCCTTCACTTCAGGGAACAGAACGTGCTGATGGAACTCAGCTGCTGTTTTTGGGCTGTTTTTTTTTTTTTTTTTGGGCTTGTCCTGCATCTTTTGTATGCGTTTGTTTTAAGTACTTTGCCCCTGGAAGGGTTGTTGGAACGATTAACTCAGCACTGAGCCCTTTCCCTTTCTCCCTTGCCGAGGGAATGCCATTTTTTTCCTTACTTTCAGCCCAGTGTCCTGCTGAGGGCCGGTGTCTTCACCGGGCTGTGGCCAGGAAGCTGTAACTGCCCTGGTTTGGAGGCTCTGGTGGTGTAGCAAGAAGAGGAAGCGAGTGCCTGGTACAGGTGAACGAACTGGGTTTGGTGGGGGCTGCAGAGCCCCAGCAGGAGTTCAGCAAACTGAAAGGCAGGGGGCGGCTTCCCAGGGGGTGCACGGAGCTGTACACAGGCTAGGATTCATTAAACACCGTGCTTTTGTTCCAGACGTGCTTTGGTGTGGTGTCTTCTGTGTTCAGAGTGCTGCAGGGCCACCCTTGGGTGCAGCTCCCCTGCCTGGGGGGGAAGGTGAGAGCCAGGAGGGTGCTGCTGCCCTGAAAGCTGAGCCAGAAACTGCGTGTCCAGCTCTTACCTGCTTCAGGGAAAGGCTCTGGGACCCCAGCCACAAGAACTCAAAGCAGAGATGTCATTAAAACATTCAGCACAATTTATTTCATTACTTCTCGTCATAGAAAAATAACAGCAGGTTTGTAAAAACCCCCGTCCTCCTCGCGAGGTGGGGGGCTGCTTCTGGCAGAGGCTCTCAGCCCCCGGCAGCGTTTTCCTTCCTCACCAAGCAAGCCCTCCAGGGACACGGCTGCCCCTGCGCTACCAACTCCAGGCATCGCCCCCAGGCTCAGCTCCTCGGGGGCTTCCATCGCTTTGTATTGAAAAGAACACCCAAAAAAAGGGGGCTGGGGAAGAATCTCGTATAAAAATTAATCCCCAGAAGGGTTCCTCTCGAGTCAGGTAGGAGCAGCTTAAACAAGTTCAAGCTGCAGCATCCCGACCAACAACGTGGAGCTGGGAAACAGCATTATGGGGGAAAAACACCCTAAAATAGCTGCTGGAGGGGTAGCAAGAAGGTGATGAGTGAGACCAGACCCTGCTGCAGGCATCGCTGCTGTGGAGGGGGTCCAAAAACCCCCAGAGCAGCAAACAGCTCCTGCACTGCTCCACCCCCTCTGTGGGGCTGCAGCGTGCAGCACGGTCACTGTCCCAGCAAGGATCTGTCTGCAAAGCTGACACCGAGAGGGCTTCACAATGATTTCAGTGATTTATAAAATAAAATCAAGGCTGGTTACGTGTATATACGTATAAAAAAAAATCCTATGGTTCTAAGGAGGAGCAGTGAGAGCTCCCGGCAGCGCGGGGCTGCGGCTACTGCACTACTTCCCTGGTCAGCACGGCCACGTCACGACCTGAAGCCAGGCACATCTCAACGAGCACAAGCAGGAAAAGACTGCAAAGAAAGTCTGCTCCCTTCTGGGCTTTTATGGCTACAAAGAGAGGTCAGGACAGCGAGGCTCCCCCGGCTGCTCCCCACAAGCACAGCCCTGGCAGTGAGGGGCTGATCCTTCCTGCAGCTCCCCAAAGCATCTCCGCAAGCCCAGGACAGCCTCTTGCCCTCCTAAGAGCTGCTTCGGAGGGAGGGAGGGAGAGCCCGCAGCTGTGGAACCCTCCTAATTTGTGTCACAACAGCTTTTAGCATGCCTGCTTTTTTCATTTCCCAGGGGCAGAAGGGTTTTTAGCCCAGCCTGTTATGGAGCAGAGCTGTCCTGCCAGCCCGGCTGTGGCTGTGGAGAGTCAGTGGCCCAGGCAAACCCAACCACAACGCCTGCCTGAGCTAAGGACTCTCTGCTGGCTGCCAAGACAAATTCAAAACACTTTTTTTTCCTTTTTCCCTTTGCTAAGTCCCTAGAAGTACTTGGTAACGTCAGCTGTGACGGTACCTGTGGAGCAGAGATGCGCGCACAGCCTCGTTTCGGTTTTGCAGTCACAATAAATAAATGGAGAAGCTTCAGGAACAGCCCCGAAGCTGCTGGTGAGGGAAGGCTCAGTACAGCTGGCTCTTCAGTTGGTGCAGGACCCCGATGACGATGTCCCGGAGCGTCTGGGGCAGAGAGGAGACCGGGTCAGTTGTTGCAGGGGAGGAGCAGCCCTTCCCCAGCGAGCTGCTCCTGCTAAAATCCCCATCAGGAGGCACACACGGTGCATGGAAGCGATCACCCCTCCGTGGTCCTGGGCTGCATGGCCTCAGCACAACGAGGACCTGGCCTGCCTGCGTGCCTCACCCCCCTCAACGGCTTCTTAACTCCCCGCAAACTTTTGGGTGTCTTAAGGACGTGGTGGGAAGGGGCAGGACCCCTCCTGAACTGTTTTAAGGGGCCGGCTTCCAGCCCGGCAGCTGGAGGTGGGATCTTACAATCACGGAACCGTTAGGACTGGAGAAGCCCCTCCTGGCTCGCCCGGTGCCCGTGCTCACCTGGGGCTTGCAGTGCTCCTCGATCCAGCTGAAGACGCAGGCCGAGAGCTCCTGGAAGCTGGTAACTGAGATGGAGGCGTTGAAGGACTGGAAGAGGGAATCCATGACGCCTTGGAAAACGTTGAACTTCATCTGGTCGGAGATCTGGTCCTTCCCCTCGTTCGGGTTGTCCTGGTGAGCTTTCACGATCTGCTCGTAGTTCCTGCAACCAGCCAGGAGCCCGCGGGTGAATAAACTCCGGGCAGCTGCAGCCTCCCGGCCACCGGGAGCAGATCCATTTTCAGACTCAGATCCACCTCACGCTCAACCCCACCAGCTGGCCTGAGCCAGAGCCGAGCTAACGAGCCCCTAACGAGGAGGGATGCCAGCGGGGAGGCGCAGGATTGGTACCCCGGGTGCTGGGCTGCCTGGGGAGCGCTGGGAGCACCACAGGAGCCTCACAAGGACGGGGAAGAAAAGCAGCAGGAAGGAGAGGGCAGCGAGCACGCAGCTTTGCTTACACTTTCATGATCTTCAGGGCCATCACTTCTTTCCTGAGGATAGAAACTTCCTCTTCTTGCTTCTTCTTTTCCTTGTGCAGGAACTGGATGTAGTCGATGGCTGAGCAACAAAACACAGCGCGAGGTGTTGGGAGCACGCACGGCCCCCCGAGACCCCCCAGGGCAGTGGCAGACCCGAGCCTGGGCACCACCAGCTCCTGGTGGCCCCAGTTCTCCCGTGGGTCAGCACCCGGCTTCCCCTGACCACAAGATCCCCCCCCCCGAGCTGTTGCAGGGTGTTTTGGGGTTTGGGAGCACCTTTTTACTCTCCCTCCCCCCTCAGGACTCACTTTTCTGGAGGACGATGGCCTTGCTCAGCTTCTGGGAGCCGATGGAGAAGTCCTGCTGCTGGCAGGTGGGGACGATGGCCTGCAAGTCGTCGTAGCCTTTCTGTGGGGAAGCAGAGCCCCGCGTTTGGGGTGTGGGGTCACACACCCCACCCAGGGCTCACACGCAGGGTTTGGGGTGTCCAGATCCGCCGTGGTTTCACACGGGGCCAAACCCCAGCTCCCACCACGCAGCCAGACGGAGCCAAGGCGGCTCCCAGCACACGTAGGGTTAGGAGAGTAAATCCAGCAGCAAAAAAAAAAAAGGGAAAAGGGCACAAAAAGCAGGGTTCTGAGCGCCACAGGGCCCCAGGAAGCGGTGAGCCACCACGTTCCCATGGCCTCGGGGTTACCTTGATGGCATCTCGTCTCTTCTGCTCCGCCTGCGTGTGCGCCCGCCTGCGCTGGTCCTTGTAGGACTCCTTGTAGGGCTCCTGGTGGTAGTCGCTGTCCTCATCGTCTGCGGGGCGACAAAAAAAAAACATGAGCACGTGAGGGGGGGGCTCAAGCTGGGCCCCTTCCTCCCACAGCTCTGCCATGGCCCCCAGGACAGTTTGGGGACACCCCGGGGCACCCCCGGCTCTCTCCACATGGGGCCAGGCAGCGGGCAGGGGGATGAAGGGAACGACCTGGGGACAGACCCCAAAACCCACCTGTGATAGGGACAGAGGAGGGAATAACTGGGGGACAGACCCCAAAACCCACCCGTGATGGGGACGGAGGAGACAATGACCAGGAGATGGACCCCAAAACCCAACTGTAGGGATCAGAAGAGGCAATGACCGGGGGCCTGCCCCCAAAACCCACCCGTGTTGGGGACGGACGAGGCGCTGGTGGAGCCGATGCTGTTGGCGCGGGACACGACGCTCCCCTTGCGGGCGCAGTCCCCGAGCAGCGCTGCGGGCGGGCGGGCGGCCGGTGAGGGGCGAGGGGCGGCCACGGGCCCCCCCCCCTCTCCCCGCCGCCGCCCCCCCGAGTCCCGGGGAGCCCCGGGCCGGGTCCGGCCGCAGCCCCGAGCCCCGGCGGCACCTACCTGAGTCCAGGCCGTTGTCACCGTAGGCGGCGTCCACCTTGGGGCGGCGGGGAGAAGGTGACGGTCAGCGCAACCGGGCACAACGGGACCCGACCGGGCCCAACCGGGCCAAACCGGGACCCAACCGGGCTCAAAAGGACCCAACCGGGACCTAACAGGGACCCAACCGGACCCCAACCGGGCTCAGCCGGGCCCAAACGAGACCCAACCGGGACGAAAAGGGCTCAACGGGGACCAACCGAGCCGAACGGGGCCCAACCGGGACCCAACCGGGATGAACCGGGCCCAAATTGGACCCAATTGGGCTTAACCGGGACCCAACCGGGACGAACCGGGCTCAACGGGGACCAACCGGGACCCAACCAGGCTCAACCGGGCCCAACCGGGCTCAGCCGGGCCCCCTCGACCAGGCCCAACCGGGCCGAACCGGGCCCTACCGGGCTCAACCGGACCTAACCGGGCCCCCTGGACCTTTGCCCTCCGCCCCTCACCCTTGACCTTCACCCCCCCGCAGCCCCTCCCCGTGAGGCCCGTGCCCGGTTCCCGGTGCCCCCCCCCCTCCTCCCGTTCTCACCTTGCCCCACGAGTCCTCGGCCGCGGCCCCGGGCGGCTCCGCCATCTTCCGCCCGCCCCGGTCACGTGCCCGCCGCGGGGGCTGATGGGAAATGCAGTCCCGAGGAGCCGCCAGGGGGCGCCCGGACGGGACCGGGGGCGGGAGGGGGCGGGGCCGGGGGAAGGGGGGCGGGACCGGGTCGCTGCCCGGTGCTTGCGTAACGGCGCTGACGTCACTGTGACGCAATGGGCGCCGGGCCCGGGCCAGAGGCCGTCGGCCGCGGCCTTCCCTTGGCCCTGACCCCGGGAACGGCCGGGGGAGGGCGGTGGGGGCGGGGCGGGGACGGGGGCACCAAGGGGATGGGAACGGGATGGGGATGGGACAGGGACAGGAACGGGACAGGGACAGGGGACAGCACAGGGACGGGGACGGGATGGGGACAGCACGGGGACAGGGGCAGCACAGGGATGGGGACAGGGACAGGGACGGGATGGGGATGGGGACAGGGATGGGACAGGGGCAGCACAGGGATGGGGACGGGGACAGGGATGGGGATGGGATGGGGACAGCACAGAGATGGGACAGGAACAGGGACAGCATGGGGACGGGATGGGGACATTAAGGGGGTGGGGATGGGATGGGGACAGGGGTAGCACGGGGACAGAGATGGGACAAGGATGGGGTGCAGCACGGGGACAGGGACAGGGACAGTACAGGCATGGGGGGCAGGATGGGGACAGGAAGGGGATAGGGACGGGATGGGGACAGCAAGGGGATGGAGATGAGACAGGGACAGGGGTAGCATGGGGACAGAGATGGGACAGGGATGGGGTGCAGCATGGGGACAGGGATGGGGACAGCAAGGGGACAAGGGGCAGCACAGTGATGGGGGCCACACGGGAAGAAAGAACAGTCCCGAGCCAGTCCGTGCCCCACGTTTTATTGCCCAAACACCACAAACAGAGCGGCCACACAGCCCGCGGCCACTTGGTCCTGGTGTCGACAGCGTTCAACAGGAGCAGGGCTTACAAAAAACAATAAATTATCTCCGGGGTGGTTAAATAGCCATAAATAAAATAGGGGGAGGCCCTCAGCGGGGCTGGGGGCAGGGTCCGGCCGAGCTCAGGCCCGGCGCGCTACTCGCTGTGCGGGGCGGGCGGCAGCCTGCGGCCCGAAGAGCTCCCGCGCCCGGCCCTCGAAGGCGGCCACCATCTGCTTGGCCACCTCGTCCAGGAAGAGCCCGGCCAGCCGGGAGTGCAGCGCCGAGCGGAACTCGAAGGAGACCTGGCAGGAGGCGAAGAGGTGCTGGGGAGGCTCGGGGGGACGCAGCGGGGCCGGCAGCCCCCTGCCCCCAAAGCCTGTCCCGGTCCCCAGCACCGTGCACTCACCGAGAAATCCAGCGAGCAGCTGTCCGTCCGTCCCGGCAGCCCTGGCCCGAAGCGCCACAGCGTCTCCAGGTGCCTGAAGAGCCGGCAGTCGCTGCTCACCGCCTGCGGGAGGGCAAAAAAGCTGCTGGGTGCCCAGGCACCGCGCACCCAGCACCGGGCAGAGCGGCAGAAACAGCCCCAGCCCCATCCCCAGGTGCCAAGCAGGGGACTTGCAGGCGGGACACGGGGCTGCTGGAGCGGTTTTAGGGCAGGGGGAGTGTTGCTGGGGGGCAGCTTTCCTTCCACAGGAGCAGTTTGGGGTCTCCGGATCCGGGGTGCATCGCAGCCCCTCGCCCCCGGTGCCCCCTGCCCCCAGCTTTTCCCCCCCACATGGATCTGCTGAGCCCCAACACCCAGACGCAAACCCCAAACCCAAGCAGGGGGGGACACCACGGCTTACCCGGATCTGCCGGGGCCCCAGGGACACCTCGGAGAGGTACCGCTCCTGCAGGGGGGGGAAGCCGACCTCGAGCTCGGCCCGCAGCACGTGGCCGCGGCGGGACAGCACGGCCGAGCGGCGGCACCACGGCACGAAGAGCCGGTAGTCCCCGACGTTGGCCACCAGCTCGTACATCTGCTGCGCCGAATATCTGTTGGGGGAGGCAAAAATACAGCTCAGCACCAGCACCTCGCACCCGCCCGGTAACTGGGTGCCCCCCCCCTCCGGTACCGAACTCACCCCAGGACGCGCTGCTCCCGGTACCCGGTGGCACCGGAGCCCACCAGGCTGAGGAACGGCCGCGCTGGCTGCACCGGCTGCGGGCACGGGGAGCGGTGGGCAGCGGGGCACCTGGAGAGGATAAAAAGGGGGTCAGAAAACCGGAGCTGCTGCCCCCTCGGTGCTCTGCACCGACCCCGGTCCCGGTGTCCCGGTGTCCTGGGGTCCCGGTGCCGGTGTCTCACCGGGCAGCAGCCCCGAGCAGCGTCCGCCCGCACCCGGCCATGGCTCGGCTCTGCTCTGCGCGGCCCCGTGCCCCGTACCGGTACCGGGGCGGGACGGCCCCGGGTGCCCGCTGATATCACGGGGGAGCGCCGGGGGCGGGACCGGGAGCCCCGCCCCCCCACCCCGTACTCGGACCGGGACCGGGACCGGCACCGGGACTGGCACCGGGACCAGCACCGGGACCCTCCGGGGCTCCCAAACCGCTCCCGGTGGAGCCACCCCCGGTGTAACGGGAACGGAGAGGGGGGAGCCCCAGGATGAGGGCACCGGGACCAGCACCGGGAGCAGGGCAGAGCCCCGAGCAGCCCCGGCCGTGGGCTGGTGGCACCGGGGGGACACTGTCCGGTGGCACCGTGGGACATCCCGGTGGGCTGCAGCCCCCCTCCGAGCAGGGAAGAAGCCCCCGGGGTGGCGGCGGTGGTGGGGGCAGCCCCCGGGGGGGGAACGGCTGAAAAAGGGGACAAAAACACCCCACAGACACTGCCGAGGAAAACTGCTCTTTAACTGGCACAGCGGGACGGGCTCACAGTGCCCAGGGCCTGTCCCCAGCCCTGGGGGTTTGGGGGGGGGCTTCAGGCGGTGCCCCCCGCTCTCAGGACGTGCAGGCACCAGCGGGGGGGGCTCAGCCCTTTTGACCCAAGGCACTGCCGCAGCCATTCCAGCTCATTCCCACTCCTGGGGTCACGGTGTCCGGCGGCTTCAGCAGGGCAGGGGGCTCCCGGCCCCTCTGCGGGGTGAGGACGCAGCATGGGGGGGGGTCAGCCCCAGCCCCTCCGCACCCGTTTCACGGACGGTGCCCTCGCCCCACGTCCCGGCGCTGCTCGATGCTCGGTGTCCCGCGGGGCCGTTAGCGGGACGGCGATCCGGCCGCGGGTGCGTGGCTCAGGCGCTGCTGCAGGAGGTCCCAGGCCTTCTCCACCTGCCAGGGAACGGCCGTCGGGGGGGAGGAACCCCACGAGAAGGGCTCCCAAACCTTCTGCCCCTTCCCTGCTCCATTCCCAACCCTGAACGTGAGGAAGGACTTTACCGAAAGGGTTGAGAGGATTGGGATGGGCTGCCCGGGGAGGTGCTGCAGTCCCCAGCCCTGCAGGGCTTTAAAGGATGTTTAGGTGTAGAGCTCGGTGATGTGGGTTAGTGCAGGGGTGTTAGGTTAAAAATTTGGACTGGGGGATCCTGGAGGTCCCCTCCAACCCCAACAATTCAGGGATTGTGTGAACTCATCCCTCGTCCCACACCATGGCAGCCTCGCGGTGAGCCCCAGCACGCAGCCCTCCATCCCCGTCCCAGTCTGGGGTCCCCCCCTCACCACCCCGGGGGCAGAGCCCAGCTCGGTGGCCGGCAGCTCACCTGCTTGCGGGTGACTTCGGGCTCCCACAGCGTGCACAGCACCACCTGCGACTGCTCCACGCGCTGGCTGTCGCTCATCTGGCTCCGCAGCCGGCTGCGAGCAGCCTCCTGGCTCAGCCCGTCCCTGTCCATGATGCGCTTCACAGCCTGGGGGGAGCGCAGGGGGGGACACTCAGGGGCTTGGGGAGGGGGCAGAGGGGATCAGCAGAAGGGCAGCACCCACCTCCTCCTCGGGGATGACGGCCGTCCACACCTCGTGCACCATCTCCTGCCAGCCGGCCTCCAGCAGCACGGCAGCGTCCAGCACGCACACGGCTTTTCCTGCAAAACGAGGCCATCGCTCGTCGTTCCCGGCCAGGCAGAGGCACCACGAGCGCTCCTCGGGCTGCTTTCGGGGGCTGCGTTTGCCCAAATGCCCCGTATCAGGGGGGCAGGTGCCCCCTGCACACCCCAAGCCGATGCCTGCAGCCAAACGCCCGTCAAGCCCCCCCGGAGCTGGGAAGGTTTTGCTCCCGGAGGTTCCACCACAAACAAATTCGGGCTGTTTCGGAGCAGGAAGCACAGCAGCAGCAGTGAAAATCCCCAGCCAAAAAAGCAGGGGCTGAGCACGGGAAATCCTCGCGGTGCTGCCCAGAGCAGCGGAATCCCTGGGGAGGGGGGACTTGGAGCACAGCACAGGTCTGAATGCCCCGTTTGCACGCCCCGGTTACCTTGAGCATCGGCTTCCCCGATCTCCTTCCTGACCAGCCGGGCGATCTCAGGCCACACGATGTCCGTGAGGCTCTTCAGCCGCTCCTGGAAGGGAAGCACAGCGGGGTTCAGAGCTCCTGGGGGGCCAACGAGGGACCTGCCAGCCCCCGAGGGACCCTCAGGAGGAGCCTGGGCTGCGGCAGCGCCAGCGAGCGGGGGCTCCTGTGCAGCTGCGGGGTCACCGAGCCCCACTTGCCACGCGTCCAAGTCCCCTGACGGCCAGAGGGCACGGGTGACGTGCACGGCGGGGCTTCAGCTCGGCGCTGGGTGAAGGACAGAGGGAAGCAGGGCTTGGGAAGCAGCAGCAGCAGCTGCCAAGGGTGCCGGGGGCACGTCCTGCACGACCGCTGACGCGGTGACGGAGAAGTGATCCCCGTGTCCTGCCCTCGCCGTGCGGCACTGCCCGCCAGCACGCTGCCAGGAATAGGGCCAGGAGCTCAAAGGGCTGCGAAGCAAAAAGCCCCCGGCACAGACGCAGAGACAGCTCTTGGCTCGGGAGATTAAATATTGACACTCCCCGCGCCGCTTTTACCTGGTTTCCAAACACTTTGGCCCCGAGGACCTTCCTGTTAATCGTCCCGTCTTCGCTCAGGATCTCTGCAAGGCAGGAGGGGAAGGTGTTTGGGACGGGATGAGCCCCACTGATGCCCCCGTGGTAAGATGAGGCCCACGGGGCAGAGCAGGACTTCAGCACAGGACCCCAAAGGGCCCCATGGTGTGGGACCGGACCCGGGATCTCCTTATCATACTCCAGAAAAGGATGGACACGCAGCAGCTCAGCCCAGACCCTCGAACCAGCCCCTTGAAAGCAGCTCCGCCATGGGGCACGGAGGATTTGGGGAAAAACTTTGCCCCTTTGGGACCACCCAGCCGTCCCCAGGGACCCCTACCTGCCCCAAACGCCGCCAGCACCCGCTCGTAGGCAGGGCCCCCGGGGAGGTAGACGGCGTGGCCCAGCTTGTCGGCGTCGATGAGGAAGGCTCCGAGCTGCCCCAGGAGCCTGGCGATGGAGGTTTTGCCGCTCCCGGTGCCTCCGGTCAGGCCGATCACGTAGGGGCGAGGCGGCAAATTGGGGGCTTCCTGCGGGGACGGGGGCTGCCGTCAGGCTGGGGGGTGGCACACAAGGGTCCCGCGGGCGTCGTGGCAGCTCCCGGCCCTGCGGAGTGGGGACTTGTCCTTCCCTGGGGCTGGGATGTGCCGAAGGCAGGCAGGCAGACCCCCAAATGTCCCCTCTGTGGCAGGGGACGGGCTGGCTCCAGCACCCCAGGCTGCCATCCCTGCGGCTCCCCGACTTCACGAGGGCATCGAGCTTTCACCCTGCAACTCACCCAAATTGGTGGCCCCACTTGGGACCCCAAAACCCCGACCATTGCCTGCTTTCTGCCCCATATTTCACCCAGACCTGCTCCGGGAGTTCAGGACAGGAGCACCAGGGGCATCTTCAGGGACATTTCCCAAAGCCAGCAGCGGGGTCCAGCCCACTCTTGGGTCCCACAGACCCCCGGCACCATCACAACCCCTCCGAGCGTCCCCCCCTCACCCGCGGGGGCCGCAGCAGCGTCCCGAGCAGCCTCTGCCGCAGGCTGGAGGAGCTGATCTTCTCCTCCTCGTTCCGGCCGTGCTCAGGGTCCTTGATCAGCTGAATCTCAAAGAGCTCCAGCGCAGCGAGCCCCTGCCGGGACAAGGAGCCCACTGAGCCGCCGGCAGCCCCGGCGGCGGGGCCGGGAGGTCTCAGCCCCCTCCCCAAAATTACGTTCTCGAGTCTCTTCTTGTTCACGGCCTCCCCTCCCTTGCGCGTCTCCTCGCTGACCACGATGCAGCGCAGCTCGGGGTCGGTGACGGCGGGGCCGTAGGGGTCGCCCAGGGGCACGATGTCATACAGCACCCGGGGCTGCACGTCCGCCAGGAACTCGCGCAGCTTGGCGGCCCGCAGCTCGTAGGGCTCGATCAGCTCCTTCAGCACCTTGTCTGCGGGGCACGGGGAGGGCGCGGGGGCTGAGCGCGGAGCCGCAACGCGATGGAGAATGGGAAGGGAGAGAGGGAGAGGAACCGGCCCTGGGGTTTTGGGGGCCTGCCTTCTCCAAAGCCCCGCTCCTGGTGGGTCTCCTGCTGTCACCCCAAATCCCGGTGGGGCTCCTGCTGTCACCCTATCTGTGGTGGCACTGGGGTGCAGGGACACTGGGGTGCAGACCCCTCGACCCCCTTCCCACCAGCCTCCCCCCAAGCCCCTCCAGGCTTCCCAGGGCAAACTCCGCAGCCCCTCTGCCCCCCATCCCCACCCCAAACCCTCTCCACGACCCTCTCCCACCTCCCCTACCCCCGGGGCCGTCCCCCCCCCGTCCCCAGCAGCCCGGTGCCACCCCCGCAGCACTCACGGCGGAGCAGCTCCCCGTCCGCCACCCCGACCAGGAGCCTCCTCCGGGCCAGGAGGCAGCAGGCGCTGAGCAGCAGGCGGTGGGCACCGTGCAGCCGGTCGAAGGTGCCCCCCACCACCACGTCGGGGTAAGCGGGCAGCTCCCCCTCGGTGCCCTCGGGGGCAACCCGGGGACCGTCGGGGCCGCCCAGCAGCAGGGTGGGCAAGCCGGGGGGGCAACCGTAAGCGGCGGCCGCCAGCTGCCGGAGCCCGAAGCTCACCGGGTCCTCGTCGCCGCCCCCCCCGTCGGCCAGCAGGACGCGGGGCGGCTCCGCCAGCCGGTGCCCGTGACCCAGCAGGACGCGCACGTCCAGCCCCCGGTGCGCCGCCGCCGCCGAGTAGAGGGCGGCCAAAGCCCGGAGAAGAACCGGAGCCGGCGGAGGGGCTGCGGGGAGCGGTGCGGAGCCCCCCAGGAGCAGCCCCGGCTGCAGGTGCACGTAGAGCGGCCCCGCCACCAGCCCCGCCGCCGCCGCCAGCGCAGCCGCCGCCCGGCCCGGTACCGAGCCCAGCGGGGCCGTCAGCACCAGCAGCCCCGACGGGAACGGCGCCATGGCCCCGCCGGAAGACGGAGCCCGCCCGGAACGCGTCACCGGACCGCCCCGGCGCCGCCCCGGTAGCGGAGCGAGGTCGGCATCGCCGCCCCCGGGGGGGTTTCGGGGCGCCGGAGGGGACGGGAGGGGTGCGGGCAACCGGAGGGAGCCCCGGGGCTGCGAGCTGCAGGCTCGGTGCCTCCCGTTAAAGGCTCGGTGCTGCTCGCCCGGCCCCGGTGCTGCCCGCTGGGGGCTCGGTCCCGGCTGCCCGCCCACCCCACTGCTGTGTCCCGCAGCCCCAGGACTGCCCACCGGACCCCACTGGCTCAAAGAGCCCCGGTAGTGCCTGCTGGAGCCCTGGTACCAGTCCCTAAAACAGCCCCCAACTGGCTGCCCAGCCCCAGTACCGGCTGCCCAGTCCCAGTACCGGCTGCCCAGTCCCAGTACTGGCTGCCCAGACCCAGTATCACCCCCTTGATCCCCCATGACCCCACTCCAGCCATCCCACTACCCCCACTGGTGCCCCAGTCCCAGCGCTGGCAATGCCCACCACCCACCCACCACCCTGTCCCACAAACAGCGGGGCCGGAGCCGGAGCCGTGCAGCAGCAGCAGGGGTTTATTGCTGGCACCGAGGGACCCATCCCCTGCCACCGGTGCTCCGGAGGTGCCGGTGCTCAGGGCTGGTCCCCGCCATCATCACCGGGGCCGAAGACGAAGTCGTGCATGGCCCGCACGTAGTCGGAGCCGTCGGGGCTGGCCAGCTTCAGGCGCACCAGGGGGGCAAAGAGCTGGGTGGTGGCACAGCGCAGGGGTGGGCAGGGGGTGCTGATGGCCTCCAGGAACACCTGGCACCGCACAGGGCTCAGCACCGGCCCCGAGCCCCCAACCCATCCCATATCCCCATCCCATCCCATGTCCCCATCCCATATCCCTATCTTATCCCATATCCCCATCCCATCCCATATCCCCATCCTGTCCCATCCCATCCCATATCCCCATCCCATCCCATCTCCTCATCCTGTCCCATCCCATCCCATATCCCCATCCCATCCCGTCCCATCCCATCCCATATCCCAATCCCATCCCATCCCCGTCCCACCTGCAGCACCTCCTCCACCTCCTGGCCCGCGTCGCGGAAGAGGCCGTGGCAGTGCCGCAGGTAGCGGCGGTAGAGGCTCCGCGTGTCGTGGTCCAGCCCCTGCAGCTCGCTGCCCTCGGGGTCCGCTCGCTGCAGGTTCTGCAGGAAGCCCGTGTTGACCGGCCCGCACTCCACCAGCGTCACGCTGCGGGAAGGAGCAGCCCCACAGGGGGGGAGCCGTCAGCCCCCAGCCCCAAGCTTCGCGCCCCTTCCCCTCACCGCCGCCGGCACTCACTGGATGTTGAAGGGCCGCAGGACGATGGCCAGGCTCTCGCACAGCCCCTCCACGGCGAATTTGCTGGCGCAGTACACGGAATTGAAGGGCACCCCTTGGGGCAGAGCGGTGCTTTGAGAGCTGGGCTCCCCCCCCCCAAGCCAGCACAGCTCACACCCCCCCCCCATGCAGCGCCCACCTTGCAGCCCCCCGACGCTGCCGGTGACCAGGATCCTGCCGGCCCTGCGGCGCTTCATGGCGGGCAGGAAGGCCTGGATGGTGCGGATGGCCCCGAAGAGGTTCACCTCGAACACCGTCCTCATGGCCTGCTCGGAGCACGTCTCCAGGGGGCCCATCAGGCCCACCCCCGCGTTGCACACTGCCGGGGCACGGCCCCCGTCAGCCAGGCACCCCCAGCACCGGGGTGGCAGATCAGGGACGGGGACACGGGCACCAAACCCCCTCCCTCCTCCCTACACCCCCAACCCCATCCTTAGGGCTGCAGCACCCCCCGGCCCCACGCAGGACCACCGTGGCTCATCCTATTATTTGGCACCCGGTCCCAGCTGATGCCCAGGGGGGGCGGTGGGAACCGTACCCAGCACGTCCAGCCGCTGCCCCTGCACCCGCTGCGCCGCGGCAGCCAGCGAGCGCGGGTCGGTGACGTCCAACTGCAGCAGCTCCAGCGTTTCGGGGCAGCTGCCCCCAAACCTCTCCCGCAGCCGCTCGCTCTTGGCCAGGTCGCGCATGGTGGCGAACACTGGGGGAGAAAACGGGGCCGCGGGGCAGCGCTGCCGCCCCAGGGACCGGCGGGGGGAGAACCCCTCGGTGCCGGGACCCCCTCGGTGCCAGGATCCCTGTGGTGCCAGGACCCCCTATGGCACAGCGTCGCCCCTTTACCTTTGAACCTGCGAGCAGAATCGGCTGCCAGGCGGGCGGCCAGCCCCAGCCCGATGCCCGAGGAGCAGCCGGTGATCAGCACCGTGGTTTGCTCCATGGGCACCGCGGCAATGCCGGGCCCCTGGGGGGCTGCGCTGTTTAAAAGGGCCGGGCAGGGGGCCCATCCCTCCCTCCTTCCCTCCGTGTTTTGTCTCTCTGCTTATCTCAAGGCCCCTCCACCTGCCTCCCTCTGCCTTGATGCTGGTTCAGCTGCCGAGATAAAGACCCCGCGGCAGAGCCAGGGAGGAGGCACGGGGGGCACGAGGGGAAGGCAGCCCCGGAGCTCCACACCAGCCGGGGACAGCCCCGAGCAGCAGCCCCGCAGCTGACCGTGCTTTTTTCCTCCTCGGGGAAAAAAAAAATCTCATCTGCGAGCTGCTCCCTTGCCAAAATTCAAATAAATTGCAGGCTGGGGAGAAGCGGAGGAGCCCGACAGCACTCAGTGTCCAAGCCTTTAATAGCTCTGCAGGTTTCAGCCCCCACCCTGCCTGGGGCCAGAGTGACCCACGGCCACGCAGCCTTGGCCCGAGCCCCAGCGAGGGGAGGAAAAGGCACAGAAAGAGCCCGGCCTGAGGAGCCCGGCCCCAGCATCACCGCAGAAATCTCTGCCAAGGCTCCTTCAGTGCCACAGGCACCAAGCACAGCAGGGGCTGCGCTGAGGCCGACGGCCCCACAAGGAGGGGAGCCGGGGGGGGCACGAGCCATGGGGCAAGGCTGGCTCCCTGCTGCTCAGCCAGGGGCAGGCGCTCGGTGGGGACGTGCCAGCCCCTCTGTCCATCTGTCCTCTGTCCGTCTGCACCGTCCCAGGTCCCACCGAGCAGCAGAGCGCTGCCTCCTTGCTCCGTGCCGTGGGGCGGCTCAGCTCCAGTGGGGCAGGCGTGGGGCAGCCAGGAGGGGCCGTCAGGGCTGAGCACGGTGCAGCAGCGGTCCCTGGGGCACAGCCAGCCCCACAGCTGCCTGCCAGCCCCCTCCGGGGCTCGTCCTGCCCATGCAGAGCACGCAGCCTGGTCCCAGCGGGGCTCTGCGCCTTCATTCCAGCACCGCCGGGACGCGGCGATCGGGGAGGGACGCGGCGATCAGGCGAGGAGCTGCAGGAGCCTCGACGCGTGAGGACGCGGGGTCTCTGCCCTCCCTCCTGGGGGAGGCTCCGAGAGGCATGGCCCCAAATCACGCTGGCCCAGCCTGGCTCCGCTTCATGGCCCCGGGGTAGTATTTGAGGAAAAGCTTCCTGGAGATCTCCAGCGTGTCGCCGACGGGCGCGGTAGGGTACCGCTTCTTGTTGTAGATGAAGCCCCTCTCCACCTGGAAGACGGCCTGGTTGAACTGCTCCTGGTGGAAGGGGCTGCCCGAGTTGAGGCTCTCCACCAGGAGAGAGACGAAGAGGCTCCAGCGCACGCCGTAATAATCCAGCACCAGCCCCCCCAGCTGCTTGTTGGCGTAATCCAGGATGTTCCCGCTCGGTCCCCAGAGCGTCAGCTGGTTGCGGGCGTTCATCTCGTACAGCTCGGCCTCCCGGTCGCTCGTGGCCGCGGCGCGGGCGCTCTCCAGCCAGCGGCCCAGGAGGAAGAGGCGGTGGCTGGAGAGGAGGCTGTCGAGCTCGGGCAGCAGGTCGTACACCAGCACCCCGCCGGCCGTCAGCAGCTCCGGCAGCGCGCGGCTCTGGAAAGCGCCGCGGATGCTCAGGTAGTAATCGGCCACCAGCTGCTGCACCGCCTGGCGGGTGACGTCCACCAGGTCGTAGCGGTAGGTGAGGCTGGAGCCCAGCGCGGCGCCGGCGCTCAGCAGCAGCCTCCAAGCCTCGTAGACGTCGCTGGCGTTGTACCAGAGCTGCGTGTCCATGTGCAGGGACGGGCGGCGCACCAGCGGGCTGCGGTTGTGGTTGACGCAGACGCCCGTGCAGTTGTAGGCGCTGCGGAGGAGCAGGCGCCAGGCGGAGGAGGCGGCGGCGTTGGCGGCGCCGTAGCGGCGCTGGGCGTAGCGGGACACCCAGGCGGGGAGGTCGAGGGGCTCGTGGTGCCAGCCCAGCTCGTTCATCAGCTCGTACACCACGTCGTTCTGCTCGATGCCCTCGGGCGCCAGCCCGGTGCCCACCATGGTGGAGTTGGGGAAGCGGCGAGCCTCGAAGGGGCCGCGGTTGATGGACTCCACGGTGCCGAAGAGGCCGTGGTTGCCGCCGAAGTTGTGCAGCATGCACCAGATGAAGGGCTGCCCGTAGAAGGACTCCGTCCACGGGTAGACGGGCTTGGACTCGGCAAAGAGGTCGAGGACGATCATCCTGCCCAGGGGCACGCCGTGCAGCAGCGCCCGCACCTGCGCCGGCTGCCAGAAGTCCGGCTGGTGCTGGAAGAGCCAGCCCTGCATCAGCCACAGCGCCTCGGGGTCGGCTGGGGACGGAGACACGGGGTGAGGCACGGGGAGCACCCCCGGACCCCACCGCCACCCTCTTCCGCGGTGCCACCAGGCGGCCCCGGCCCCGACCCACCTCCCGTCATCGACCTGAAGACGGCGTTGCTGACCCTCGAGAGATACGCGGGGTCGGAGGACAGCGGGCTCATCTCGTTGAAGGTGTCGGCGCTGTAGATGTGGTCGGTGCCGAACTCCTTGATCAGCTCCTTCAGGAAGAGGGTGCCGATCACCTGGAACATGGGGTCCTCGGGGTCCAGCAGGTAGGGGCAGGAGTAGGTGCAATTAAAGTGGCTCCAGCCCCCGAGGCGAGTGGCGTTCACACGTGGGAAGACCCTGAGCCGGAGGGCAGGGACGGGGATCAGGAGCAGGATGGGACCGCACGCTGCAGGGCAGCCCCCAGGGGCACCCGGTGCTCCCCAAAGGTGGGACCCGGAGCCGGGACCCGCCGGGCAGGGAGCTCAAGGACCTGTGGGGTCTGCGGGCACAGCCGCACGTACCGGAGAACCCCCTGCGGCACGTGGCCCGCGAAGGCCGGCAGCACCGTGATCATCCCCAGCGAGCGCATCCTCTCCACGACCCTGTACTGGGAGAGAGGAAGAGGAGGGAGGAAGAGGAGCGACGGGAGAGGAGCCCCGGGCCCTACGAGGGGTCTTTGGGCACCCGGGGAAAGGAGCCCGCACCCAGCACCACCCCAGCAGGGCGAAGCAGGACGAGACCCCCCCTGGTACCTGCAGGTAGAGCTGCTTGAGGTGCCAGGAGTGCGGCAGCGGCCCTGCCCAGCCGTGGAGGTTCCCCAGGCGGTTCCACGCCAGGAACGCCGGCCCCGTGAAGTAGGCGTCGATCTCCGACTGGTTCAGACCCAGGGACAGGTAGACCTGCGGGCAGCCCGGCCGTCAGCTCCCCCCCCCTTTCCCCGACGCCCACCACGGCCCCCTCCCCGGCCCCGGGGATACCCCACCCGCTGCCAGACGAGCTCCTGCCCCATGAAGGCCAGCGCCAGGTTGATGCCGCTCAGCGCCATCCAGTCGATCTCCCGCTCCCAGCGCGCCCAGTCCCACCAGGCGTAGGAGTAGCTCTGGGTGCAGACGTTCTGGTAGTAGCGGTACCTGGGGCACGACGATAGAAGGACCGGGGGTGGGTGGGGGGGCACCCCGCTGCCTCCCCCGTTACGTAAGGTTGAGCGCCTTTTGTCCCGGGCTAACGAGCTGTGAGCGGTGCCCGGCTCCGTGCCCGAGCTGGCACAGACCGTGGCACGGATGGCACCAGCGGAGCCCCCCCCGTACGGACGTCAGCAGCACCGGGCGGGGGGGGGGGAGCCGGGACACGAACAGAGCCCCCCGGGTGCCCCCGTACCCAGGGCGTTAACGGAGCCCCAAGGCCCCTGCACGCCGGCAGCACCCGGTGCGTTAAGGGAGCTCCGTGCATCGGTAGCGCTTGGGGAGCCCGGTGTGGTAACGGAGCCCCCGGTCCCCATCTTGCACCCCGTGCATTAACGCAGCCCCCGGTACCCCCCCCAAAACCAGCAGCACCGGGGAGCCCGGTGCATTAACGGAGCCCCCAGCACCCGGTGCATTAACGGAGCTGCTGATACCCCCACGGACCGGCAGCACCGGGGAGCCCGGTGTGTTAACGGAGCCCCCGGTGTCCCCCGTGCAACTTCAGCACCCAGGGCAGTAACGGAGCCCCCGTGCACCGGTAGCACCGGGGAGCCTGCTGCAGGAACGGAGCCCCCGAGACCCCCCAGCACCCGGTACATTACCGGGGTCCCCCCCCCGGTGTCCTTCTCACCGCCACCCCCGGGACCCCAGCGCACCGCCAGCCCCGTGCCCGCCCCGCCCCGCCCCGTCCCGTCCCGTCCCGGTGCTCGGTCCCGGTACCGGTTGGGGGTGGCCGCGCGGATCTCGGCCGGTACCCGCGGTAGGGGCTCGGGCAGGCGGAGCTGAGCCCCGGCCCACGAGAGGTGGCAGCCGCAGAAGTCCCGCAGGTAGCGGTAGAGCCCGGCGGCGGCCGCCACGCCGCTGGAACCGGTCACGGCCACGGCCACGGCGGCACCGGGAGGCGACAGCAGGCGGTAGGCGTCGGGGCCGCCCGCCGCCAGCCTCCCGTCCACCGACAGAGCCACGGCGGAGGCCGCCCGGGGGCCCAGGAGGCGCCGAGCCAGGGCCCGCACCGCCGCCTCCTGCCGCCGCTCCGGGACCGGGGCCGGGGCCCGAACCGGCACCGCCAGCAGCGCCGCCAGCGCCGCCACCCGCAGCGGCCCCGCCATGGTCCCGCTGCCTCGCCCTGAGCGACGTGCCGCTCCGCCAATCAGCGCCGAGGCCCCGCCCCTCAGCCGGCGGCGCGGCCAATGTGGAGGAAGGGGGTGGGGTGTGGCCGCGGGGTGGGGCGTGGTTATGGATAGTGGGCGTGGTCAGGCTGTTAGGCGTGGTGGTAGCGGTGGGCGTGGTCATTTGAACGGGCGTGGTCAGAGTGATAGACATGGTAGCGGGAGTGGGCGTGGTCACGGGGGTGGGAGTGGTCAGAGGGATTGGGCGAGGTCTAGTAGAGGGCGTGGTTACTTGAAGTGGGCGTGGTCACGGTGGTGGGAGGGGTCGGGGTACTGGGTGGTGGCAGTGGGCGTGGCCACGATAGGGCGTGGTCACAGCTGTGGGCGTGGTCACGGCGGTGAGGGCGGGCATTAGGTTTAGGCTTAGGGTCAGGTTTAGGCTTAGGGTTATTGTTAGGGTTAGTGTTAGGCGTTAGGGGTAGGGTGTGCATGGCTATGGTTATGGCTAGGATCAGGGTCAGGCTTAGGGTTATGTTTAGGGTTAGGGTTAGGTTTCAGGTTCAGGTTTATGGTTAGGGTTAAGGTTAGGGTTTGGTGTTAGCCCTAGGGCTAGGACTAGGGTTAGAGTAATTGTTAGGGTTAATGTTAGGGTTAGGGTCAATGTTAGGGTTAGGGTAAGGGTTAGTGTTAGGGTGAGGTTCAGCGTTAGGTTTAGGGCTGGGGTTAGGGTTAGGTTTCAGGTTAGAGTTAGGTTTAGGGTTAGGTTTAGGCTGACGTTTAGTTTTAGAATTACAGTTACGGTTACTGGTGTTTGAAAAGAGAATGCGCAGAGTCCCGTTACGTGTGGGACTGCGTAAAATCTCCCCCAGGGCGTTCAGGTGAACCCAAAGGCTTCCATTGGGAGCACTTTTTTATGGGAGAAAGTGGCGCCCTACGTGTTCTCTAGGCTCCTATTTAGGGTTGGGCTCAGTGCTCCTCACAGGGAGGAACCCACCAGAAGATATGCGGCCCCACCAGAGGATATGACCCCAAAACTGGCCACACTGGGGAGACACAGCCCCAAAAAGATCCCCACCAGGTGGATACCACCCCCGAAACAGCCCCACAAAAATGAAAAATCCCCCCAAAGAACCCCAAAAATGGCCCCTGCAGGGCTTCTTCTGCTACCACTCCCCAGAAATCAGGGGCACCTGGCAACTGCTCTTGTAGCAGCTCCTGAGGCAAAGAAAAAGAAGCCAAGGGCCGAGGAGGAGGTGACGGAGCTGACCCCAACGCTGCCAAGCACCGGCCCCAGCCCAGCCAAAGGATGAGAGGAGGCTGGGGAGCAGCCAGGGGGTGAGTGGCTCCCAGGGAGCTCTGGGGATTGATTCCAAGATGAAACAAGAACTGGATTTTAAACTGTTGAGTGCACGTGTAATACACAGACTCGGTGGTTTGGTATCACCCAGCAATCCTAGAGGTTTGTGACAGGCTCTTTACTTCAGATCCCAAAGTAGGCTGACATTTTATCAGGTGACAGCTTGTCCTTGCAAGGCCAAACCAAAGATTTAGGCTAGTATAAAATTAATAAAGCCCCCACCTTACCCATGCCTCCTTAATTCAAGACAGTCTAAGCATCTGTACGGCCAACACTTTCAGGCAAGCAGATTTAGACAAAAAGAAGCACATACACGGGAGTTTCCCTGAAGAGGTAAGTTGTTTGCTGCACAAATGTGATCTGTATCAGTTTTTATGGCTTAGAAAAAGCAATGGGAAAGCTCAGTGACTCGGAAAGGGCTGGAAGGCTCAGGCCATCCAGCTTACACGTCTCTCCCCTATGGGTTGCTGGTTTGTTTAAGTGCCCACAGCAGGTAAAAGCTCTTCAGTCCCTTGCGGATGGAGCTGGCGTCCTCTGTTCGATTCCTACTGGCAGGTTCTAAGCTATACAAAGCTGTGAAAGAGGCCCAGAACAAAAGTGGCTGAGCAGGCCAGCTCCGCTTCTTCCCTCCTCCAGAAAACCTCTCCCTAGTTGTTCCCTAAGAGGCAGTGTCAGGGGAAATGTAGTATTGCTACTGTCCATGCCGGATGTGTTTGGGGATAACACAGGGGATTTTTAGTAAATTGTTAGTCCGGTATTTTAAGAAAGCAACACAAGAACAGCTGCCACACGTCGATGTTCTTTGCAGGACTCTAGTCATCACAGTAGATGTCTTATTGCCATTATGTCTCTTACAAAATAGCATCACTAGAAAGCTTGAGCTGGAGATGAGTGGTCATTACAAGTACAAACAGTTGTGGCCGTACACCACCACGTCCACAAGGGGAGCAAGGTGTTCGTTTCTACCCAGAGCTGGATATTGCTGGGAGAGAAGAATCGGGATTTCTGTGCACTTTTGAGGAGCAGGAAAGGGTTGTCTTAAAGACAGAACAGCATTAAGTCCTAGACACTAAGTCTGAGGGGAAACCAGTCCCATTCACCTTGTTGTGTATCAGCCCCGGAAGGTCGGCTTCCAGATTGTTCTCAGTGACGCTAATTCAGTCTGATTTGTGGTCTCTTGGCTGCAGACACCAGATTTATTGTCTTAGGTGAGGAAATTTGGAGCAAGCAGCATCCTGGCAGACAATGCAGGGCAACGCATGGGTGATTGTGGAGCCATCACATCAACACCTTTTCCCTATGAATTACCAGGGTGGTTTATTTTAAAATCCAAGCGAGGCTACAGAGTCACGGCTCACAGCGGTGCTCCCAGCCAGGACTGGTTGTCGTATCACTCGTACTCACACGGGAGACAATCTAGATAACTGTGCAATGCTTCTTCCTTCCAGGATTCCCCTCCACGACGCACGTCAGAAAACCAGAAAGGAGGTGATGCGATTGCTTACTGGCCCCGTGAGCCAGCAGGATCCAGCTGGTTCAGCTCAGACTGATCCAGCAGTTCAAAGTCATCCCCTTCCGCGTCAGTGTCCAAGTCCGAGCTGGCCGTTCTGAGGTAAGTCTTTGCACCTCTCTGGGGATTGTTGCTGTGCGAAGAGCCCGGCTGAGCGGCTCCCGACAGCGCAAGCTGGATCATCCCCCTGGTGACAAACCCAGCTATGTTGTTAGTGAGATTCTGTACAGATGGCAGCGCGCCGGCTTCTTCCTGGTAATAAGGGAAGTGCAACTCTTCCGTTCCTTGCGGGCGGTAAGCCAGACTTGGGATCCCAATGCTGGTGTCATCTTCATCATCTAGGCCAGTCGCTTCTGGGTTGATGGAAGGGAAGTCAGGGAGATCCCTGGCAAAAGATTCTTCCGGGTCACTGTGACCATCCAGGTCTAGAAGAGGAGAGAGTATTTTAAATACGCAGCACATGCCAAACACCCTGAAGGCAAGAACAGCACAGCACTCAAAATCTGGGCCATTACCTCACCAAGACAGACGGTCTCCTATCACCTCTGCATCACGCTGTCTTTAATCTCCCCCTCACATAGCTATTCTGGGTGCCTGCTTACCTCCCAGCTCACTCTCAAGGAATGCAGGTGCTGAACGAGAGGAAACTACCCTCTCGCTCAGTCAGCAGATAAGCAGAGGGTACAGAAGGGTCTTGGACAGGACGAGCCGGTTGTGCCTACACTATAATGACATGACCAGAGGGACAGGCCGGTCACGGTGACAGAGGCTGTGCTGCAACACACATCCCTGCGGTCAAGGACTGGCAGAGCTGGATCTGCCTTTGAAGAGCAGCTGAAATTGCTCTACCAAAGCACCACAGGAATTAAGGAGGAAGCTCTGCGCTGAAAAAACAGGTAGTTTCATCTCGTCTTGGCCAGCAACAGACATCAAACAGCCAGACCTCAGGGACAGAAGGGAACGCACGGCCTCCCTCCAACCTGTCGCACCGGTGCCTGCTCAGCATTCCACACCCCTGAGGAGCTGCCAGTTTCCTCTCACCTTCTGATCCCTCTGTCAATGGAGTCTGGCCCCTTGAGAGGTTAAACATCCCGTTCTCAGTGTAGGAAACCTCAGCATCTGAATGCTCCGAGTCAGAGATGGTTAGTTCCTTGGCAACCACGGAGTCATCCAGCTTTGAAACAGGAGATACATTAGAAAATATTAAATACTGGAAAGCTAATTCCTCTGCCATCATCCAGTGGCTGCCAGTTAAACCCAGTCCTCATGGCAGGCTGGTATCTGAGGCTCGTTTCATGTTACTGCCTAGCCTAGGAGCTGGTACAAGCAGTTCTGGACACCCACAGTACCCAGTACGTTCATGTACAGTTCACTACCTTGGGACAGAAAGCAGCAAGCTCCTCTTCACTGTCACTCCCATCATCTGTGCCCTCCTGATTAAGGGATCGGTGACGCACTGTCAGAAACCAGAGTCAAAGCTTATTATTGCTGTTAGGACAGAGATCTTACACCAAGAAAAAAAAAATATTTGGCAGGCTTGGACATAACACAGCATGTTTGGTTCCTCAACAGAGCAATGGGGTCATTTCTGACTTGGGCTGCTGCAGATCTTTTGCTGCTGCAGATCTTTTGCTGAGATGAACATGCTTAGCAGCAACCTCGCACTGAAAAGACGAAGGACTCGGTACAACTGCAACCCAGAACACACGGTTCTGACAGCTGAGAACTGACACAGCTCAGCACCATGAAGAGCTCACACCATGCACTCCCTGGCAGACTCCTGTGGAGGCAGAGCTGCCTCGTTTCGTCCCCAAAAGTACTTGCAAGTATTTGCCAAGGGAACTGGAGTGACTGCCACGCGAGACGTGCAGGGCTATCCCACTCCACGAGCAGAGGCTTGGTTTACAGATGGGTTCAGGTACGAAGTATCAGTGTCTGAAGGGCCAGAAACACCCTGTAGAAACTTACGCTGCTTCTCCCGCTGCTTTGATATCATGTAGCCTCGCACACTGAAATCCAGCCGCTGCAGAGCTGGCTCCAGCTTCAGGTACATGCGGTGCCCCAGCCTGTGGTAGACAGCCAGGGGCCACAGCAGGACGAAGAGCACTGAGGGAAGAGGGAAGGCTGATGAGAAGTTTGCACGGTGTGCTACCTGGCAAACAGCTTGCCCGTGTTGTGATGCAGTGTCACACACATCCAGAATGCAAGATCTGGGCACTGAAGGTGATGCTGCTTTAGAGTTGGTGCAATCACCTCTGCCAAGGTAACAAAACGGAGAGGCTGACCTTTCAGTGCTCAGATCCATCGTTACTAACCACTCAGACAGGTTGTGTCCGCACCAGAGACCTTAGAGCCCTGGACAGGAACCACCACATTCTAGGCAGAACACATTACTTTAAATTTTACAGCCATTAACATGACCCTTCCTTTGGAGCAGGAACGGTTGCTGCTCTCTTTGGAGCAGAGCCTGACTCCTCAGACAATCAGATCCTACTCGTTTCTATCCCTTTTTCATTTTCAAGTCTGTATTTGGCATAGGGATCTTCTACTTACACAGCAAGTATGAGAGCAGGAGTCCAGGGATATACCGGCCCAGAACAGCCAGGAAAGTAAAAACTCCACAGACTAGAAGGCAAAACTGAAGACATGGGAGACGGTGAGTTTCCAGGGTTAAGCAATGGAATCACTCACTTCTTGACCATCTTGCTCCCTGCAGAATTCTAGCTAAAGTTGTAATTTAACAACAGCCAAGCCTTCCTAGCGCTACCCCATTCCAGGACTAGAACAGATTCAGGAAGTGTCTGCCTTCACAGCCACAGGCAGCACAGCAGTTTCTTGCTTCAGATTATAGGGAGCTTCCCAAAGCAGGTATGCTAAAAGCGAGGAAGAGACTGAAAGAGAGAGAACTCTTTCACAGTGAAGAACACAAATGCAGTTACAGGTTCCTCTTTGCGTAAGCCTCAAAAACAAGAGCAACAAAAAAAATTGACACTTTTTCTGCCTACTAAAATCCACTGGCGGTGATGCATTTGACAGACACTTAAAAAACTAGAAAGCTACAGAAGGAGCAGCTCTATTGCCACCTCACTAATGCAATCAACGTGCCAACGCTTGTTTTCTCCTCCCTCCTCCACATGATTATTCTGCCTGTGCTTTCTATTCCTCTGCACCACTTCACAGCCATGCCAAGCTGGGAGACTTCCCATGGTAACCTCCCCTGTTTGGAACGCGTTCAGCCAGCGCTGGATGCCATCACAAAAGGATACCAGCAGAGGCTGGACAACCATGCCATCTGCTAACGCCTGCACATTCTCACCTTGCCAGGGCTTTGCCTCTTGAAAACGAAGAGATTGTTGAAGAAGTTGGTCCAGGTCACCCATCCTTCAGCCAAATGGTGACAAAGTTCGGGCACCCCGAGCAGCCGAGGGTGGACATATCCCCAGCTGCAGTGAATGGAAAAAAAATCAGCAACAGACATTAATTACTGCATCAGATTCAGTGCAGACATCCCTTGTGACAAGCGCTTGTCACCACACCACTTTCTCCTCTCACCCAGCTGCTCAGCTCTAGAGAGGAGCCTCAGCCTGCCTCTCAGAGCAGCGCCTTGCCAAGAGCAGCGCTCTGCATCCCCTTCTGCAGGCGTCTCCGTTCTCCCACAGCAGCTAAGGAGCAGTGATGTGAGTCACTCAGCCTCTTGTTGTCTTAGACTAGAGCTTCCACGCTACTGGAAGGGAAGGGGCCCGGCAGAAGCAAATCAAGTGAAGCCATTTGCTTTCTCTGCATCGATTTGGTCAACAGCAACCCCCAAAAATTCAGCATGAAGCTTCCAGGCAGCCTTGTACCTTATTACTTAATAGATTCTGTTACTTGGGAGGTATTATCTTTGGCAGGTTCTATTAGTGCTTCTTAACTGCTGGTCACAGGAACCTGAAGCTTAGGAACAGCAATTCCTTTTGTATTTGGGCCTCTTGCAGTAAACAAACAAACTTCTCTGGCAACAGCTCAAGTGATTTAATCAAGAGCTGAGCATCCAAGCATGGCCGGGCAGCACAAGCAGGCAGAAAGGTGTGCCCAGAGAGAGGAAGGTGTTATTAGGAAGGCAACACCCAAACATTTCTCAACCCACTGTTATTAAAGCTGCAGTCAGGTCAGAACTATGCAGGAACAGCTTCTGGGAAATGCCTCTTTAAAACGTTCCAGATCTAGTCTCAGAAGATTTCTTTCTTTCCAACAAAAGCCCCGGTTGTTTTCCTACTACTGGAGACCCACACAAAAGGAATTGGTTTTCAGGCAGCACCTCCAACCCGGGGGTGCAAGTGGAAGTGGCGGTGGAAGTTTTACAACACTCAAGCAAGCATTAACTGCCAGGCAGTCTGAAGGCAGAGATTAAATATAACATAATGGCTTGGGCAAGTCAAAAACCTGTCACAACAGCACGACGGAGGGCTCCATCCTCACTGCATTAAGCAGCTCCCTGCTCCCCTTCCTTCCTCTCTAAGAAGCCAACATTCCAAGCACGTGCAGGTACCAATTACACGGGAGCACAGCAAAGCACCAAAGAGCAGAGGATTCAATTAGTTTCCTACCTCTCATTGTCTAAGTCGCCAGGTCTTGCCACTAAAATATTAAGAACAGACACGACATTAGTTGCAAGGAATTTGCCATAAGAATGCTTAGCTCTTGGGGTTTAAGTAAAGCTTTAATGAGTTGGGAGGTGCCTGGAAAAGACATTAACTATTAAGAACCAGAGACGCATCACTCCCTAACACATTCTGAATTTGTACAGTGACGGTACAAGACTGCAAGAGAGCCTCCTTGCTGCTCCTCACACTGGTTGGACAGCATCTGGAAGGCTGCTCTGGTTGCAGTAAGAGGTATTTGCAAAAAAAAAAGTTCCACTTTTATCTCCCTCCCTTCCCCTGCACACACCCAGAAGGTGAAGGACAAACAGTTTGCTTATTCGGAGCCATCGGATTTACGCCTTTTGATATTTTTTCACCCAGACCAGGACTTGAAAAGTGAGCCAGGGATGCACCAGTTCTCCTGATGAGTTTAAATCAAGATTATGCAGGAGCCGGGCAGAAAACTCTCCCCACTTCCCTCACCAGTAAGAACACTTTGGTTATAAAGCCTGCAGAAAGCTGATGGCAGGAACCGAGCGAAGCTTTAATGTCTTCCAAAGAACTACCCAGAACACAGGCTGAGGCACAAAAGCTGGGGCAGAACCTGCTCATTAGTTACAGAACTCTCTCTGGGAGCATGGAAACCACATGCACTGCTTCAAAGGTCATCTGACCGTGCAAAAGCAACAAAATCCTGCTCGGATTGGTATTATTCATGAGCACACTAATATTACAAATGAGAAAAAGAGCTGCTTTGTTCCCTGAAAGCTTAAGACTAATTTAATTAACAGCCGTTAAGATGCCTCTCCTTTTAATGAATTTTCTACTTTGTAGGCAAGGCTGGGACTCATCTCTGTCTTAAACCTTGAAGCTGATTTATTACCGAATCCGAGGAGAAATCCAGACGTATTCCATAAACGCTTGCTTTTATATTGGATTTTTGAAATTTTAATTTCTTGCTCCTGTACTGAATGCTTAGAAGATGAATTACTGCTTCAAAACCTGCCCTAACTCACACACCAGCTGTTTCAAACATTACCATTTAGTGAAATGCTCTCTTTATTCTAGAGTTCTTCTCTTAGCAGATTATTCTGTACAACACAGGTTGCGGAGATCATTTCCTTGTAACTCAAGGATAGTTTGTGCTTCACTAAAATTAGACAGAGATGACAAAAGCCCCAACCGGTGAATATTCCAACACGCCATAAAACCACACCTGACGAGCAAACAAGAGCCTGGGGTGACATCCCACAAGCAGAAGCGTCACAAACAAGCAGGCTACTTCATGACGTGTTAAAAGATCTCAAGTCTCTACAAAGCAGAATGGAAGGGAAACTCAGAAGGTTACGAGACACTGGCAGAAAAAACTCTTATTATTTACAGGGGTTAGGGCTTCCCAGAGCAACTCCAGGAAGAACGTGCCTACAGCATTCTTGCCTGCTTCTGGATTCACACCAGAAAAAAGCCCTGGATTTTACCTCTTGAACTCCAAACGCTGCACACTCTAGATCTAAAAACAGTACTTAACGTTCTGATATTAACTTAAACGTTGCAACTTACCTCCAATTTCAGGCCAGATTTTGTTCTTCCACTTATCTATACAAACTACTACAATAAGAGTAAACGCAACCAGGAACACCAATCGAAGAGAAGTCAGAGCAAAGAACCTACAGGGAGGAAACAAACAGATAAATAACCAGCACGATCTGCCTGACACAGACGAAAGGAGGCACAAACCACCCTCAAAACCTGGTTACAGCTACAGCAAGAGAACAGAAAGCAAGCAGTAATCAGTCAGCAATCAGCCTGCCTGCACTGCCTGGGCCAGGAGCTTATCTCGCAGCCGCCTTGAGAAGGTTTTATAGTATCTGTTTGTGTCATTTCTAGCACAACCACCCTCGTTTACAGCTCACTGGCCAGAGGCGAGCAGAACCTCCTGCCCTTCCCCTGCTGTTCACCCACCAGCTCAGTTCCTGCTGCCTGTTTTGGTGCTGTTATGAGAGGGACAAAGCTAAAGCAGAGCTCAGCGCTTCCAGCGCTTGTTGGACGCAGCAACAGGTCACCAAGTCAATCTGCTTGCCCAGCAGCTCAGCCCGCAGCCCAAACCCCAAAGCGTGACCGGGAAGGGCTCTGAGGAGAAGGCAGCGCTCAGCAAACCCCGCGAGGGGCAGGAACGGGGGGCACAGAGCAAAACCCCTACAGCACCGAGGGGCTCTGCTGGGGGTTTGGGGGGCAATGCCTGAGGCTTTGGGGGCTCTACACAGGGTTTTGTGGCCCTGTCCAGGGTTTTGTGGCCCTACCCGGGGTTCGGGGGCCCTGCCCGGGGTTTCAGGGGCAAAGCCCGTGGTTTTGGGGCCCTGCCCGGGGTTCGGGGGCAATTCCCGAGGTTTTGGGGGCTCTACACAGGGTTTTGGGGCCCTGCCCGGGGTTTCGGGGCCCTGCCCCCCCCACGCCATTCCCCCCAGGGCTCGGTGCCAGGCCCCACAGGCACCAAATCACCTCAGCTCCCCCCCCCCCAGGCTCTCCCGGTCCCGTCAGTGCCCAGCAGGGCCCGGACCCTCCCCCCCGGAGCCTCCTCAGCCCGGTGCGGCCCTGCCCGTCCCCGTCCCCGTCCCCGTCCCCTCCGCTCCCCGGGGGGCGCTCACCAGAAGAGGCCGTGCGCCGCCACCCACCACAGGGCGCTGCGGCCCGGCCGCTCCCACACGAGCGCTGCCTGCAGGGCTCCCAGCAGCGGCTCGTAGGGCCCCAGGCGGCCCCGCAGCGCCGCGCTCAGCTCCTCCACCCGCCGCCGCCGCTCGCCGGCCCCGCCGGGCCGCGCCGCCATGGCTCCCTCACGGCATCAACATCCGGCCGCCGCCAACATGGCGGCCGCCAGGGCGAAGGGGCCGGCGCCGCGCTGGGCGCCGCCATCTTGGCGCAGGCGCGGTGGAGGCGGCCGGGCGGCGCGCACGCGCGTTGCCGTGGCGCCGCGGGAGGGGAGGGGGCGGTGGGGCGGAACTGCGCGGCGCGCAGGCGCAGTGCCCGTGGCGGCGGGCGGCGGGCGGGAGGAGGCGGCGGCGGCGGCGGGGAGGCGGGAGGGGAGCGCAGCGCAGCGGCGGGCGCCATGCCGCGGGAGATCATCACGCTGCAGCTGGGCCAGTGCGGCAACCAGAGTGAGCGGAGGGGCGGGGGGGCGGCGGCGGGGCCGGGCCGGGGCGGGGAGGAGCGGGAGAGCGGGCCCCGGGCGGGGCTGGGCCGCTGTGAGGGAGGGGGCGGGGCTTAGGGAGGGGGCGGGGCTTGAGGAGGGGCGGGGGGCTGTGTTTGGGGGCGTGGTGTGTGAAGGGGGCGTGGCCTGATGGCGGGCGGGGCTTCAGGGTGTCGCGGGCGGGGCCTGCTGGGGGTGGGGCTGTAGGGGTGGAGGCGGGGTTTGCTGGGAGGGGGCGGGGCTTTGGAGATAGGGGCGTGGCCTGCAGAGGGTGTGGCCACAGAGGGCCTGGGGTGAAGGGGGCGGGGCCTGATGGTGGCTGGGGGCGGGGCCTGCAGGGGGTCTCCCTCCCCCCCCCAGCCCTATCCACCCCCCCCCCCGCTGACCCTATCCCCCCCCTCTGCCCGCAGTCGGCTTCGAGTTCTGGAAGCAGCTCTGCGCCGAGCACGGCATCAGCCCCGAGGGCATCGTGGAGGAGTTCGCCACCGAGGGCACCGACCGCAAGGACGTCTTCTTCTACCAGGTACCCGCGGGGGCACGGCACGGGGGCTGCACCCGTGGGTGCTGCAGGGCTGGGGGCTGCACCCACGGGTGCTGGGTGCTGCCCCTTGCCCCAAGGAACGCCCCCAGAGCCGTCCCGGCTGCTCCAGCTCTCTCCTCAGCAGCCCCCCGTTGGGGTCAGCCTCGCAGCCTCGGCCCCCGTGCAAACCCCAGCGGCAGCCTGAGCCCCGCTCCCGCTGCCCGCCCGCTGCCAGCCCTCCCGGCCCTGCTCCGGGTGCTGCAGGGGACGTGGTGGGGAGGCAGCACCTAACTGCTGGGGGAGAGCCAGCCCTCTGCGCTCAGGGGACGCTGTGAGGCACGTGGAGAGGCTCTGTGCTGCACGGACGTAACGAGTTTCTCACCCTCCTCTCCTCCGTCAGACGCAGGCTGTGCTGTGCTCTCCTGCGGCCAGGGGGTGGCACGCTCGGTCGCAGTTTCCCTGCAGTCAGAAGCTGCACTGAGCCGCGGCTGCGTCCTGATCTCGCTGCTCCTCGTTAAAGGCAGATGACGAGCACTACATCCCGCGAGCCGTGCTGCTGGACCTGGAGCCCCGGGTCATCCACTCCATCCTCAACTCCCCTTACGCCAACCTCTACAACCCAGAAAACATCTACCTGTCTGAGCATGGCGGCGGAGCTGGGAACAACTGGGCCAGTGGCTTCTCGCAGGTATCAGGCTCTGGTGCCCCCGTGTGCGAGCGCAGGTCGGGCATTGAGGCACGAGGCTTTACATCAGGCCAGCAGCTCCTGCAGAGCACCACGTGGCTCAGCAGGGACTTAGGACTGATGATCTGGGGCACCCTGGGTGCAGGACTGCAGGACCGCCTCGCCAGTCAGACTTGGTGGGGAATAAACCCATCCCGTTCCGGTCTCTTTTGCAGGGAGAAAAAATCCACGAAGATATCTTCGACATAATAGACAGAGAGGCTGATGGGAGCGACAGTTTGGAAGTAAGTAAATCGAGGATTTTGGCAGCGGTTGCCCTGCCTGGTGTTTTAAGAGCCAGGCTGATGTTTTACGAGGTCAGGCTCAGCCCTTGCTGAGGTGCTGAGCAGACAGCGAGGAGGGAGGGGAGCTGGGGCAGCGAGGTCTTTTCTGTCATTACTACATTTACCAGGCTTCCCCAGAAATCATTTTACCTCAGTGGGGCATTTTTCTGCCCCCAATGCTGCTTCCACAGGATGCAGTCTGCAGGAGGAGTTCTCCCTCTCATTATCAAGCTTTTTCCTTTCCACCCCCGTCCCGTGGCTCCCCGGCAGCTCCGTGCTCTCTCTAGCTGGATCGAAGGGGCACCAGGGACACCAAGAGCTCGGAGACAGCTTTCAGGCCGCTTTGCTGCCTGCCTCTGGCAGGACCTTGGCTACCGTCGTGTAAACCCAGTTTCTGCGTGGGGACAGGCACGGCTCGCTGGTGTTTGTGTCAGGCTGTCACATGGCAACAGAGAGAGGGAAAATGCGGCTTGAAAAACAAGCTGGCAGCTCCAAGAGCAGGTTGTGGGACCTGCAGCAAGGCGGGGGGAGCTGCCCTGAAGTTAGGTAGAGGGAGTTTGGCTTCAGAGACCCTGGAAGGCTTGCCCAGGGAAAGGGCTGAGAAGGTCCTCGTCCATTTTATACGAGCACCTGGGTGCTGAAGGTGACGTCTGAGCTGTCCTGAAGTCTGGTTTGGGCTGGGAGGAATCCAGGAGGCTCCCGAGCAGCGGTCGTACCTCGTGGTGTGTGCAGAGAAGCAGATTCCTCCCCCCCTGACAGAAGTGGCATGAGGAGCGTGCGATCTGGAGGAGCCAGGGCTGAGCTCTGCCTGCCTTCGGCTCCCTCTCTGCAGCCCTGGCCACGCAGGGGAGGTTCTCACCCTCTGCCCTGCTCTCGGGGCTGACCCGCGCCTCCTTCTGCTTCCTCGCAGGGCTTTGTGCTTTGCCACTCCATCGCCGGCGGGACGGGCTCGGGGCTGGGCTCCTACCTCCTGGAGAGGCTGAATGACAGGTGAGTGCTCGGCCCCAGCCCCTTCCCGCACCGCAGCAGAGCCTGGCCCATGCCCGGGCACCCAGCCAGAGCTGAGAGCTGGAGAGAGCTGACTCAGAGCCCCAGCCACCGCCCCCACCCAAACACTGGCTTGTGCAATCCCTGGCAAACAGCCCGGGGAAGGGACGGCTCCTGATACGCCTGGGGACTACAGAGGCTCCGGAGCTGGGCTCGAGCTGTCCCAGCGCTGCCTTCCCTCGGCCCCTCTCAGCAGGCAGCTGCCTTCTGCCACCCTGAGTGCGTCGGGGAGGGGTGGGAGGCTCTAACTGTGGGCTTGGAGCTGCCGTCCCCGCCTGTCGGAGCTTGCAGCCTCTTGAAAAGGCCGGCAGGCAGCTGCTGGATCAGCCTGCGGATGGCTCAGCCTCGCCTGTAGCTCCGTCTGGCAGCCTGCTCCCGTGCTGCTGGGGTAGGCACTGCCGGGACAAATTCCCTCCCTGGGAGCCGACTCTGGCACGCAGCGCCGGTGACTCACTGCTTGTCCTGAGCCCTGGAGACTGCAAAGGGAGCTGGTGGGAGGGGAGCGTGCTGCCTTGGCCCTGTTAACCCTTCTGAGGGCTGGGTTTTCTCCCCAGGTATCCCAAGAAGCTGGTGGAGACCTACTCGGTTTTCCCGAACCAGGACGAGATGAGCGACGTGGTGGTGCAGCCGTACAACTCCCTGCTGACCCTGAAGAGGCTGACTCAGAACGCTGACTGCGTGGTAAGGGGGGGTCCCCAGCACCTCCAACCGGGCCGATTTGGTGCTTCAGGGCACGAGGACTCCGCTCTGACCCCTGCCGAGCCGTCCTGCCCTGCCCCTGGGATCCAGCAGGTTTTCCCCGTGGCAGCGAGGGGCTGGCTGTGCTTCCCCTGCAGCCTGCCACTCCAGCTCCGTTCCAGCGTTGCTTCCAGCACCCACAGCCCCCAACCACGCAGCGCCTTCAGCCCTCACCCTCCCCCAGCTCCCAACCTCGTCCCTCCCAGCTCATCCCCGCCGGGAGCAGGGCAGGGGAGGCTCCGGCGGAGCTGCCGAGGCTGAAGCTGCCGTGAGGTGCTGGCCCAGGGGCTGTGCTCTTCGGGAGAGCGCTGGGGAGCGTGGCCAAGGCGGAGGGAAGAGCTCCCATTGACAGTGTCAGTTACGCTCCACGAATGAGTCAGCTCCGTGGTTTCCAGTGTCTGCCACCTGCCGCGGGAGGGCTCGGCCGGGCTGCGGCGCTCGGGGCCTGCGCTGGGCCAGGCTGCGGGATCCGGTGCCCTCAGACACGTGGCCGGGGCTGCCTTTTCCTCTGGGTGCCTCCCTTAAGCTTCACGGAGCTTTTTTTTTTTTCTTTCTTTTTTTTTTTTGTCCCCTCCTGCAGGTGGTTCTAGACAACACAGCCTTGAATCGCATCGCCACAGACCGGCTGCACATTCAGAATCCCTCCTTCTCTCAGATCAACCAGCTGGTGAGAACCTCCTTCTCTTCCCTCCAGAGGAGCTGGCACGGGGCTTTCCCGGTGGTTTTAATTGGGTTTGAGCTCCCCGGGCTCAGCGTGGGCAGCCTGGAGCCGGGAACGAGAGCCCCCTGCCCTTCCTCGGGGCGGATTCCTGGGGCACCCCGGCCTCCTTCTGCCCCGCTGTGCTTGGAACACGCTCCGTGGCCACGCGGTGACCCGCTCTTCTCCCCCAAAAAGGTTTCCACCATCATGTCTGCCAGCACCACCACGCTCAGGTACCCCGGCTACATGAACAACGACCTCATCGGGCTGATCGCCTCGCTCATCCCCACCCCGCGCCTGCACTTCCTGATGACGGGCTACACGCCGCTCACTACGGACCAGTCGGTAAGGCAGCCCGGTCCCTAAAGCAGCCCGCCGGGGGTTCCTCCCGTTCCCCGAGGGCATCAGGAGCTGCCACGCTCGCCTGCTGCCATCCCTCAGCCCCAGAGCCGTGGTGGGAGCTGTAAATGCTCGGTCCTAAGCCGCGTGCAGCCACCTCGCCTCGCCCGACAGCCCGAGCGTGACGCCACTCGCAGCTGTGCGTGTGCTGGGCTGCCTCCTGCACGCCTCAGGTCGGCGGTGGCAGCTTTGGGAGAGCTGACAGTGTTTGATTTGGCAAAAGGCAGCCTTAGAAACGATCAGAGCGAGCTCTGCCCGCCAGGCCCGTCGCCGCAGTGAGCCACCAGCTCAGGCCGCCGCTGGTCGGTGTCACGCCGAGGCTGAGCGTGGTCTCCAGGTGTCAGCCCCTACCCCGAAGGGATGGTTGCCCCTCGGCTGCATCAAATGCTGCCTCCCACCTTCAGCTTGGCCCCAGCCCGTGCCCCCCTGGCTGCAGGGGAGGCCGGGGCTGTTTTGTTTTGAGACACTCACCTGCGTTGGCCGCGTCTCAGTTCTGCTCGGGGCTAACAGCTGCTGTTCTCCTCTCGTTGTGTGCATTTCCTCAGGATGTTACTCAGAGAAGCAAATCTGAAAAACTGCTGGCTCTGAAAAGGGTATCGAGCGTGTGATCTGTCCTCCCAGGGAGGAGGAGTGTGGGGAGGGGTTCAGCCAGCAGCTCGGAGGGGGCCTGGGCTGCCACACCGCCGAGCTGTCCTCACTGCGGGCACGCACCTTTGGGTGCTGGCACCCCCCATGAGGGCTGCAGCTGTGCAGGCAAAGGCTGACAGCACCCACGGGCTCACTGCAGAGCGATGGGGTGTGGGCTGCAGTGGGGAACGACCCCGTCCTCTCCTCCAGCCCTGCTCCTCGTCGTGGCAGCAGGGCAGGACAGGTTGATGGCAGCAACACAAAACGTGGCCCCGGCGCCCTGAGCTCGGCTGAGCTTCACCCCTCGGCCCCTGCTGTGCTGCTGGAGGAGCTCAGCTCCCTCGGTGGAGCCTTGGCTGCTGCTCCAGCTCTCAGCCTGGCCGTGCCTGCGGTGTGACGTTGGGATTTGCCCACCCTGCATGCGGCTTTGCACGTGGCTCCATCCCCCCGGGCTGAGGGCTTCTCCCCTCCAGCTGCCCCCTGCTCCTTGCGTGCGTGTGCGGGGCAGCGGGAGGGCGAGGGAGCAGCCCGCCCGCTGCCTCTGACCCCGACTGCCCTTTGCAGGTGGCCAGCGTGAGGAAAACCACGGTTCTGGATGTGATGAGGAGGTTGCTGCAGCCGAAAAACGTGATGGTGTCCACGGGGCGAGACAGGCAGACCAACCACTGCTACATCGCCATCCTCAACATCATCCAGGGGGAGGTGGATCCCACGCAGGTGAGCTCCCGGTGGGGATAAACCATCATCGGGGATAAACCATCGGGGATAAACCATCCCAGCTGTTCCAGGCACTCACGGGAGTGGTGTGAGAAGGGCACAGCCACCACCTTCCCGCCTGGGGATCCCTCAGCGAGCCTGAGAACTGGCTCCAGGTTGCTCCTGCGTGGGCCCTGGCTTCCCAGGAGGGCCGTTTGTCCCCGCCGTTTGCTGAAATCCTTTCTGAGGTCACGCATCCTGCCAGGAGCAGCTCCTGGGGCTGCTTTGCCCAGCGCTTTTCTCCCCCTCGCTGCTCTCCTCCCACCAGGTTCACAAGAGCCTGCAGCGGATCCGGGAGCGAAAGCTGGCCAACTTCATCCCCTGGGGACCCGCCAGCATCCAGGTGGCTCTGTCCCGCAAGTCCCCCTACCTGCCCTCCGCACACCGCGTCAGCGGGCTGATGATGGCAAACCACACCAACATCTCCTCGGTGAGTTCCCCCTGCACCAGGGGCAGCAGCAGCCCCCCGGAGCTGAGCTTTTCCCCTTCCAGGCACAACCTTTCCTCCTCTTGGCCTTTTCCAAAGCCCCATCGGGGCCTGCAGGTGCGGGGTGGGGGCCAGTTCCCTCCTGCAGCACGGCGGGGTTCAGCTCCAGCCTGGGCTCCCACCCTTCCTTGTAGGTCCCCGTCCCTGGTGCTGCTCTCCCAGGAGCTCAATTCCTTTCTTCCTGGGCTAAAGCAGCCCCAGAAGCACGAGCTTGGGGCGAGCATTGGCCGGGGGCAGGAGCTGGTCGAGCAGCAGCCGGGGGAGGCTGAGGGCCCCGTCCTGGTGTCTCTGCGCGCGGGCTCCCCGGGGACCTGGGGCCCTCCTGACCCCCTCGCTGCTGCCTTTCTCCAGCTGTTTGAGCGGACGTGCCGGCAGTACGACAAGCTGCGCAAGCGGGAGGCCTTCCTGGAGCAGTTCCGCAAGGAGGACATCTTCAAGGACAACTTCGACGAGCTGGACAACTCCCGGGAGATCGTGCAGCAGCTGATCGACGAGTACCACGCGGCCACGCGCCCCGACTACATCTCCTGGGGCACGCAGGAGCAGTGAGGGCCCTGCGTGTGGGGGGAACGGGAGGGTCCCACGGCCTCCCCCACGCGTGCCAGCGGGGCTCGGCTCTGCTGTGCCCACCTTTAGCACCCCTCCGAGCTGCCCGGCCGCGGCTGGCATCGCCACGGTGGCTGCACACACACACGCAGGAGCGGCTCAGCACGGAGCTGCACTGCCCCTCAAGACCCTTGGCAGGGGACAGCCTCTGCTCCACGGGCCCAGGACGGGACTGGGGCAGCTGCTGGTAGGGAAAGCTCTTCCCCTGGGAGCACGCGCTCGCACGGAGGAGGGCGAGAGCGAAACCGGGGGCCGGGAGCGGGCTTGGCCCAAAGATTTGGGTCCTGGGGCCGAGGGCTCTGTGTGGCTGAGCCAGTCCCCTTGCCCTGGGCACGGGCCTTGTTCCTCCTTCGCCAGATCAGGCCTGGGGCACAGGCTGGATCTATATTTTTGTAGGTTATTTTGCTTTAATAAAGGCTGTTCCTGCACTGACCCCACCTGCAGCGAGCAGCTTCCAAGTGGCTCGTAGACACAGCCCCCAGAAACCAGCGCTCACCTCACCTCGCCGGCCGGCCTCGGCACCCAAGGGGCTCCTGCTGCATGGTGCAGGGTGGCCGGGCAGGGCCGGGGAGCCGGGTGGCAGCTGCAGCAGAGCCAGAAATACTGGAAGGACCTGCGGCACGGCTGACCGGGCGCCGGCACCGCCCTGCCTTCGCCTCCCGTCCCGCACGCGGGTGCCCGCGTTAATGTTTCACAGGGGCGAGGCCACGTGGAGGACACGGGGTGCACAAAAAAAAAAGGTTACCCACTGTTCCAGCCCCAAGGTGAGGGGGTGGCACCTCGGGGTGGCATCGGGCAAGGGGTTGGGGCTGTCCAGCATCGCCGTGTGGTCCTGAGCGCCCTGGGTGCGGGGCGGCGCTGGCCCCAACCCAAACCCCGTCGGCCCAAGGTGAGAATTAGCCTTTTCCTCTGACCGTGTGGCACGGAGCAGCGGGCTAAAAATACTCGCCGGCCCTCGCAGCTCCGATGCTCCCACGCCCTCTTTGGCACCGGCCCCGCCGAGGCGCCCGCTGCGGGGACGGTTCCCCCCCAGCCGGGGCAGCCAGTGCCAGCGGGTGCCGGGGGGAGCTGGAAGCGGAGCCGCGGCGCTGGCCGTGCTGTTGACGAAATGCCAAAGGGCAGAGCGAGGAGCCCGGCTCCCGGCGTTGGCCGCAGGGACGGCGGCTCCCTGCCCCCCCCCCCCCAAGGACACGCTGTGCCGAACCCTCTCCCCGGCGGAACGGGGGGGCCGCCCGGGTTTGGGGCCCCCGCTGTCCCCACGGGGACGGGATCCCATCCGCGCCTGCCGGGTTGGGGGACGCAGGAGGGCTGCGCTTTCCTTTTGTGCATTTATTTAAAAAACAAAAAACAAAAAAACGACAACGAAAACAACAACAAAAAATGAACAAAAACAACAACAAAAAAAAGAACAACAACAACAACAAAAAAAAAAACAACCCAAAAGACTGGAACCGACAAACTTTACAGAGGCAATGCCACGGGGCTGAGCCCCAGCCGTACCTGCCCAGCCCACCCTGCCGCCCCCCGGGCCGGCCACCCCTTGCACCCCGAGCCCCACCGCGGGGCCACCCGGCAGGAGGGCGCCAGGCCCCGAGGCGGCTCGGCCAAAAGCCGCCCGCAGCTTTCCAGGAAGGGTGGGTGCAGCGGACGGACAGACGGACGGATGGACGGACGGACGGCAGCGCCGCTGCCCAGCACCTCCTCGCCCGGGCCAAAGCACCGGGATGGAAGGAGCAGAGGCAGAGGCAGAGCCGCCAAGGGCAGCACGAGTGCTGGAGGCGAAGGCACCAGGGGGACAGGGGAAGGGGACGAGCCTGGAGGGGCAGCAGCGTTGGGGGGGGGACCGGCCGGGGGAAGCAGGAGCGCAGCCAGCACCGGGCACCCGCGACACGGCGGTCCCGCCGCCCCCTCCAGGGAAAGTGCTGGGAGACGTGGGCGAGCGGGCGTCTCGAAATAAATTAAGGAAATAACCAGAAAGGCAACGGTGGAGCGGGGAGAGCGCGGGGCACCGGGGGTCGGCGCGGACCCCGCCGCTCGCCCTCCCCGCGCCATCCACCCGGAGCATCCTCCTCCGTGGCCGCCGGGCTAGCTGCCGAAGGAGCCGGTGGGCGGTGGGCGCTGCCAGGGCCCGGCCACGGGGCAGAGCCCCCGGGGAAGCGCGGCGGGGTCCGGATCGAGGGGTGGGGGGCCGGGGGCTGGCTCCTGGGGTGGCCGGCGGGCAGCCGTGGAGGCGAGGTACGTGGTGAGGAGCTGGGCGATCTCGTCCACCTGCGGGGCGGAGGGGAGACGGGTGGTCGGAGGGGGCTGCGCCCTAGGGGGACGTTCCCAACAGTCCCCCCGAGGGGGACAACGGATGGACGGACAGACAGACGGCAGGACGGAGGGACAGACGGAGGGATGTCCCTTACCTGGGAGGTCTCAAAGAGCAGGTCCCGGTCTTCCACGGACAGGCGGAACGTGCTGCTGTCGGAGGCCCCGAAGGAGGAGATGCGACCGTAGCAGAAGCTGTCCAAGGGCTCGGGCTCCCCCGGCTTGTACAGCGACACGGCCTTGGCCCCGATGCCCAGCCACAGCCGCTGGGGACCGGCTCCTACCGGGCTCTGCGTGGAGAGGGGCGTCAGGGCCACCCCCTCCCGCCCGTTCCCCGTCCCCTCGCCGCCGCGCCGGGGCCTCACCGCGCGCAGGTCGACGTCGAAGAGCGTGGAGCCAAATCCGGGCCACTCCCGCACCAGCGCCACGTAGGCGGCCATGGCTTCGGGCCGGCCCATGCCCTGCAGCAGCTTCCACTTCTCCACGATGGCAGCCATGGTGCTGGCCCCCTCCTCCCGCAGGCGACCCCGCAGGCGCTGATCCCTCTCGGCGCGCTGCTTGGCCAGCGAGTGCCCCCACAGCCCCCCGGCCAGCAGCCCCGCACGCAGCCGGGCCCCCCGGCATTTGGGGGGCGGGGGGTCGGGGCGGGGGGCCGGCAGGCGGGCGTGCAGGACGTGGGGTGGGAAAAGCTCCTCCAGGCGCGGGAAGGGGGCGTGGGTGGAGAAGTCACTGTTGAGGCTCTGCAGGCGCAGCGCCGCCAGCGTCTGCAGCGTCTCCTCCGACGTGGGCACGTAGCCCCGCAGCACCATCTCGTGAGCCTGAGGGAGGGCAGGGTGAGACGGGTGCCCGGGCACGGCACGGCCACCAGGGCACGGCCACCCGTGGCACCATGGCACGGGACAACCACTACGGCACGGCCACCCGTGGCACCGTGGCACGGGACGGCCGCCTGTAGCACCGTGGCACAGCGCGGCCACCCGTGGCACCACGGCACGGCTCTCACCTGCTCAAAGAGGAGGGCAAACTCCAGGCTGTCCCGCGGGACGTTGTCCGTGTCCAGGAAGCCGTAGTGCTTGAAGCAGAGCCGGCACGGCGCGTCCTGCTCCCGCTCCTCCCCGGCCAGGCTGCGCCAAGAGAGCAGCGCCGTCAGCGCCGGGCAACGCAGGCGGGCGCAGCCCCCCGCAGCATCCCCTCGTCCCCGGGACCCGTTTGCCCCCCTTCCTTCTCCCTCCCCGTAGGCAGCAGAGCAGGACATTTACTTTTCAAACCTGGTGAGGACGTCGGCCAGCAGCGTGGAGCTGCCCACGGGCTGCTCCCGGAGCCGGGACTGCTCGTAGAGCGCAAAGAGGTTGGGGCTCTGGGACAGCCCCAGGCGCGACACCAGCTCCCGGGCCACCTGGGGCGAGACAAAGGCAACCAACGGTGACTGCGCGTCCCTGGCCGCGGCGCTCAGGGCTGCAAAGGGACACAGACAGGTCACGGCGGGCAAAGCCAGGCATCCCCGCGTCCCCCACCTTGCCTCCCCGTCCCCGTCCCCTCTGCCCGACGCTCCCCAGCCCCGCGCACGGCACGGGTTCGGCCCTCACCTCCTCGGCCGTGGTGTGGGAGCTGATGGCCACGCTGCAGGCGGCGGCGCCGGGGCAGTGCACGGTGCAGACCATCTCCTGCCGCCGCATCAGCACCAGGATCTCCTCCAGGGACGGCACGCACTCCCTGCCCCTCGTCTTGCCCAGCGCCTCCCGGATGAAGCAGGCGTACTTGGCCATCTCCGAGGCGGGGAAGCGGCTCTCCGTCCTGCGGGGGGGGACACCGGGGTAAGAGGAGGGGAGGGGGTCACAGCAGCGCCGGGGATGCCGCGCCAATCCCGGTGGGAACCCGGCGAGCTCCGTGGCACTCGCCTGTCCAGGTGGAAGCGCAGGAAGCGCAGGACAGGCGGGGAGGGCAGGAACGTGCAGCTCATGCAGGTGAGCAGCTGCCAGTAGTGCAAGTCGCCCGGCCCGCCCGGCGCCGGCGGCTCCGTGGTCTGCTTCACCAGCTGGCAGTAAATCTCGTCCACCAGCGGCGGCAGGTCCAGGCAGGTCTGCAGGATGCCCTGGATCAGCGGCACCGGGTCCCGCTGCGACTCCAGCTGCTGCAGCGAGTTGAAGAGCTTCACGGCCTCGTCGCGCAGCGTGGTGTAGCTGCGGGGACCGGGGGCTGTGGGATGGGATGGGATGGGATGGGGAGGAGGTGTTAACAGCCACGATTTTGGGCTTTCCAAATCGCCCCCAGCAACCGGGCACCGTGCCCACGACGTGGAGCGGTTCAGACCCAGCCCAGCTCCTGCCACTCCTGCTCAGCACCCGGCCCTCCCCGCTGCACCAGTGGCATGGGACCGGCACCGTTTGGCACCCCTGGGTCCCCCTCCCACCCACCCGCTCACCGCTTTGGTCCAGGCTGCCGTAGGGGAAGGGCAGCAGGGGGGCGTAGAGCGGGCTGCTGGTGTAGCGCAGGATGGGGTTGCAGCGGTAAATCTGCTCCAGGACCTCAGGGCTGCCGCAGTGCTCCTGCAAAGCGACAGCAGCGGCTGCAGAGGGGCCGCCCGGCCGAGTTCCTGCAGTGTCCCCCCCCGTGTTCCCCCCTCTGATGCCACGGACTCACCTCGACGTCGCGCATCAGCAGCTGGGTGGGCGTCTGCACAGGCGCCTTGCTGTCGATGACCTTCTGCACCGCGCACACCCAGCGCACGGCCTCGTTGAGGTGCTCGCTGTACAGGCGGTAGCAGTGCTTCCTCCCAAACACCGTCACGCTCCAGTAGCCTGCGGGGGGACACACAGCTCACCCAACGCCCCCTCCCCGGGTGCCGGAGGGTGACACGGGGTGCGTTAGGGTCTGCCAAGGGGACGCCCACCCGTTGGGCACCCTACCCGTCTCCTTGTAGGTCTGCTTGTCCGGCCAGAGCACGGAGCAGAGGCTGGTGAGCACGAGGGAGCCCAGGCGCTTGGCTCCCTTCTCGTTGCTGCTGTAGTAGTCCAGGGAGTCGGGGGTCAGCACGAACCAGTACTTCCGAGGCCGGATCCAGGGGGTCTTGACGCCGCCCCGCACCTCCCGCTGCAGCCAGCCTGGGAAGGAGAAAGCTTCAGCCCCTGCCACCAGCCCCATCCACCCCACTGGATGCCCGTGTCCCCTGCCTTGTGCCACCCTCGGATGGCATCCAGCCCGTCGGGGCACAATCCTGCCAACCCCAGCTGTGAACCCAGGGGTAGGGCAGTAAAAAAACACCCCGTAGCGCTGCGCCTACCTTTCACCAGAGCATCGGGGTCCTCCTCCACTGGCCCCGGCCCCTTCTCCACGATGAGACTGCGCATCTCCTCCGACACGAGCAGGGACCTGGGGACATCGCAGGGCTGAGCCCGGGCGCCCGCAGGAGCCCGCCAAGCCCCCAGAAGCGGGGGCCAACGGTGCCACAGCAGCGGGGAGCGACGTCCCCGGGGGGCACCGGACACCCCGCAACCCCGCGGTGGGAACGCGGCACAGCCATCGGGTGCAGATGACCCCGGCTAAAAATAAGCTGTTTGCAGTCGCGGCCCTGCCAAGGAATTCGGAAAATGAACAACCAGGAAGGAATGCTGGCAGCGGTGTCGGCACTGGGAGGACGGGGAGCGAGCAGGCCCCTGTGCCCCCAGCACCCCATCTCCCTGGGCATGCGGCGTCCCAGGACACGGTCCCCACGGACAGACACGGCCCCGCAGAGCCTCCCGGGGTCGGGGACCACGCACGGCCCCACTGGCAAACCCTGCCGCAGCCGCGCCATCCGACATGGCGAGGCCGAGGCAAAGGGATGGGGATGAGCCCGAGGGTGCAGCAGATACGGGGACGGAGCCCGGCAGTCCCAGCACCACCAGCCCCTGTTCTTGCCAAGTGCCCAGCCAGGCGAGTGGGGCAGGATGGTGCACAGCTCCTGCAGCACCGTGAGGGGGACGCGACGGGATGCCCGGCGGCACGGGGTCACTCACCGCTCCGAGCCGCTGCTGGTGCGGGTGGGCTGGCTCAGGCTCACCTCCAGGGACGCCTGGGGAGGAAGGAGACACGTCTCAGCCCCACAGCCAGCGCCTGGCACTCCCCAAAACCACCTCCCCCCGATCACCGCTCGGCTCCAGACCCCGAGGGACAGGCTCGCGTCCTGGGGAGCACCTGGGGCTGCAGCTGGGGCACCCCTTGGGGCAGCCGCCGGGCGCGCTGGCCGCGTATCCTCAGCTGACCCCGGCAGGCTGAATACCGTGCAGAATTGCACAAGGTCAGTGCTGAGTAATACGCTTACGGCACAAAGTCCCATTGTAATGGGGCCGCTGACTTCCTGCCCGCGGCGGTGGGACGCTGCGCAGGGAAGTCCCTGGCCCTGCAGCGGGTTACGGGGGCCGGTTCCTCCTCGCGCGGCACGGCCTGACGTTGGCGGTGCCACACACGTGACGAGCCTGGCACACGTGCCGGGACATGAGGCAGAGCCCAGGCACGGGCAGGCACCGGGCAGGGCAGGGCAAGGCAGCAGCGCCGGGGCGCAAGGATGCGGCGGCACGGGCAGGATGCGACCCCAGGAGAGGCGCGGGCTCCCTGCCAGCTGCAGCTCCACGGGGGCAGCCGCAGCCAGGTCAGGGCGCTCCAAAAACGCCGAGAAAAAGAGACGGCTGCTAAAAATAGCAGCAGGGAGAGGGGGAGCAGGAGCCGCTCCAGGTATCGCCGCGCCGGGGCAGGAGCAGGCTCCGCTGACCCGTGGCATTAAGGGCACCTGTCATGCAGCGCTGGCGCCTCGTGCACGGGGCCAGCTCCTGCCGGGGCTGTCCTACCACCAGGGTCACGGCCAGGGAGAGCTCCCCACGCTCCTGCCCGGCTGCGAGGCACAGAGACGGTGCCCAGCTCCTCTTGGCCGTGGACTGCAGGAGGAGACGGCGGTGGCCGGCTCCTTCTCAGGGTTATAAATAAACAGGAGAGGAGAGAAGCCGCCGCGGCAGGGCCAGGGCAGCTGCTCCCACGCTCCCGGGAAGGGGCGGCTGGCGCCGAGGGTTTCCGAGGACCCCGTGGCCATGGGGCGGGCAAAGGGCTCCCCGGGGAACCAGCGTCACGGCCGCCCACGCCAGCCTGGACCTCCGGAGCCAGCGCAGCCTGTGGGACACGGGAAAGCCCAAAACGGCTTCTGCTGCTGGCCCGTGCCCTTGGCACCACACCACTGGCACCCGGTGGGCCCAGCTCCAGCCCCTGGCACTGCTGGGGAAGGGGATCCCAGCACAGCCAGGCCCTGCTGCAAAGGGGGAGCTTGGAGTGTGTGTGGGGGCTCAGATCCATCCCCAGCCCGGCTGTAGGGGAACCAGGCTGCAAACCAACGGTGCTGCGGGGCAGGAGAGGGGCTGCAGCGAGTTGAGCTCTCAGCAAGCCCCGCATCCCCTAAGGGCAGGGATTCAGCCCCGTGGCTCCCCAGCCGCCCCCGCGCTATCAGCCGTCCCCAAGGCAGCCCGGCAGGAGGGAAGCGCCGGCTTCCGCCGCGCTGCTCCGCTTCCCCGAGCAGAGGAAGCAGCCGGAGCGGGGAGATCCAGGCCCTGCTCCCCGGCGCGGAGCGTGCCGGGAACGGCCCCGGCAGCGCTGCCTGGACCGGCAGGTCTGCGCAGAGCAACCCCGAGGAACCCATCCCGCAGGGATCCCCAAACCAACCCGACCCTCGGAGGTGGCACGGGGGTGATTCCAAGCTGGGATCCGGCCCCGCTGCTCCTGCCTGAGGAGCAGCAGCGCCCCGGCTTTGGCTGCGCCCCGTAGCCCTGCGGGTGCCCAGGCTCCCACCGGGCTGGCAGGGCACCAGGAGCGGCCCCGGCAGCAGCCCCACGGCTGGGAGCCAGCAGCCGCCGCCACGGCCCACGCAGCACCGAGCGAGGGACCCGGGGGCACCAGCACCGCTTGGGCTGAGTGGCCAGGAGCCAGCCCCGCTTGGGAACAGGGGCTGGGGGCACCGGGGGTTCCGGGAGCCCCCAGTGCCCCCCCCAACTGACCAGACACAGCCTGAGCTAATGGGAACACGGAGCCAGGCCCCAAAGGGATAGAAAAGCAGCCAGGCTGCCTGCTCCCAAGGAGGGCAGGCGGACCCCTGGGCCAGGGGACCCCGTCCCCTCTGCCACCCTGCAGACGCAGCCCCATGGACACCAGCCAGGCACCCTCGCCCCTGTGCCCCCCCCACCGTGCCCCAGGCCCTGTTCATAGGGGGGCAACACCCCCGGCCAGCCTCCCCCCAGTGCCCCAGCTCAGCCAGGGGCAGCACACGGGGGGCTCAGGACGAGCCCAGGGGGTCCGCAGTCCCCCGGGCTGTGCCAGGATCAGCCCCAGCCCCTGGGCAGCCCCCCGGTCACACCGCGGAGCAGCAGGAGCCCGGCCCCCTGAGCACCGCAGAGCCCCCCCCCGCAGCTACCTGCGGTGGTACCGGGAGCCCGCACGCCCCCCGCGGCCGGGACACCCCCCTCCGGCTGCCCGGGAGCCCCGCCGAGCCCCGGTGGCTCCGGTCCCGGTGGCCGGGGAGCGGCCGGTGCGGGGACGCGCCAAGGGCACCCCTGCCCGCGGGCCCCGGCGCGCCCCGACCGCGGTAGGGACGTGCCCGGGCAAGCGGCGGCGGAGACCGGAGCCGGCTGGTCGCTACCGGGAAGGGCCGGATCCGCTCCCGGTGCCCCGAGCGCCGGGCCGAGCTCTCCGAAGCCTCCCGGGACCGGGCAAACCCGTGCGCACCGCGGTGCCGGCCCCGCACGGCGCGCACCGGGACGGGCTCCGAGCCCCGTGCGAGCCGCGCTCGGGGCCCGCAGGCAGCGGCCGGTGCACCGGGAGCGGGGCCGGTGCAGCGCAGCCCAACACGGTACCGGACAGCCGCGGGCCGAGCCGAGCCGAGCCCAACCGAGCCGTGCGCCCCGGACGGGACGAGGGGCGCACGGCGGCACCCACCGCGCCGTGCCCAGCCGCGGCTCCGGTCCCGGTGCCGGTGCCGGTAGCACCCACCTGGTCTCCCTGCGCTCGGAGCTCGAAGGACGCCTCCTCCTCGGCCTCGCCGTCCGCCTCCCGGTCCGCGTCGCCGTAGTCCCGCCGCAGCAGCGTGAAGCCCTGCCGGCAGCACAGCAGCCACCAGAGCCCGCCGGGGAACGGCATCGCCCCGCCGGGCCCGGCCCCGCCGCCCGCGCTGCGCCGAGCACCGGCCGCCGCCACCGGGACCGGCCCCGCCGCCGCCGCCGCCGCCCCGGGCGGGCCGGCCCCGGCGCGTCACCGGCCCCCGCCAATCGCCGCGCACGGCCCGGGGCGGAGCCAGCGCGCCCGGGGCGGCGGGGCCGCCGTTTGCGTCATCCACCGGGCGGGGGCGCGCGGCCGAACGGGGCTGGGGGGGCAGCACCGGGCACCCCCCACCCCCGGGTGCCCGCCCGCCTCCAGCGGGGAACCGGGCACGTCGGGGATTCGGGGCGATCCGGCTGCCCCGGTGCACCCGGTGTGGGCAGCGGCACCTCGGTACCGGGCACCGGTGGTGCTCGGTGCCAGGGAGGTGGTGGCCGGGCTGGTGGCACCCGGTGCTGTGCACCGGGGCTGTCACCGGTGGTGGCATCGGGGTGCTGCATGGCACCGAGGGCATGTGCAGCCCCCACCCCTCGGTGTGCCCCCATCCCCATCCCGGTGAGGCCTGGCACCGCCGGTGCCGTGTGCCGGGGCTGGGAACGGGGCCCCACGGGGCGCACGGTGCCACCACCCGCAGCAGCGTGGCCTTGGCCACCCCTCGGTGCCACGGTCAGGCAGGGCAGGGTGCTCCTGCCAGCCTTGGCCACTCTACCCATGGAAGGAACCGATGCCGGGGTCGCACCTCGGCCCCGTGACATCCCCCAGCCCCGCTCCCGCAGCCCCCGAAGGGGTTAAGCCCCCCAGCCCCGCTCCCCTGGAGCCGCTGGGACCGGGGATGCGCAGGCAGGAGCCCAGGAGCCGCCGGCTGCCAGCTCGACGCCCACGCAGCACCGCCAGCCCCACGGGGCCACGCAGGGAGGGAGGGAGCTGAGCCCGCCGGGGGGCCGCAGGGGACACGGGGCCAGCGTGGGCGATGTGGCACGGCCGTGGGGCCAGCAGAGGTGGGATCGGGGTAGCCCGAGGGCGACGGTTGGGTAGGGAGATGGGGAGCTGCGTGCAGGGCCAGGTGCTCCCCATCTGGCACCGGGTTGGCGAGGGGGGGGGGGAGGCTGGGGGGTGGCGGGGGGATGGGGGCTGTGCGGTGCTGAGTCAGCGGTAATTGCATTTCCTGCCCAGAAGTAGGCGAAGGGTCTGGGCTGGATTCTCCCAGCGAGAGCACCGGGCTAATCCCAAAGCGGGACCCGTGTGTGGGTGAGCGGGAAGAGGCCTCCAGCCCGCAGCACGGGGAGGCACTTCCCCGCTCTCAGAAACCCCAGAAGTGGCTGCGAGAGCTCGGCCAGAGCCAGAGGCAACCCCCCTCCTGCTGCCCCCTGTGCTGCTCAGCACCACGGCACCGCTCAGCCTGGCCCCAGGATAGAGGACGAGGGCACCCCCGTTGTGCCCACCCCGGAGGCACCGACCCCGGCCCTGCTGGGATGGGATTTGCTGGGCCAGAACTCAAGGGGAAGTGAGAGGAGATGAAAGGAGAGGAAAGCCCCTCTCGCCCCTCAGGCTGGGGGGGGGGGTTTCCAGCCTGACCCAGAGTAGGTTTTTCCCAGGGGATCACGCTGCTGCCAGCCCCAGGGGGATTCCCAACCCCTCTGCCGCCACCTCGGCTGTGCTGGTGGGGACGGGGGCCGTGATACCCCCAGCTCCTGCCTCTTCCTAGGCCGTAGCCCCCTGCCCTGCACAAAGCAGAGCCCCCTCTCCCCACTGCGGGGCTGCAGCCAGGCTCCCTCCTGCTGCTGGAGCCCAGTTTGGGGGGTTCCCACCCTGCATTTGGGGGTCCCCACCCTGCGTCTGGGGGTCCCCGCCCTGCGTTTGGGGGTCCCCATCCTGCATCTGGGGGTCCCCATCCTGCGTCCGGGAGTCCCGGCAGGGGCAGACGCGTTCAAGCCCTGCAGTGCTGGGCACCCGGGTGGGGACAGGCAGGGCCAGGCAGGGCCAGGCAGGGCCGGGCAGGACGCGCTGGGTTCTGCTGCCGCCTGCAGGCATCCCCCGGCCAGTGCCGGGCCCCTTCCCCGCTCCCCGCCGCCTCCCAGGTCCCCTGAGCCCGCAGGGACAGGGCCACTCTCCCAGCGGGGTTCGAGCAGGGTTTATTGCCAGGGTGGGAAGGAAAGTGCAAGCCAGCGCTCTGCCCAGCGCCCTGCTGCGTCTGGATCCGCACGCAGCGCTCCGAGCTCGGGGGCATCCCGCGGCCCCCTCCCAGAGCCCCCGAGGCCATTGCACGGTCCCGCCGGAGCACACGCGGCACCGCGTGGTCCCCCTGGGGCGTGCTCATCCCCCCAGAGCCGTGTGTGACACTGCACGGTCCTTCCAGAAGGCAGCTGGCGTTGCACGGTCCCCCCGAGCTCGGGGCATCGTCCCCATCCCATTGTTGGGCAGGACGCTGCGGGGCTCCTCGTCCGTCTGCCCACGAGTGCGCTCTGTCCATCCTGCCCCTGCCAGGGTGGTTCAAACCACTTAGGGTGGCTCAAACTCCCCCAAAACGGGGGCGTTGAGCCCCAAGGGTGCCGCTACCCGCCCCTGGGGCACGGGCACCGCGTCCCTACGCCACGTCCTGGCAGGTGGAGAGCGACGAACGCCGGCGGGGACTGGGGCAGCCGGGGCAGCGCGGGTCGATGGGCCCCACGCAGCCGGCATCGCTGGCCAGCAGCCACAGCTCCCGGCGGAAACGCTGCCCCAGGAAGGCGTAGAGCAGGGGGTTGAGGCAGCAGCGCAGGTACGCCAGCCCGCCGGTGATCAGCAGCGCCAGGTCCTTGCGGCGGCTCTGGGCGCAGCTCACCTCCCAGCTGGCCAGCAGCTCGGCCGTATCCAGCAGCACCATCAGGCTGTGGGGCAGCTGCAGGGCCACGAAGACCAGCACGAGGGCCAGCAGCACCCGCAGAGCCCGGTGGGGTTGGGTGCCCCGAGCCGCCAGCAGCGTCCGAGCCACGGCCGCGTAGCAGCTCGCCATCACCAGGAAGGGCACCGCGAAGCCCAGCACGACCTGCGCCAGGTTGGTGGCCCCCCGGGCCGCCCGCGAGACCGCCGGGGGGAAGACGACGCGGCAAATCCGGAGGTCCTGGTGCTGCTCCGCTCGGCCGTAGATGAACTGGGGCAGCGCCAGCAGCGTGGCCAGCAGCCAGGCCAGCCCCGCCGTCAGCCAGCCGTGGCGGCGAGCCCGCGGGCGCAGGCGGCAAGCGGCCGGCACCCGCACGATGGCTACGTAGCGGTCCACGCTGATGCAGGTGAGGAAGAGGAAGCCCCCGTAGAAATTGAGGGCGTAAATGCCCTGCAGCGCCCTGCAGGCGGCCGTGCCCGGGGCCCAGCCCTGCAGCGTGACGGTGACGGCGAAGGGCAGCGTGAGGAGCAGCAGGAGGTCGGAGAGGGCGAGGTGCAGGAGGCAGACGTCGGTGACGCTGTGCGCCCGGCGGTAGCGGGTGTGCGTGAGCAGCACCAGCCCGTTGCCCACCGTGCCCAGGAGCAGGAGCAGCAGGTAGACGGCCGGCTGGTAGGTGCGGGCGAAGCCCTGCACCTCCTGCTTCTCGCACAGCTCGGGCAGCATGCCGTCGTCCCACGCGGGGTCGTACTCCCAGGAGTAGAAGTCGGTGGTGGCCGCTGTCTCCATGGCGGTGGGGCTGGGGTTCGCCTGCGCAGAGGGATGAGGAGCGAGGGAAGCTCCGGGCGTGCACCAGCCACAGCCGCAGCTCCGCTGCGGTGTGCAGCCTCCACCCAGCCCCGTGGAGCAGCACAGCTCGCTGCAGGGAGCCCCGGCAGCGCCACCGCCCCGGCCCTTTGTGGGCTGCCCCGTGCGCAGCGAGGTTTCTGTCTCACACCCTCTCCAAGGCAGCGGTGGCTTTTGCCTCGCTCAGTCATTGCGAGAGCAGCCGTGCCCTTCCCGTGCTCCCTGCTGCAGCTCAGGGCTGGAGGGGAGACGTGACCCCAGCCCTGGCGTCCCCGGCACAGCCCCAAATCTGCCCTGACCCCACCATGGGGGAGCTGCCCCTGATGTTCCCAGGGGCTCGCACCAAGCCCATGGCCCCGGGGGGCCCCATCCAGCCGGCCCCCAGGCTCCATGCTGGCGGTGCCAGGAGCTGTGGGTGCGCAGAGACCTTCCCCAAGCACCCTCATGCTTGTGCATGAGCCCTGGGGATCCCTTTGGGGCTCAGCCCCACACTGCCTGGTCCTGATCCTGGCCAGGGATGCGCCCGGAGCATCCCCCTGCCTCTCACAGGTCGCGGGTAGATGTGCCCAGTGCTCCCAGTGCTCCCAGCTCCCAGCGCCCGGTGCTTCCAGCTCCCAGCCCTGCCACAGGGGAAAGGGGCAGCACCGCAGCCAGGATCCCAGCACCAGCCAGGATCAGCCCCCAGCAGCTCCCCCAGCTCCTTCCCCACTCTGGGCTTGGGGACCTGGAGCACCCAGCACTGCTCTGCCCTTCCCCAGGGCGCTGCCTCCCAACCCACAAGGTGCACAGGAGAACATTTTAAAGCAGAAACAGGAGCCAGAGAGCGGTGTCTGCGCCCGGAGACACCCAGCGAACCCTCACTGCAGCCCCTCACCTTCTCCATCGCCCTGCAGGACCTCTCCCCTCCTCGCCCAGTGGAGCCGCCGGTGTCTCAGAGCTCTGCAACCTGTGGTTTGAGCATGTGCTGCACCCGATACCGAGAGCTGCGCTGAGAGCACAAACCCAGCCCCGGGGGGAAGGAGAAGCAGCCACGACCCTGCTCCGGAGCCGTGTCCCACGTCTTCAGCTTTGCGGCCAGCATCTGGCCACCGGGTGACAGAAATAGCTGTGCTCCGCTCAGCGCTGGTGACACGGGGCTGGGGACAGCACCTGGGGGTGGGAGGAGAGCCGGGCTGCGAGCAGGGGCTGGTTGGGGACACCCAGCGCTTCCAGGAGACCCCAGCCCGGGGGGCTGCTGTTTGCATCTCCCACCCCATGCGAGAGCCACACGGGGACGATGCCAAGGAGAGGAGCGGGGGCTGCTGTGGGCTGTTGGCACGGGGCTGGGCGCAGGCAGGACGCCGGCCTGGAGGGATGGTTGGAGCCGTGCTCGGTGCAGGCATGGCTTGTTCGGGTGGGAAACGGGGGCTCCACGAACCGGGGGCGGCTGCTGGAGCGTGACATCCCCCCCGCCCCTGGGGTCCCATGCTCTGCTCTGTCCCCAAGCCCCCGTGCCCCCCCGAGCACTGGGGGGACGACCTGCTGGTTGTTGACAAGGTTCCCTCCTCCTCCTTACGGGGCAGATTAGGATCTGCGGGGAAGGGGCCCCGCTTTCCTCTCCCCAGGGGGGAGCAAATTGATTCCAGGCTCCAGCAGGCTTTCCGCCTCTCGCAGCGGTAATCCCTCAATCCCTCCTTTCTCCTGGCTCCAGACATCTTTCCCTGGCTTATCCCGGCTCTGCGCAGGGTCCCTGCTGGCCCCAGGAGCTCCCAGTCGGAGCCCCAGGGCCGTGGAGCTGCTGGAAGCACGGGAAGGGCTGGGGGCAGGTTCCCCCTTCCCCTTGCCTTCGCTCCGTGCCCGTTACGGGGGTGCCATCCTACTGGGGGTAGGGGCAGGGGTCCCGGGGGGCAAATGCCCCCGACACGGCTCGGTCGGAGCCACCAGCACTGCGAGGGGCTGGGGGATGATGCAGGAGGGGCACCTGCATCCCCAGCCTCGGGGACACGGCTCCAGCTCCCCCCGCAGCCCCCCTGCACCTGGGGCTTTCTGTTCCCTCTTTCAGCCTCTGCTCCGGCCCCAGCTCCGCTCCTGCACAGGAAGCAGCCCCGGCACCGCCGCAGGTGACAGCCGCGCCGTCCTGCCCCTTGCAGCGAGGTGCCCGGGCCACGCTGGGGTCCTGCCCAGCACCAGGACCCTGCTTGGACCCAGTGGACCCCAGAGCATCCCCATCCTTTGGGGTGAGCCTGCAGCTGCCCCCCGAATTCCCCGCAGGGCACCGCAGGGGCTGGGGGGAGGCAGCGTATGTAGGACACGCGGCGGCCACCCCCCTCGGTGGGTGTCTGGCACGTTTGGGAGCAGACAGGGGCTAAATCCCGGTCTTCTGCACCGCTGGGAGGACAGGCGACCCCTAAACCCGCAGGCCTTAATCTGCTGCTTGATTACAATCACCGCCACATCTGCTGGCACGGCGCAAATCCCTCCCTGCCCGGGCTGCAGCTGCGGGTGCTGGGTGCCTGGAACACGTCTGGGGGGGGACTGCACCTCCCAGCCACCCGGCCACGCTCACCCCATGCAGTGCTCACCCCGTGTCCCACTCCCCCCATGCCCCACAAAGGGCTGCTGGCACCCGGTGCCCCTGCAGCCCCTGGGCTTTCGGTGCTGAGGGGTCCCGGGGCTGCTCAGGGCTGTTGGGACCAGGACTGGGGGTCCCGGAGATGCTCAGCGGGAGGGACTGGAGCTGTTGAGAGTGGGATCAGGGGTGCTGGTGTTATAAATGAAGTCTCAACTCCATCTGAATTTAGTAATATTTATACTTATAAAAGGTATAAAAGGTATAAAAGATATAAAAGGTATAAAAGGTATAAAAGGCAAGTAAACAGCACTGGGTGTGCGGGGAGTCCCCGCTCCACCAACACGCACACACGAACATCAAACATCCTAAATACACAGAACATGGCTTGACATACTAAATCCGAGTGTGCCTGTACATACGTACAATCTGGAAAGGTAACAAACAACCCTCCAAGTTCCATGACTTAGCAGTCTCCATTTTCCATCCCTTTGAACAATGTCTCGCTTTAAGTCAAGCAGCTCGGTCTTCAGGCCTTATGGATCCCGTTCTTCCCAGATCGAAAAAAAGCACATCCAGCTCCTTCCCAAGGCCAATAGGGCCTGGGTCAAAAGGCACCTCCAGGTCACCATAACACGCAGCTGCTGAGCAGCGAGGGGCAGCTGTGTCCTGGCTCCGCTTCTCTCAGCTCCAGCTTCTCTCCAGCTCCAGTGCCCATTTCCAGCGACTTTCTGTAGAGCTTCTCTGAGCAATTTGCTGAGTTTGGCCGAACCGATCTTCATGAGACAATCGATGTGCCTGTTCCCGTCCTGGTCCCCATTCCCCAGCCTGTTCCTCTTCACTCCTTTTTCCTGCTTCTTTATTGATGTGACTTCATCGCGTTGCCTTTTTTATCCTGAGGGCAGGCCCCCTCTTACACCCTTCTCCCCCCAGCAGTTCTTTTCAAAACACCTTTTCATTGGCCAAACAACTTTGCAAATAACAACAGCAAACATCCAGAAACTTCCATGCCTTAACCGGAGCCTGCATGGAGTCTCCTGGATCACCCTTCTGGGTTTCCTCTAAACTCTTTTACATTCCCGATGGCCTCCTCGTTAAGAGTCTAATTTTATCTCATCCACGGGGCTTTCCAAGCCCCATGGCCACACTCCCAAATCTCCCCCTTCTTTATTAATACCAACCATCTTCTCGACACGAATTACCGCTCCATGTATAACACCGGGGATTCTTGGAAAGGTGTCCGGGGGTTTTTGGGGAGGGGACCGGGGGTCTCGGAGCTGCTCGGTGGGATGCTCAGGGCTGTTGGGACCGGGATTTGGGGTCCTGGGGCTGCTCGGTGGGACGCGTGGGGCTTCCAGGAGCAGGACCGGGGATCCTGGGGACAGTCGGTGTGACACCCAGGGCTGTCGGGGGCAGGACTGAGGGTCCCGGGGGTGCTCGGTGGGACACCGGGGACTATTAACACCGGGACCGGGGGTCCCGGGGATGCTCGGTGAGACACCCGGGGCTGCCGCGGACCGGGACCGGGGGTTCCTGGGGCTGCTCGGCGGCATCTCGGTGGGGTCGGGGGGGGGGCTCAGCGCTCGGCCCCATCCCCGTGCCAGCACCCCGCCCGTCCCGGGGCCGCCCCGTGGGTGGAGCCGCCGGTCCCGTTCCTCCGCGCGGCTGCAGCACCGGGAGCGGCGGCGCCGAGGGCGCTCGGGGCGCTCCCAGCATGGGCGTTCGCCGCCTCCTCGGGCTCCTGCTCGCCTCTTGCGCCTCTTTCCTCCTCCCCGGCCCCGGCTGCCTCGCACGTAAGTGGGGCCGCGGCCCCGGGAGCCGCCGCTCCGCACTGCGGGACGGAGCCCGGCAGCCCCCGAGCATCCCCCGAGCATCCCCCGGTCCCCGCCCCAGCCCCGGTGTCTGTGTCCCCCCCCCTCCCCACCTCTCTCCAGCCCCGGTTCCCCGGTTCTCCCGGGCATCCCCCGGTGTCCCTCCCGGCTCTTTTCCCCCAAGGTCACCGCCGGACCCAGCGGCCGGGCGCCCCCCCCCCCCCCCCCCCGAGCCCCGCCCGGCGCTGCCCCGCCGCAGCCCCCCCCCACCCCCCCCGCCCCCAGGCTCGGCCCGGTGTCTCCGGTGGTCCCGGGGATGCTCAGCACCGGGAGCCGCATCCCACGACCGTACCGGGTACCCCGAGGCGGGGGGGGGCAGCCCCCGGAGCCCCCCGGTGCGGCTCCGCCGGGACCACGGGCAGCGCCGCAGGGATGCTCGGGGCTGGTCCCAAGGTGGGGGGGGGCTGGGGAGGGGCAGGGGGGGTGCAGGGGTAGGGGAGGGTCTGGACCTGGGGGCTGCAGCCCAACTGAGGCGGGGGGCAGCGGGGGGGTGCCCGGGGGGGCGCTGGGTACGGGAGAGGGAGGCAGGGGGTGATGATGGGGGTATAGGGGGCTGGGGGGGGCTGGGGGGGATTTTTGGGGGGGTGGATCTATGGCAGAGGATCTATGGGGGATGAATCTATCGGGGATGGATCTATGGGGGGGGGGTAGAGCTATGGGGAGATGGATCTATGGGGGGATGGATCTATGGGGGGAGGCAGACAGGGAGAGATGGAGGCTTGGGGAGGGAGGGGGGCTGGCATCGTGGGCACACCACAGCTGCCCTTGTCCCCAGCCAGCCCCCCCCAGGGTGCAGGAGACCCCCCCGGAGCTCCTCCGGGACAACTCACCGGGGGCTGCCCGACCCCAGTAAGGGGGCTGCAAGGGGCTCGGAGCCCCCAGCCCCACCGCGGTCCCCTCTGCGGATGCCACCAGGATTTGTGCCCCCCCCCCTACCCCTGCAACTCCCCTTTCTTCCCCCTTCTCCCCCCCTCCCAGAGCCCCCAGCGGGCTCCCGGCCCAGCAGCTGTCCCTGGGCCGTGTGGGACCGGGCTGGGGGGGGTGCAGGGCTGGCTGGGGAGGGGGCTTCCCCGGCCGCCCACGGCAGTGCGGAGGCTGCTGGTGCTGGTGCGGCGCCGGGAGCCCGCAGAGGTGCGTCAGCTCCCGCTGCAGTGGGAGGGCAGAGGCAGGAGCCGAGCTGCCAGGGAAGGATCCTCCGCTCCTCCGGCTTTGCAGGGGGCTGGGGGGGGCCATGAGCCACCGGTGAGGACCCTTCCCAAAAGTGGGGACCGCGGGAGGGGCCGGCAATGGCTGCGCTGCCACCCCCCCCCCTCCCTCCCTCCTGGGTTTTCGGCGCTGGGCTCAGCGGGGCGTGGAGACGCAGAACCGCTGGGTCACGGTGCGGGGAGAGGGCCCTGCTGCTGCTGCTGCCACCGGGATGGGGCTTGGGGGCTGGCTGGGGGCTGGCTGCCTCCTCCACCCCATGGATTTGTCACCCTGTGGGTCCCTCACCCCATAAATCTACCACCCCGTGGATCCACCACCCCCCGTCTCCATCACCCTAAGGATCCATCACCCCTGCCTCCAGCACCCCTGCCTCCATCACCCCTTCCTCCCTTAATCCTGGCACCACGGAGCTGCTCCCCACCCTTCCCCCATGCTGCTGGGGACATGGGGTCACCGCACCCCATGCCAGACCCCCCTCGTGCCCAGCACCCCTTTCCCCCGCAGGACCCTGTTACGATGAGCTGGTCGCGCCCCTCTACTCCTCGTCCATCGGTGCCTCCTCCAGATACAACATCTTCTACTCAGCCAGCTTCGCCCGGCTGCACAGTGAGTCCCCCCCCCCCTGCCTGTGGGGTCAGGGACAGCACATGGGGACCCCACCCCACCGTGGGGCTGCCACGGAGCTTGGGGGGCTGTGGGGAGGGGGCTCCTTGCAAGGTCTCACCCTCAGCATCCCCAAAGGGCACGGAAGCTTCCCCGAGTGGGGTGCAGTGGCAGGGCTGAGGGCGGCCCTTTTTGGGGCTGCGGGGTCCTGCCTGAACCCCCCCATCCTGCAGGCACCAGCGGCTGGTCCCCCGACCCCCGCGACAAGCAGCCCTGGCTGCAGATCGACCTGATGCAGAAGCACAGGATCAACGCGGTGGCCACGCAGGGGACCTTCAACACGTACGACTGGCTGACGCGCTACATCGTGCTCTACGGGGACCACCCCACCAGCTGGAAACCCTTTTTCCAACAGGGCAGCAACTGGGTAGGAGCCGTGGGGTCCCCCCGTGGGGTTGGGGTTCCCCTGTTGGGAGCAGGGAGGTGAAGGGGGGGCAGCTGGCCCCGCGTTGAGCTGCCCCTTTGTCCCCAGACGTTTTTTGGGAACGTGAATGAGAGCGGGGTGGTGCGGCACGACCTGCACTACCCCATCCTCGCCCGCTACATCCGCATCATCCCGGTGGCCTGGAACCCCCGGGGGAAGATCGGGCTGCGCCTGGGCCTCTACGGCTGCCCCTACCGTGAGTACCGGCCCCGGTGGTCCCCGTGCGGGGAAGGGACCCGGGAGGGACCTGCAGGGCACGGGGCCAGCTCCTGCACCGAGGCCAGCGCTGCAGCCGGGCTCTGGCATGCCCAGAAAACCCTTTTTCCATCAGGATTGCGTCCAAGCAATCCGCAGCCATTATTAGCTATGACATAAACCTGCCCCAGCTCTTAGCGGGGTTGGAGAGGAGCGCTCCCAAACGCCAGCCTGCCTCTCCCCCAGGGTCCCACGTGCTGTACTTCGACGGGGACGATGCCATCTCCTACCGCTTCCGCGCCAAAAAGATCAGCACCATGGAAGACGACATCTCCTTCAACTTCAAGACGGTGGAGCAGGACGGGGTGCTGATGCACGGGGAGGGCTCGCAGGGCGACTACATCACGGTGGAGCTCAAGCAAGCCCAGCTCTTCCTGCACATCAGCTTAGGTGAGCCGGGGATGTGGGGATCCGACCGGGGGGGATCAGAGGGGCCGGGGGCAAAGGGGCCGCAGGGTGACGGTGTCCCCTCCCCAGGCAGCAGCCCGGTGCACGCCACCGAGGGTCACACCACGGTGGCGGTGGGCAGCCTGCTGGACGATCAGCACTGGCACTCGCTGCACATCGAGCGCTACGGGCATCACGTCAACCTGACGCTGGACGGGGAGGTCAAACGCTTCCGCTGCCACGGCACCTTCGAGCACCTCGACCTCGAGACCGAGGTGGGTCCGGGGAGCGGGGGGAAGCTGCCGGGCTGCCGGCCCCACAGCATCCTCAGCGTGAGGCTGAGCACCCCCTCTCTGCCTCCCAGCTCTTCTTCGGGGGGGTGATCGACCAGGACAAGCAGCACCTCACCTACCGGCAAAACTTTCGGGGCTGCGTGGAGAACATCATCTTCAACGGGGTCAACATCGCCGACCTGGCCCGGCACCGGAGATCCAACATCCGCTTCGAGGTGCAGCCCCCAGACTAGGGGGCAGGGGTCCAGCCCCGCCGTGGGGTGCCCCCTTCCTCGGTGGTGCTGCCCCTGCTGTGGGGTGACCCGTTTCCAAGTGGGGGCCAAGTCCTCAGCCCCCGCTATGGGGTGACCCCTTCCCTAGGGCCGTGTCCCTGCTATGGGGTGACCCCTTTCCCAGGTTCAGCCTGCGATTTGGGGTGACGTGAGGCTGGAGGCTGCTGCGCTCAGCCAAGCGGCCCCACATCGACCGCACGAGGTCGTCCCTGGCCTGGGGCACCCACCCGGCATCACCAGGCAACGGGATCGAGCGGGGCAATCGGGGCTGGTGGGGGGGGGCCACGGGGCGGATCTCCCTGCCACGGGAGCATCCCATCCCTCACCGCCTCCCGTGGGCACCCGCAGGGCAGCGTGGGCCACTACTGCCAGGACCAGGTGAACACCCCCATCACCTTCGCCGGCATCAACAACTACGTGCAGGTGCCGGGGATCCCCCGCAGGAACCGCCTGGCCGTCAGCTTTCGTTTCCGCTCCTGGGACATGGCCGGGCTCCTGCTCTACACCAGCTTCGCCGACCGCCTGGGCTCCCTGGAGATGGTGCTGAGCCAGGGCCAGATCAACGTCTCCATCGCCCAGCCCGGCAAGAAGAAGTTGGAGTTCGCTGCAGGTGGGCCGGGGGCTGATATATGGGGTCTGGGGGTCCCGTTGGGGTGTCGGTGCCCCCCACTGCATGCCCACCTCTCCCCCACGCAGGGCATCGCCTGAACGACGGCTTCTGGCACTCGGTGCAGCTGGTGGCACGGGAAGGCTCGGCCGTGGTGACCATCGACGATGACGACGGTGCCGAATTTCGGGTGGCGCACCCCTTCCAGCTCCGCACCGGCAGCCAGTACTTCTTCGGAGGTGGGCGCAGGGTGGGCAGGGGTTGGAGGGGGGGTGTGTGGGGTACCCGTGTGCCGCTCACCCCCTCGCCCCGTGCCTTGCAGGCTGCCCCAAGCCGGCCTCGCTCACCGGCTGCCGGTCGAACCAGACGGCTTTCCACGGCTGCCTGCAGATGCTGAGCGTCGACATGCAGCCCGTGGACCTGGAGATGCTGGTGCAGCACCGGCTGGGGAAGTACGCCGACGTCTTCTTCAACGTCTGCGGCATCACGGACAGGTACCGGCTTGGGCAGAGGGTGCGGGGGCCGGCGGGGCCGGGACCCAAACCCTCTGCGCCCCCAGGTGCACCCCCAACCTGTGCGAGCACGACGGCCGCTGCGTCCAGTCCTGGGACGACTTCATGTGCATCTGCGACCTGACGGGGTACAAGGGAGAGACCTGCCACAAATGTGAGCGCAGCAGGGCGGGACACCACGGCCCCCACGGCTCTCTCCGGCCCTGGGTGCCCATCTTCTCTCCATCCCACCGCCCTGTTTCCCTCTTTCAGCCCTTTACAAGGAGTCGTGCGATGCTTACCGGGTCAGCGGGAAGACCTCGGGGAACTACACCATCGACCCGGACGGCAGCGGGCCGCTCAAACCCTTCACGGTGTACTGTGACATACGAGGTGGGCGCGACAGGACGGCGGGGGCAGGCACCGGGCTCTCCCCCTGCACCCCGGGCTCGGGGATGGAGCGAGCCGGGGCGTCCCGAGGGGCTTCTCCTGACACCCCCTGCCCTGCAGAGGACCGGGCATGGACGATCATACGGCACAACCGCCACTACGCCACGCGGGTGACGGGTTCCAGCGTGGACCAGCCCTACCTGGGCGCCGTGGAGTACTGGAACGCCTCCTGGGCCGAGGTCTCGGCGCTGGCAAACGCCTCCGAGTACTGCGAGCAGCGCATCGAGCTGCACTGCTACAACTCCCGCCTGCTCAACACCCCCTGTGAGCGCCGGGAGGGGAGCGGGGCCGTGCCGCGGGGCCGTGCCGTGTCCCCCTCCCCATGTCCTTACCCTCCCCTGCGCCCCCAGCCGGGCTGCCCTACAGCTTCTGGATGGGCCGAAACAACGAGCGGCACTACTACTGGGGGGGCTCGCGGCCAGGCATCCAGCGCTGCGCCTGCGGGCTGGACAAGAACTGCGTCGACCCCCAGTACTTCTGCAACTGCGACGCCGACCACACGCTGTGGTGAGGGCTGGGGGCTGCGGGAACAGGCTGGGGGGGGTCAGGGGGGTGGTGGGGAGCAGCCCCTCTGACGCACGTGCCATCCGCAGGAGGACGGACAAGGGTCTGCTGACCTTCGTGGACCACCTGCCCGTCACGCAGGTGGTGGTGGGAGACACCAACCGCTCCGGCTCCGAAGCGCAGTTCCTGCTGGGGCCCCTGCGGTGCTATGGGGACCGTGAGTGGCCAGAGCTGCGTTGGGTCCCGTGTCCGTGTTGGGTCCTGTCTCCACATTGGGTCTATGCCCATGTTGGGTCCATACCCTCGTTGGGTCCATGCCCATGTTGGGTCCTGTATCCACATTGGGTTCATTCCCAAGTGGGGTCCATGCCCACATTGGGTCCCATCCCTGTGTTGGGTACATTCCTGAACAGGGTCCATCCTATATTGGGTCCATACCCATGCTGGTTCCATGCCCACACTGGGTCCTGTATCCACATTGGGTTCATTCCCACGTGGGGTCCATGCCCACGTTGGGTCCCACCGCCGTGTCGGGTCCATCCCTGCACAGGGTCCATGCCAACGCTGGGTCCATGCCCACCTCTTACCCTCTCCTGCTCCCCGCAGGCAACACCTGGAACACCGTCTCCTTCAACAGGGGCGCAGCCCTGCTCTTCCCCACCTTCCAGGCCAACCACAGCCTCGACATCTCCTTCTACTTCAAGACCACTGCCCCATCCGGCGTCTTCCTGGAGAACCCCGGCACCCGAAACTACGTCCGCGTGGAGCTCAACAGTACGGGCGCGGGTAACGGGGGCGCGGGGGGCGGCGGGGCTGGGGTGCCCCTGCCGACACCGCGTCCCCGCAGCCACCAGGGACGTGGTGTTTGCCTACGACATCGGGAACGGGCACGAGAACCTGACGGTGCGCTCGGCGGTGCCCTGGAACGATGATGAGTGGCACCAGGTGAAGGCTGAGCTCAACGTGAAGCTGGCCCGGCTGCGGGTGGACAAACTGCCCTGGGTGGTGCGGCCGGCCCCGCCACAGAGCTTCGTGCGCCTCGAGTTCGACAGACCCCTCTACGTCGGTGAGAGACCCCCTGCCTCATGCCCTATGTCCCCGGTGTCCCCGTGCCCCCCTGCGTGCCGCAGGGCGCTGAGTCTCGTCCCGGCTGCAGGCGCGGCGGAGCACAAGATGCGCCCGTTCCTGGGGTGCCTGCGGGCGCTGCGGATGAACGGGGTGACGCTCAACCTGGAGGGCAAGGCCAACGAGACCGAGGGCGTGCGGGTCAACTGCACCGGGCACTGCCAGGACCCGCCGGTGCCCTGCCAGAACAGCGGGCTCTGCGTCGAGCGCTACAGCCACTACAGCTGCAACTGCAGCATCTCCGCCTTCGACGGGCCCTTCTGCAACCACGGTGAGCACCACGGGGGGACCCTCTGTGGGGCTGGGCTGGGGGAGAGGAGCCGGCACCCCCCGTCACCCCCGTGGGATCCCTCACAGACATCGGAGGGTACTTTGAGGAGGGCACGTGGGTGCGCTACAACATCCTGCCCATGTCGCTGTACGCCGCCCGCGAGTTCGCCAGCATCGTCAGCAGCCCCTGGCAGCCCCTGCCCGGCTACAACCTCACCAGCGAGGAGGTCAGCTTCAGCTTCAGCACCACCTCGGCGCCCGCCGTGCTGCTCTACGTCAGCTCCTTCGTCAAGGACTACATGGCCGTGCTCATCAAGGATGACGGTGAGGGTCCCACGGGGGGGGGGGGGGCTCCCCACTGTCCCCAGGCCGATGAGCGGCGCTGCAGCCGCCTGGTGCTGTGCCCGCAGGGAGCCTGCAGCTGCGCTACCAGCTGGGCACCAGCCCCTACGTCTTCGCCCTCACCACCAAGCCGGTGACGGACGGGAGACCCCACCACGTCAACATCACCCGCCTGCACCGCACGCTGTACACGCAGGTACGGGGCCGGGGCACCGATGGGGTGGCAGGGGGAGCAGGAGACTCCTCCGGTGCTGACACTGCTTGCTTGCACCTCCCCCCCAGGTGGATTACCTGCCCGTCATGGAGCAGCAATTCTCTCTGTTCGTGGACAGCAAGCTGGACTCGCCCAAAAACCTGTACCTGGGGCGCGTGATGGGTGAGCTGGGTCCTGCTCCTCACTCCAGCGTCTTCTCGGCCCCAGCTCGGTCCTTGGCGGGGGCTGAGCCACCTCCTCCTGTGCCCCCGCAGAGACCGGCGTGATCGACCCCGAGATCCAGCGCTACAACACGCCCGGCTTCTCGGGCTGCCTCTCCGGGGTGAAGTTTAACAGCATCGTCCCCCTCAAAGCCATCTTCCGCCCCACCAGCCTGGTGCGGCCCTACAGCATCCGCGGGGAGCTGGTGGAGTCCAGCTGCGCCTCCATGCTGCCCCTCACCACCATCCTCATCCCCCCCGAAATGGACCCCTGGTACATGGCCACGGGTAGGTGCTGTGCTGGGAGCCTGGGGGGGGGGTGGTTGGAGTCCCCGAGCCCCCCTTTGGTAAGCACCAGACTCTGCCTGGGTGATGCGGAGGCGCAGAACCCCGCGGCCCCATCCCACCCACCCGCTTTGTCCCCGCAGAGTTCCCCCACGTGCACGACGACGGCTGGATCGGGATCATCATCGGGTGTAAGTGACACCCCCGGCCGGCGTCCCCCCCCCCCCCACCCCACACCGTGCCACGGGTTGTCCCCGGGTCCCCTCCCCATCCTCCCTCACCGCCGCCTTCCCCGCAGTCGTGACGTTCCTGCTGCTGCTGCTCGGGGGCTTGCTGGTGCTGCTCTACCTCTACTACCACCGCTACAAGGGCTCGTACCACACCAACGAGCCCAAGGCCATCCAGGACTACGGCGGCACCGTCAAACCGCTGTCGGTGCGCAAAGACCAGAACCTGCCCCAGATCCTGGAGGAGGCAAAAGGCGACTAGCGGGGCCGGGGAGGGGTGGGACGGGCTCGCAGCCCCCCTCCACGGCCACGGCGGGGGCCGCCCGGAGACCAGGAGCGAGCGTCGCGGGACCAATAGGGCCGAGCACACCTGAACTGCCAGCACCGCCGAGACGAAGCCGGCCCCGGAGCCGGAGCGTGGCCACCTCCAGCCCAACCTGGCCACCGGCACCCCCAGACCCCTCCGCCGGAGGCCACCCGCTGCCAGAGCCCCGCTCCTCGGCGGGGACCCCCCACCCCGGGGGCACCTCGCAGCCCACGCGGAGGTTGCGGGGAGGGGGGGAGCAGCACCGTGGGGGTGCCCCCCGCCCCGCTCGCGCCTCGATTACCTGCTGCTTTACTCGCTTAGCAAGAGCCACGAAGGAAACCACGCAATAGCCAGCCTCGGAGCGCAGCCCCGGGGCGCCCCAGCAATACCCTGCCCGTGCGTGCACCGCGCATGACGCCACCGCACTTTGCTGAGATGCTGCTTTCCGACCGTCAGGTACGGATGATCCTTTCTACCTTTTTTTTTTTTTTTTTTTTTCGGTGTCGTTGTTCTTGTCGTCGTCGCTGGATATTCTACTACACTCCGGTGTTTTTTTTTTAAATTCTCTCGGTTTGTATAAAAACAAAACAAAACAAAAAAAAAAAAAAACACACACAAAAAAAAACGCAAAACGGAACGTTACGTCGGGTGTTACACGGTCGAAGTGTCGTGGTAAGTGGTCCGTAGTTCGCTACTTCCCCGCCCGGGGTGCTCGTCCTGCCCTTACCGCCAGCCCGTTCGCGCGCTGTATCGTGGTTCAGACGATGTTACAGAAATGCATTTATCTACCCAAAGGCCTGGCTCCGCTGGGCACTTTATTTAAAAAAAAAAAAAAAAATCCGTTTTGTTGGACGAGATGCGGAGAGCCTCAAATAAAGGCAGAACGACGGCGTTGGACGCGCTCCCCCGGCCTCCCCTTGGGTGCGGAGGGAGAGCGGCTCCGCTCCTCCCCAGCACCGGGGACTGGGGTGATCCCCACGGGACATCCACCACCCACCGGGGCCGCAGGGACCCGCAGAGCCCGGGCTGGGTCCCGGCATGGGGGGGCTCATCCCGCTCGGCTGCGGGGCAGCGCCGGGGAACAGAGCGCAGGGAGCCGCAGCGGGGTGTTGGCGACCACTTTATTGTGACAAAGGCTACGAGCCACATTCTTTTTTAAAGTGCATTATAATTCACCGTCAACGAACCACAGACACAAGCCTGGCATAGTGCAGATACGGCCAACGTGGCGCAGGACACCGAGCGGACAGCGGGGGCCGGGGCAAGCCGGGGGACGGAGGCAGTGGGAGCAGGGATGGGGGAGAGGGAGAGGAGCTGGGGTACAAGCGCTGCTCCAGACGGACCCAAATCGCCAGGCGGGATGGACAGCGGGCAGGACGGGAGCAGACCCGGGCCAGGAGGGGCTCAGCTCCCCGTGCAGACCCAGGGCGCTCTCTGCGGTTGGGGATGCGATGGGGGCCGTGCCCTGCCCTGCGTGGGAGCCCTGGGGATCCCAAAGGAGCAGGGCTGTGGTTCCAGCCCTGGACAAACACCGTCCTGCAGCACCGCTCCGGACTGGTACAGGAGTCCAGAAGCTCACAACACCCCGCACCAGGCCAGCTGGCAGCACACGTGGCTCCTGGGGACAGCCCCAACCTTCAGTTCCCTGCTCAGGGAAGAGGCATCCATCCATCCATCCATCCATCCATCCACCCATCCACCCCTCCCCGCATCCATCCATCCCTCCCTCCACCCACCCAGGCCTGGACAAACAGCCCCACAAAGGTGCTGCCGAAGGACGGTGGAGGTCTGGGACCTCCGTGGTCCCCCCCCCCCAACCTGAGAGCACCCTGGGCAGCGCACGGGGCTCAGCTGCCTGGCTGGGAATGCTTAGTTTAAAGTGCTTTTTGCTTTTTTTTCTTCTTGCATGGGGTGCTAAGGCCAAACCTCACCTTGCCAGAGAACGTTTTCCCTTTATCCCCAAAGGTCAAGGCCAGGACAAAAAGCATCAGAAACCTCCACAGAGCTTTCTGGGGAGTCTTCCCCTCTGTCACCGCACGCAGCAGTCCGCTGCGCCCTGCCCAAACCTCAACAAAACAACATCCAAGCAATTCTGTGCAATGAAAAAGGCTCCTGAAGCACCTGGCGCGTCTCCAAGGGCCCATGCCTCTCCGAAAAGGACTGCCCTGGCAGAGCAGGGTGGGGGAACCAGCTTTGGTACTGCGTGGTCAGGAAGCACCTGCCTGGAGCACGGCCAAAGCCCCAGCTCCCAGGCTGGCTGCAGCCCCAGCCGAGCAGTGGGGGGCTCCCCCCGCAGCCCCAAATCTGTCCCAGCCCCAGCAGACCCAGCCAGCTGCGGGCTGGGAGGGCTCCCTCCCACCCCCCAGTGCTTTTTTTCCATGGATTCCCCTTGTGCTTGCAGCAGCACCCCCGTAACATCGTCTCTAACCAGCTCAGTAGCTTCCCTACCCAAAGTGGCTTTTTGCATAGTGCTGCTCGCCCCGTCCCAGGGGATTGTGCCACATGAGCCACGTGCTGGTGGTCCCCGACCTCCAGCCAGCTGGGGCAGAGGGAAAAAAAGCCCCAGGGACAGCAGCTGTGAGGCTCGGGGACGTGCAGGCATGTGGCCACAGCTCCAATGCTGTCGCTGTCCTGGTCGGCAGGACAAGAAGGGCAGCGAGAGGCAGCACCAGGGACCAGAGCTTGTCCCTGGGGAGCTGGAGCTGTCCCCGGAGCTGTGCCCCGAGGGTCTCGGTGCAGGCAGCCCCTCGCTTGCTTTCAGCAGTCAGCAGAAAATGGGAAGAGGCTGAAAGCTGGCGACTGGAAACCTTCTGCACCGCGGCTTTTCTTCAAGCCCCAGCCGCCTCGGTCCACGAGGCTCCCTCCAGCCCAGGAGACAGCCAGCAGGGAGGGTGCCGGGAGTGGGCAGAGCTGATAACCCGGGCAGCAGCTGCTCACGCTCCTGCCCCAAGTCTCTCTCCGGGTGTCTGGGCAGCAAGTAGCACTTGTGACACACACAGCAAGGGGAACACGGGCAGCAGTCATGTCAGCGTGAAGCAAACATGGCATTGCTTACAAGGTGCAGCAGCAAGGAGTGCGGGGACCCCCCCGGCACACAGCCTAGATGATATCCGTCTCCCTCTCTATGCCGACGTACTTCAAGGCGTCTGCCTGGCTGTACCTACGAGAAAGGGAAAGCCACAGCTGCTGGAACGACCTCTGAACTCCCTGAAAATGTGCACGGAAAGCAGGGTTAAGCCCTGCCCGGGGTCCCCAGGCAGCTGCTCCCCACGTTACCGGTAATCGAAGAAGAGCTCCTCTCCCGCCTGGATGGCCCTCTTGGCAAAGATTCCTATCCGGTGGTCTCCATTCACCATCACAACTGCAAGCAGAGGGACAACGTCAGGGACATGCGGCTGCAGCTCAGGGCGGGTTGGAGCTCCCCTGGGGGGCTCCAACCTGCAGCGACCCCTCTGGGTCTCTCCCAGAGACCCTTCCCCAGCCTTGACCTGCCCGGCTGGGGACAGCTCACCTTTGGCGTAGCAATTGGGGTTCACGGAGTGGTTGGCAAAGCGGATTTTGTTTCCCTTGCGAGTGGCGTCGACAACAAAATCTGTCGAAAGGCAAAAGAAGAGAGCTCTGCAGTGTCCTGCGAAGACAAGACCGCTGCTCACGGGACGGAGGGGCTCGAGGCTGCCCACCCACCAGCCCCTGCCACCCCTTGAAACCCCAGGCGAGTTACCATTGTTGAGGTTGAAGAGGAAACTCGACATGTACTTGTCGTAGACCTTTCCTCGCCGGTCAGCCTCATCCTGCGAAATAAGCTGGAGAAGGAGAACGCCTTGAGAGAGCCTCAGTGCCTGAGGGCACGGTAAGGATGGCTGCAAGGAACAACGCTCTTGGATCTCCTGGAGGTGCCTCCTGCCCTTCCACACCAGCGGGTGGGGGTTCGCCAGGGCTCAGGAGGAGCAGAGGAGGAGCTGGGCTCCTGGGGAGCAGCACACACACACACCAGACATCCCTCCTTGGCGTGGGGCCTAGAGCTGGGTCCCAAAATGGCATGGGTTTCCACCTCTAAGCCGGGTCAGAGGGAGCCTGTGGCCGTGGCTGAGCTGGGGAAGGCCCCTGAGATAACCACAGAGCAGCATCCACGACGCACACCCACCCGAGCACGGGGCAGCACTGTGATATATGTTCCATACTGACACGAATCAGATGAACATACATCACAATCCTTTTAACATCTCTATTCTTTTAATAAATTATAAACTTTGATTATAATCCTGTTTTGAAGACTGAGCCATTGATAACAGCACTGACCTCCCCGCAGTACTCCGAGATGAATTCGTTCTTCTGCACGGACTCCTTGATGAAAGTCCCCCAGCCAGCGACATCCGAAGGTGCCAGCAACAAGTGCTAGAGCCAAGGCGAGAAGAAAACAGTTGGGGTGGGCAGAGCGACCACCCCCAGCTCCGAAGCAGCGCAGGGATCGAGCCCCAGGTGTCTGTGCTGGGCTCAGGGCAGTGCCCAGGAGCAACCACGCCATGCTCTGAATTTCTCTCTCTTTTATACGCAGTCCCTTGTCCTGACCAACAAAATTCAAGACCTGACCTTTCTTTGGAGCCATTTTTCACACTCCCTTGTTCTCACCCTTCCTCGTATCCCCCCCATCTCCCAATTTTCACACCCATAATCCATACTCCAGAGTAAGTGCTGTAGGAGCCTGGGGCAGAGCAGCTTCTGTTTGATTTTTTCCCTCGCTCAGACAGCTGCGGGTGGCTCCCACCCCCTCTCCCACACCGCAGCGATCCGTTTATCAACCCTGCCCCGAAGGCAGCCCTTTGCCAGCAGCCCAGAGCCACGGCAACACCGCAAATACCTTTTTGAGACCTCGCTGGATGCTGCAGTTCTTGCAGGAGACCACCTTGCAGTCCCAGTGCTCCGAAGCCCCGCAGGTCAGGCAGAGGTCCGGGTCGCACTCCCTCACGGCCAGGTAGCAGGGGCACTGCTTGGTGTTGCACTGGGTTTTGCAGCGGCAGCCCGGGAAGCGATTCTGACCTGCAGGAACACAACGCGGGTTTCTCAAAGACAGGGAACAAAATACAGAAGCTCCTGCTGAGCCGGGTCTCGCCCTGGCAGGCTGTTTGGGCTCTGTGCAGAGACAAATCTCAAATTGGCTGTGAGCAAGGGGCAGGCTGCCTGCACACCACGCAGCTAACACGAGGAAGGTGGCTTTGTGCTAACAACGAGCTTTGCAGCCCCTCTGCTCCGGGAAGGAGAGATGGGAGATCCTCACCGAAGGATGTAACGTGATAAAGGGACATTTTTCAGCCTGGGCACCCACGGCTGAAAGCCAGAAAGCAGAGCAACAGCCTGGGGGCCACTCACACCTCGCAGAGGACAGACCCACACGTGGGGTCCCTCCTGCCTCTGCAGCTGGAGATGCTGATCTGCCTTTCGGGGCTAATTATGTGCAAACTGAAATCAGCTCTGATAATATGAACAGGTCAGGACGGAGAAGCTGAGCCTGAGCTGGCTCCCTGTCACCTTCTAGCCCTTCCAGCCCCAGGCTGTGTCATAACCCGACACAAATTCACCCTCAGAAGCCCCAGTTATGTAGGCAAATGCTGTTATCTCCATCCCTGAGCTGGGAACGGGAGCCCAGAGGGGAAAACGAGCGTGGCAGAGCAATGCCCCTGCTCCCACCCTAACTGCTGGCCACACGTCCTCCTTCCATGGGACTGGCAGCGACACCCAGGGCTTGGTGCTTGATGCAGACGAGCAATCTCTAACGAGAGCCTGTATCACTTGCTGCTGGGGGACACGGGGCAGCATGGAACAGTTTCCCCTCAGATTTATCAGCCTGCTAATCCAACTGCTGCAGACGGACAGAGAAACGAAGGCAGGGATAAAAGAGGCCCTCAGCAAGCCCCAGGGCTGCGCCCTCCCCCTGTCTGGGTGAGAAGAGCTGCCTGCTTTCAGGTCTGGTAGCCCCAGCTTTTTCCTTACAGTCAGGGTTGCACTGGCAGAACTTCTCGCAGAAGTTCTGGGTCATGATGCAAGGGCAGGAGCTGTCACAGGGATGTTCGGGGTGGTCACAGGGCTGGTAGTTGTACACCTGGGTAGGCGAGTTATCTGCAGCAAGAGGAGAAAAGGCAGGGTTAGAAGCTGCACGCCCGGGGCTCCGGAGCAGAGCACGTGCACGTTCTCCGTCTGCCTGCAGAGGGCAGGAAGCCCAGCAGCGCCCAGCACACAGCTGTAATTACAAACGCATGACACACACGTCTGCTTTACACCTCCGCAGCCCGTTTTGCACGGGGACTGCACGCCAAACCTCAGCCCCCCCTCCGGCTGGAGCAGGACCCTGCCTCTCCCACCGCCTGGGAGAGAGCGCTGGCACGGCAGGGATGGGGGTGGCACAGCCACAGGGGCACCAAAAACCGGCCCCTTCGGTGGGGAGCTGCTCCCCCTGCACCCCGGGACGCACAGCAGGACACGGTGTCCTGTGCGAGCCCCCCGGGGGAGAACGGCCACGCAAAACCGCAGCCGAGCGCAGCCGCAGACGTTTACCTTTCTTCAGCTGGATCTTCCTGCAGTGCGCAGCCCACAGCCTGCGAGAGAAGCAGAGAAGTGTCAGGGGTGGGGGCGCCGGCAGCCAGCTGGGGCCAGGCGATTCCAGCAGGGCTGCCTGGCAGCAGCGTGCATTAATAAGCAGCCGGCGGCCGCGCGGCGCAGAAAGATGAGAACGGCGCAGCTACAGGAGTTATTTAAGGCAAGCCTGAGAGCCAGAATCACGCTGGATGCGCCGGATCAGCACACAGAAAGTAGGTTAGGAGGCAGGGAGCTCGGGCTGAGGCTGCTGTCAGGACAGCGCCAGCCTCCTTGCAGCAGTGCGGCACGGCGCGGCCACCGTGCTGACCTCTGCTCCGGGGCTGAGCCCGTGGGTGCAGGACCCCGCAGAGCTCCCCGAGCAGGAGGACAGCACCAGAGAAGGGCCAGGGGCCAGCTCCCAGCCGGCAGCACAATCAGCCCTGTGTGACAGCGAGAAGTGCGCGCAGATGGGAGCCAGATGGGGATTACCAGGAATGCTTTGGCACGAAAAGCAGTGGATCTGGTTGCGTTTTTAAGAACAAAACAAGCTTGTCCAACACTTGCCTGTGCTTCCTTTTCTTCTTCTGGGATGGATTCATTAATTCGTTTGTTGGCAGCTTTGTTATAAGCGATTCTTTAACTGCAAACTGAAAGACCTACCAAAAAAAACAGAAGCAAAAAGAAGAATGAAGTTCAGTATACCCAAGTTACCTTTATCTAAAGCACAAATGGAGGGAGTGCAAGCACACACACAGGCACGGTGGGGGTCCCAGTAAGCAGGCAGCTCTGCCCCCAGTTTCACCAAGCTGTGGGTGTCCTTGCTTTTCTGGCCTGGGACACAAAACCACCCCCTGTCCCACCAGGCTGGGATAAGGCACGCTGAAAAAAACCTCACAGCACTGCACGTGTGCGGGGCTTGTTCTGTGACCAGCAGCCGTGCTGCAAAATAACACCGCCCAGCTTCCCAAAGCGTTGATGCAACACGCTCCTCCAGGCGGTTTGCAGCAGGGAAGAAGAAAAAAAAAAAAAAAGCAGCAAGCAGCAGCAAAGGGCTCCCTCCTGCCCCGGGGCCGGGTGCTGTGTGTGCCTGCCTGCCCAGACCAGAAGGTCGGGCCGTACCTGCTTGCACGTCTTCGTCCCCAGCAGCCTGGCAATGGAGCAGAAGTTGTTGAAGTAGGTCCCGTGGAAGACACGGAAGAGAGACTCCTCGGCTCCCGTCCACTCCACCGGCTCCTGCTGCGTCTCCACCGCAAACAGCTGGGACGAGGCCGGGCTCAGCTTCTGCTTGGTGGGGGTCTGGCAGCGGGAGTTTGCCTCTGGCGAGGAAGGCAGAGGTTAGGGCCAGGGATGAGCAAGAACACACCCCTGCTGTCACGGCTTCCTTGCCGTGCCTGACGATGAGGATAACGAACCCCACCGCAGCGCAGGGCAGGACTGGGCGTCCCCTGTGTCTGCTTAAGGCCAGCTGTGGGCATTTTGTCACCCCCAGCTCTGAATTCCACGGCCCCAACACAGTGACAGAGCAGTGATAGATGGAGCCCCGCGCGTGGCAGCGCCCGCTCGTTATTTGTCACAGCACTAAATGGGAGAGGGTTGTCTCCAGGGACGGCGCCGTACCCGAGGAACTAGAGGCCCACTCATTGCCCGTGTCTCTGTCGCTGTCTCCCTCCCTTGTCTCAGCGAGGGCCGGGGTGTTTGAGCAGGAAGCGCTGACCACATGGTGCCTCCGGCGGCGCCTGCCCGAGCACTTGGACCGCGGGTTGTGCAGCGCAGCGAACTCCTTGGCTCCTTCCTGCAAGCAGAGCAGAGCACAGGGTGGGTGGCACGCAGCCAGGACGAGCGGAAAGGCCTTGGGAGAAGCCCTCCTGCCACCACCAGAAGGCAGGAGGCCTGTCATACGGAGTAGGGTCACCTCCAGTAAGTGCCACGGCCCTGCCAGCTGCCTGCACTGCACCCTGCTGCTTCGTGGCCTTCAGCATCGCCGCCCGGTACGGGCAGGATCCCTCACCCCGTTCCTCCAGCCTGTTTCCCTGTTTCTTGCCCTGGCAATGACACCCTCCTGGCCCCTGTTCTACATCCTCTGGGCCTCTGTTCTGCCTCAGCCCTGCAGCTCCCCTCAGATGCTGATATCTCAGCCGCATAATCTGAAGGTGACATGAAGACGCTTCCAGTAAGGCTCATCTCTGGATCCGTGCTTCCCCACATTCAGTGACGACGAGATAATCAGGTGAGATAATCGGGTGAGATTTCAGAATTAGGTAATTCTGAAAAATCACCAAAGTTGTGGAAAAAAGGACCCACAAAGTACTGAAAAGCACGGCTGGCCAGGCCACTTCCTACGGTGGTTTCAGAAGCTGCAGCACAAACGTACCAGCCAGAGGAAACAGTCTGCTCCACAAGGGTCCGGCTCGATTTTCGTCTCTCTGTTCTTTCGTTTGTACACATTGGGAGTAGCGTGAAAAGCTGAAAAAATAACAGTGAGCTTTACTATCAGCTTTCTCCAACAAGGGTCACCCACCACAGAGCAAAGGACAGGGACAGCACGAGGGGAGTGAAGGCGAGTGGGAGCCTGAGGCAGTGACCAGGAGCACAGGAGCTCCTTGAGATCTCCCAAGAGCAGGGCACAAGCTGGGGATGTCTCGGCCAGCCCGACTCCTAGAGATGATGGGAACTTAGCATCAGAGGGGAAACACTTGGGAAGGAGAGGCCGTAGGAAAAATGTCTGCTTTCAGACTGAAACAGTACGACTGCATGATCTTAATAATAGATCCTTAAATAAATAATTCACTGGAGAGAGTCCTGTGACTTTCCAGGGAAGCTCTCAGACCTGGGAAACAGCAGGTCCAACAGCTAACCCCTATCCAAAAAGCCTTTGGCAGAACAAACCGCAGGAACATGACTAAGATGGAGCTGAAAGTTCCAGCGAGGCACCAAAACACGGGGGCATGTCCAGACTTTGGAAGCGTGACAGCCTGGCCTTTCCCTGACGAGCTTCTGCGAAGTGAGAGCGAAGCCCAGTCACAGCACTGCTTCTGGAACAAAAGTGCCAGGAGGCCCAGCACAGCACAACGAACACTGGTGAGCCGGAGCGGGCTGCCAGGCGGGTTGCTTTCCGTCCACTCGTGGGAATTGGTGGAGCTGTCTTTCCAAAAGGCTCTGGGGGCACCTGACAGCCTCCAAAGGCTCCGCTGCCAACGCCAGGGAGGTGTCACCCTCTGGCGACTGCCGAGCGAGGCACGCAGGAGCACAAAGCGCTGAGGAAAGGAAAAAAGACCACACTTACGGTGCAGAAAGCAGTCGTATTTGAAGCAGCGCCGGCAGAAGAGCGTGTGGAAGGAGTGCAGGGACTGCTCGCGCTGCACCGACTTCGCGCAGGGCCCGTCGATGTTGGGGGTGCACTGCGGGGGCAGCACATTCGGGTCCGACACCTCCGTGAGCTCTCGGTACCTATGGAGCAAACAGAGACAGCCACCCGTGTGCATTTTTTTCCTAATTCGGGACGTTTTACAAGGCTTTGTGTGACTGAGGTCTCATGACTCTGGCTCGGATACCTTGAGGCTAAACCAAAAGTTGCTAATACTCAGAAAATGTTCTGCTCACAGCGCCCGCAGCCAAGCGAGCTCTGCTTTCTGCTCAGAGCACAGGGCTGTTGTCTACAACACAAATTTTAGCCGTCACTAACAAAGGGAATAAGCAACACACGCAACTTCTACCTCTCTTTCATGTCATCTGGAAAGCCGTACTCGGGGAACATGGAAGAAATGGCAGTGAAAATCATGTCGTTTGGAAACCGCTTCTTTGAACACTTCTTGTTACCTAAGGAAAAAGAAGAGAGTTGCTCGGTTATGCTGGATGTGAGCGTGCCTCTCCTTTTTCCAGAGAGGGTGATTCCAGGAGGTGTTCTGGACGGTGTTTTAAGAGACAGAACCGTAACCACACAGACAATTCTGTCTTGCAACCAGGCTAAATCGTTTCCAGATGCATTGCACTCTGCCACCTTCCAATTAGCATCATGTGTGATGGAAGTACTACTGATTTCGTGTGGAATAATGCTTTTTTTTTTTACCAAGACAAGGTTTACAGACAATACTTTCCTACGTCTGCAAAAGGTGCTGGTGTTTGTGCTGCTCCTATCGCTATAAATCAAAGGTGAAACTCCCAGTCAGCATTCTGAAGGGCACGCAGGACATGTGAAAATCCCATGAACCAGAGCTGCTTCTACGCAGCAAAACCCCCAGGTGGCACAGGAGAAGGCAGATGAACACTAATAGGTGGAAAAGGAGGCTGGAAGGGATTTGAGAAGCTTCACCTCCCTGTCCTACAGCAGAATGAGATCTCCCTACAAACCTACTGACAGATGCTTGCCAGGCCGGTGCTTTGAAGCCTCCAAGAGCAGAGATCTCACATCCTCCCCAGGTAATACCCCCCTGCTTTGCTAATCGTACCATTACACGGCTTTCCAGATGACTCATCTGAATTCCTCCTTGCTACACTTAAAGCTGATGACTGCTTATCCTGTCCGCAGGGGACAGTGAGAATAACTGGCTTCCCTTCTCCTTTCATCTACCGCACCAGAACTTGCCAAGCTGGCTACTGCCCCTAAGTGACACACGAATAACCACAAGAGCGAGGGCAGGAGAGCACTGGGCAGCTCCTAAGGCAAGGTAGGATGGAAACACGACCATCACAGCCCCATTTTCTGCAGCCAAACCCACCTTCCGCTGCAGTTCGTTTCCTCTTCCTCGTGACCGGCAGCTCCTCTTTCCCATCCTCCTGCTTAGCCTCAGAATCGTTGTGTCCTTCCTCTTCCTCGTCCGAGTACTGATTGAGGGCGTTCACCAGCTCCAGGAACACAGCGTCGCTGATGAGGACCGACCCTGAAATCATTTCTGAAACACAGTGGTGTCAGCCAGGCTGTGGGAGGGCCATCATCTTTCGTGCTCCTCGGGGTGGTAAATCACGAGCCAGCCACCGGGTATTATTATCATTATTATTATCAGTCAGAACCTTCCTGGCAATTTTGGAAGGATAGGTGGGATTTTAATGCTACAGAGTCATAAGAGTGGTGTATTATTTCTGTGAATCTGGGGACAGGCCACACCAGAGAGTTTTCCACAGCCTTCCTCCCTCCAGACAGACCTTTACGATGGGCTAGGAAACTACGGAGGAAAACTCGCTGGCTTTTCATCTCTGAAAAGAATGATTAAAGTCTTGGCTGAGGTAAAAGTGAAACGATGTTGCTGAGCTCCTCCTAATGTCTAGCACATTTTTTGGCTTCCCAGAACTGCCTGTGGATGCCCCTGAACAAGAGCTCTGGCTCCAGAGCATCCTGGGCCTAGAACAGAGCGGGGTATCAAAAGGCAGGACCGTGTCCTTGCAAACCAGCACCATAGCCACATTCCTGCTTTCCTCATCTAAGAGCTCTCAGAGAAAAGCTGGTTACTGCTGCCACCTTTTGACTTCTTAACTGCTTTGATATCGAATTTGCAAGAGGGCAGTGAAAGGACAGGGCTGAGCACTCCCACGTTACCTTCCTCTCCGTGAACCTTCCCATCGTAGTTATTAATGAGCTCTTCAATGAAGGTTTCATCCTCTTCCTTCACCTCATCTCCCATGTATGGGATATTGCACAGAACAGTTTCATCCTCCACCTGTACAGAGATCAGACGTGGTTCAGTAACCCAGCACCTGCTGATTCCCACCCAGGCTGTGCCTCCAGGGCTGCTGCCGTCCGTTCCACACAGACCACACGGTAAAGCAAAGGTTCAGCCTCCCCAGCAGAAGTTTTGGCTGTCTCATCACTGACATTTCCTTGTCATTCCGTACCAGCAGCATAACCCTGATGCCAAAAAGTGCAATCTGATTTAAAAAAAAAAAATAAGAGCAGTGTATCCAAGGGTTATGGAAACTCAGAAAGGCGCACGCTGCCAAGAATAATAAGCAAGCGAAAATGTCAGAGGGGTCACGGTGATTAAGGTGGCGTGGGACTATGGCAGTGAAAGGCAAAATGGCAACTCATCCCAGGAGGGATTCAGCTGGAGCCGAGGAGCGTTCTCACATCACAGAGCAAGGACATTTGGCTTTCATTGCCATGGCACCGGCGAGGGGCCCTTTTCGTGTCACATCTCCTAGTGCCAGCCTGCTACATCTGGTCCCAGGGAGCTCCTTGCTTGTAGGGATACACACACACACACACTGGGCAAAGGGGCAGGCTAGCCGCAGTCTGCTTTGTAAATAATCTTAACTAAACCAGGACAAAACAGTATTGAAATCGTCCTCCACGCTACCGGGATCCTCGACAGCATCCCTACAAGCAGAGCAGCAGAGTAACCCAGTCACAGAGGAAAGGACCTGCCTAAGAAATTCAGTCTTCATTTAAAAGGGAAGTTAAAGGGGAAAAAGAGAAGGTAATAGCCCTGCCCAGGCAAACAAATAAAGCATTTGCTCCTAGAATCCTGTGAAATAAGGCAATAATGGTGGCCCCAGCAAGGAGCCAGGTGTGGAAGAGAGACTAGCTGGGTAAAACAGCTTGGATGTGGGGTTCAACACAACAAGCAAATAAAGCAATGCTCCCCCTCATCTCCTGAGCAGACATCGCTTGAGACAAGTTGGCTGAAGATGGTTTAATCACTGCACAGCCGCGTAATGGTTAATCACCAATCTCACAAAGATCTGCACTAATCTCACAAAGACCCTGCTCCGCAGAGCCTTCATACCTACCATGAAGTTCTGCTGAAGGGGGGACCAGGAGTACATGATGGGCACCAGAGCCACGGTGTTCAGCGTCCTCATGTACAGAGTCTGGCTTGGAAATCCTGGAAAAATGCTCTCCACGGTACACTGGGAGAGAAACAAAGAGAAGGGCAGTGAGGAAACAGCCCCTGGGAGGCAGCCACAGGAGGAAACTGCACTTCAGGACAAACACAGCAAAGTGCTGCGGTCACTCATTGTGGCTCCTCGATAGTAAAAGCTTCTCCCCCCCGTTTACCAAACTATCTATAAATTATCCGCACAGTTCCCTGCAAAGCCCTGGTTCTGATTCAGATTTGTTGCTGCTGTGCCTTTCGTTTGCTCTCCCTACCTGTTTTAGGAAGGGGTGCCCGCTGACCGGCTTCATCAACTGCACTGGCTGAACTCGAAGCTTCTTCCAGTCTTCATTCAGAATTTGAGTCTTTTCGTGAACCTTTGCAAAGTTGGCCACAAAAAGAGCCTGAAACGAGGGAAAGAAGCACTGGAAACTTAAAAATCACGTCGAGGTTTAGAACATCAAAACCCCTCCTGAGATTTTGTTTCACGTATCAAAACGTAGCCAAGGCAGAGCACTTCAGACTGATGACATTCGTTAGAAGGAATCCTAATTAACCTCAGCATCGCTACAAAACCGTGCTGAACACGTAGCAAGAGCCAGCAGCTTTTAATAATTCTTGATCGGATCCAACCTGGTCTAAAATCTTACCTGCCACGGAGAAAAGCAGAGGCAGAAACCCACGGAGCCTTAGCACCCAGGGGGTTAAAGCAAGGAGACACTTCACAGGGTAAGTGGAAAGGAGTCCTCTCCCTGCACCTTCTGCAAGCACCCAGCCAGGGAACTTCTCTGCCTACACAGCCGAGCTGCCTACCCTGCTCTGCTCCAACCACGGAGCACGAAGGGAGCTGAAATCTCTTCAGGCTTACCATGGCTACAACTGAAATGCAATTCTGCAGCTCTCCCTGTGAAGCACTCAGCTGAAAACTGCTCAAACGCCGCAAGCCAGAGCGAAGGCTCGAGCAGAAATCCTCCCAGCTAGAGCTGGCACCTCTCGTTCCAGCTTTACCTTGGCTCCCATGTTCGCCTGAAACCTCTTGAGCTGCCGAAGCCGCATGTATTCGGACTTGACTTTCCTTTTCCAGTATATGATACACTTCGACGTCGGAGGAGTGGCGATTTCCATTTTTCTACAAAAAAACGCAGGAAGAGTAAATGTCAAACAACGGAGAGCTTAGCGTTACAAACGAGTGGTATTAGGAAAAAAAGAAAAAACAAAAAACAAAACAAAAAAACCACGTGGATTTTAAATGCATCACAGGCTTTAACTAGGAAAAAAAATAATCACATAAATCTGCACGAGTCCTTTTTACGGAACAATTAAGAGCACAAATTGCACCGAAAAGCTCGGAGAGCTCTTGGATGTAAGCAGCAAGAGAACTGCGTGTGCTGACAGGGATTCAGCCGCCTCTGCCCTGCGTGAACCCCTGTGAATCCTCCACGGGCAACGTGTCTGCGGCGTTCCCCTTTCTCCTTCTGCCCAGGGCACCGGCAGAACAAAACGCCGCCGCCAGGAGCCTCCTCACGTCCAGCTAGAGCCTTGCTGGCCTTGCCAGGAGGCCGGGGAGGATTTCTGTTTGTTCTGCAGCCCTTCCCTTCGGGAAGGCACCGCTGGTTACCAGCAGGAACCAGCAGGTTTCGAGGAGGGACGAGGGGCAGCCTTCGAGCCTCACCGCAGCCCTGCTCGCCCCCCCCCAGGGGAAGGGATGCTGCAGCCCCCTCCCCAGGGTTTGGCCCCCAGGGTTTCCAAACCCTGCTGCAAACACCTCCTGTGGGGCATGGACGTGCTCTGCCCTCCCTGCAGCCCCCCCCAGCCTCGTGCCCGGGGGCTGGCAGCAGCAAAACCCTACAGAAATGGGGTTTTGCCCTCGGAGCCCGCAGGGTTTTGGGGGGAGCCTGGCTGGGGGGGGACGGAGGGGTCAGCCCGAGCCTCCTGCCCCACATGGTCACTGCCCTACAGGGGCCTGGCCTGCCCCACAGGCCCCAAGCTACCCCGCAGGGCCCCCAGCTGCCCCCACAAGCCCCAATCTGCCCCACAGTCCCCCCAAACTACCCCCACAAGCCCCGATCTGCCCCACAGGGGCTCTGATCTGCCCCACAGCCCCCCCAAACTGCCCCCACAAGCCCCGATCTACCCCACAGAGGCCCCGATCTGCCCCATAGCACCCTCAAACTGCCCCCCCAAGCCCCAATCTGCCCCACAGGGACCCCTCTCTGCCCCACAGCCCCCCCAAATTCCCCCCACAACCCCCGATCTGCCCCAAAGCCCCCACAAATTGCCCCTCCAAGCCTTGATCTGCCCCACAGAGACCATGATCTGCCCCACACACCCCCCAAACTGCCCCCCAAGCCCCAATCTGCCCCACAGGGACCCCTCTCTGCCCCACAGCTCCCCCAAACTGCCCCCCCAAGCCCCGATCTGCCCCACGGGGACCCGGATCTGCCCCACAGCCCCCCCAAACTACCCCCCCAAGCCCCGATCTGCCCCATGGGGGCCCCACTCTGCCCCCCACCCCCCCAACCTGCCCCCCAACCCCCCAACTGCCCCCCTCTCCCCCCCAGCAGCCCCCCGGGGGCCCCTCTCTGCCCCCCCCCGGTGCCCCCCACACCCCCCCAGCAGCCCCGGGCTCCCCCCTTCCCCCTCCACCCCCCCCCCGGGGGCTCCCCCGCCCCTGGCGGCCCCTCGCGGCCCCTCCCCTCCCACCGCCCCCCCCGCCCCCCGCCCCCCGCGGGACCCCAGGCCCCGCCCCGCCCCGCACTCACTCCTCGGCCATCGCGCCGGGGGAGGCCGCGCTCCCCTGCGCACCGCGCATGCGCCGAGACGAAGCCCCGCCCCCTCCCCCCCACATAAGCCACGCCCCTCCGCCTAGAGGCCCCGCCCTCACCCTCAGCCCCGCCCCCACCGCGCAGCGCCCCGCCCCCTCGCCCCGAGACCCCGCCTTGTGCGCGGAGGCCCCGCCCCTTCACCTGCAGACCACGCCCCCTTCGTGTAGAGGCCCCGCCCTCCCTGGTGGTGGCCTCGCCCCTTAGCCTGCAGCCAAGCGTGGTGTGCAGCTCAAGCCACGCCCCGTCCGCTCAAAGCCACACCCCTCGGGTTAAGCCACGCCCCTCCAAGTTAAACCACGCCTCCAGAGCTAAGCCACGCCTCTCGACATAAGCCACGCCCTCCGAGTTAAGCCACGCCCCTTGTGTGGCTCATGCCAAGCAGCCCCGGGGGGGGCCCAGAGGGTCCTGGGGGGCACCAGGGGGGTCCCGGGAGAGGTCTGGGGGAGGGTCCCGGGGGGTCCCGGGGGGTCCCGGGGCCGTTCCCCCTCACAGCGGGCACCGGGAGCGGCTGCCGGTGTCGGGACCCGGTGCAGCAGGGCCAACACTCGGCCTCTGGGGGTCCGAGAGCTTGGAAACTGGGAGCACTGGGAGGCCACTGGGAGGCCACTGGGAGGCCACTGGGAGGCCCCGGGACGCATCCTGTGCGCCTCGCCCCGGGCAGGACGCGCTCGGAAGGGCGGTGGTGGCGCCGGGCAGGAAGCAGCTGCGTGGGGACTGTCCCGGGCGGTGGGGCCGGGGCTGCTCGGGGCTGCTCGTCCTTCCCCCATCAGCCCCCATAAGGCCCAAATTGCCCCAACAAGCCTTGATCTGCCCCACAGGGGCTCTGATCTGCCCCACAGCCCCCCCTAAACTACCCCTACAAGTCCCGGTCTGCCCCACAGCCCAATGGGTCGCACAACCCCACAGGGTGAGGGATGAGGAGGGATCCTGAGAGCTCGTCCTGCCTGGGTCAGGTCCCACAGGGGGGATTTGGGTGTCTCCACAGACCCCACAACCCCCCGAATGGCCTGTCCCAGGGCCCTGCCACCCTCCCCCTAAAATAATTCAAGCAGAACCTCCTCTATTCCCGCTGGCACCCGCTGCCCCCTGTCCTATCATGGGGTGTCCCCACAAACAGCCTGGCTCCGTCCTCCTGACGCTCACCCTTTCCTTATTTACCGCCACCACTAAGGTCACCCCGTCACCCCCCTCCTCGCAGCGGGTCCCCGGGGGCAGTGGGTGCCCGCATCCCACCCGCAGCCCCCATCCCTCCTGCCCCCTGCATCTGCTGCCTTTGGAGCCTCGCTGCTGACTCAGGCCAACGCAGGGACCTCACTGCCCCCCCCCCAACCCCCCCCGACCCTCCCACCCGTCGGGACTGGGTGGAAAGGACTGGGACGGGCCCCGGGACTGGGATATACCCCCGGTGGCAACCCCGGCCCCATCGCAGCCGTCCCGGTGGGTAGGAGGATGCTCCGGGCTCGGGCACAGCTCCTCTGCTGCCTGCTCCTTGCAGTGCTCCGGCAGGGTAAGGGGCTGCGGGGGGAGCAGGGAAGGGACTGGGGGCCTCCCCATGGGGACCTTGCCCCCTTTCTGCCCCCCGTCCTGCTCAGGCCGTGCTGGGGGGCATCTCCCCGGCCCCTTCTGGCATCTCCCCGTGGAGGATGCTGCGGGTTTGGCACGCACATTTTGCTCAGAAAATGCCCTGCCCCAGCCAAGCCGAAGGCAGAGCCAGGAGCCCCCTGCTTGCCTTCAGGGGCAGGAGGAAGGGGGCTCGCTGTGCCGGGACCCCCCCCAAAAGCTCTGTCTGCCCCCGGCCGGGCAGCCCTCCATCCCATTTCTCCTGGCTGCAGGGCGCGGGGACCCGCTGTATGGAGCCCCCGAGGATGAAGGTAAGGCTGCAATGCCGTGGCCGTGGGCTGACACAGGGGAACGGGGGCCCTGGGCATGGTCCCGTGGGTCCCCCCCCAGTGCTGACGGCTCCCTCCGTCTGTCCCTCCAGCTGACTACCTGGACCTGGACGAGGACGGTGAGTAGGGCTGCCCCCCTTGGGGGCTGTTGGCACCGTTTGGTGCCCTGTGGGTAACCAACCCCACAATTTAGGATCCCCGGAGGTGCTGGGGGGGCCGTCCCGCTGCCAGGACTCCTACCAGGACTGGGTGGCCCTGTACTGCTGGGCCCCCTTCCACGCCGCCCTCATGGCCACCCCCGAGGGCAGCCGCTGCCGCTGGGAGCAGATCGGGAGGTGGGTGCTGAGACGGCTCCGAGCAGCCCCCACGGGGGTCCTGCACCCCCTGGCTGCCTTCACCCCATCTTTTTCCCCAATTCTCTGCAGCGCCTACAGCGAGCTCTCCGCCTGCACCGAGCTGCTGGCCCAGCTTTTTGCCTGCCCCTGGCCCAGCGCCGCTCTCGACGCCTTCTTCCTGCAGGTCCACGGCGAATATTTCAGCAACTGCAGCAGGACGGAGCCCCCCGGGCCGGGGGGGCTGCCCCCCGGGCTGGCTGCCGCTGTGGCGGTGGGGCTGGGCTGCCTCGTGCCCCTCGCAGCCGCCTTCACCCTCAGCAGAGCCCGGAGAGGGGCTCGGAGCCCGGCGGGGGGTGGCACAGCCCCGGGCGTCCCAGTGCCCGAACTGGGCTGAGAGCAAACCCCGGGGGTTCAACGGAGGGGGCGAAGGGTGAGCGGGGTGGGGGTCCGGGGGTCCTGTGCTGTGGGGTGAGGTCGGTACCGGGGGTCTGATCGCCAAGGCCTGGGATTGTGGCCTTGCTGGGATGAGCCCCTTCCCCGTGGTCTGAGCCCCCTCCCCATGTTCTGAGCCCCTTCCCCATGGTCTGAGCCCTCTCCCCATGTGCTGAGCCCCCCCCCCCACGTGCCAAACCCCTTCCCCACAGGCTGAGCCCTTTTCCCATGTCCTGAGCCCCTTCTCCATGTGCTGACCCCCCCTTCCCATGGTCTGAGCCCCTTCCCTACGTGCTGAGCCCTCTCCCAATGTCCTGAGCCCCCTCCCCACGTGCCAAGCCCCTTCCCCGTGTGCTGACCCCCCCTCCCCAGAGGCTGAGCCCTTTTCCCATGTCCTGAGCCTCCTCCCCATGTCCTGAGCCCCTTCCCCAGCACCCCAGGGTGGGTCCCAGCGGGGCAGCACCGCGGTGCCAGGCCACGGGGTGGGGGCCGTGACGGCGGGTGCTGGCCTCCTGCCCCCATCCCGTCCCTTCCCGTCCCCTCGGGGCGCCCAGGGAGGGGCCGTGCTGAGCTCACTGGGTGTCTCCCTGGCACCCGCTCAGGCCGGGAGGCTCCAGCGGCTCCGACAACAAAAGGAGCGGGAGCGGGGGCTGCGACCCCGGCAGTTTTATGGCTTCCAGATGCGTCTCGGGGCCAGCGGCGGCCGCGCAGCCCCCGGGCCGCTCGGGCTCGGCCGCCAGCAGCGTTGGCGAGGGAGGGCGCGAAGCAGCGGGGAGATAGGAGCTGGCCAAGGCAGGGAGGGTCCCCGACATGCGTTGAGTTGTGATCTGTGCTCCTGCGGGAGGGTTTTTGTTTTTTTTTTAAAAGGGGAAGATTTTGGGTCGGAGCCCGGCCGCGGGGCGAAACGAGCTGGCGCGGCCTCAGCCGGCTCCTCGGGGCTGGGGGCTGCGGGGAAAAACCCCTAGGGTGGGAGCAGGGCTTTTGGCAGAGCCCCGCGGTGGGGCTGGGGCCGAGGGCCGGCGTTGCCAGCCTCGTTCCTCTGCCCTTTCACCACCTCCCTGCCCGCTCGGGCCTCGTGCACATCGTGGCACCGCCGCCGGCCCTTCGGCTCCCACCCGGGACGAGTCCCAGCGTGGGGCAGGTGCCCTAAAGGGGGGCTGCGAGCCCGGTTTTGGGGCCACAAACCACAATCCCAAACCCCCCACACACACACCCCAGAGCCGAGCGGCAGCGCCCGTCCCGGGGCTGAGGCTTGAAATTTCTCTTTCCCCGGTCCACTCCCCCCCGCTGCCGGGCTGCCTGCCCTCCACGCAGGAGACGAGGGATTTCACAACCCAGCCCAGACAGGATTAAAGAGAAATACACAAGTAAACAAAATCGCGGCCTCCTCACACCGGACGGGGCTGCGAAGGGAGCAGAAGCCTCTCTCCTCCGCCGGGCCGCCCGGGGTGAGCGCGGGGCGATGCCCACCGGGGTCCGGCGGCGGCGGTAGTAGAAGGGTTTTTTTTTTTTTTTGGGGGGGGGTGGGGGTCCCGCCGGGAGCTCTGCTTGAAAGCAGCGCTGAGCAATCTCATTTTTCACACGTCTCCTGTAGTCAAACTGCCCCTGTCAGAGGAAAGGAGTCGCTTCCTGTTATTTCCATTGAAATACTTGTCCCGCTCGTTAGCCCCCGCAGGCTGTGGCAGGATGGCACCGTGCGCGCCGACGGGCTCCGGCCGCCTCTCCCGAGGGCTCCTCCTGCTCTGGGGTAAGTGCACGGCGGGGTGGCTGTGGCCATGGGGGGGCTCCGTGCCTCGTGCCAGCCCCACACGTGGCCGCCGTCCTTCATCCGGGGCCGTTTCAGCCCCAAAACCCCGCGGCGAGCAGGACGCGGTGCTGCGGGGGCCGTCACCCGCCTCGCATCGGGGTGCTGCCTTTGGGGGATGGGGGGCGCCCCCTTCCCGGGCACAGCACCTCGGGGGGGGGGGAGGATGGAGGGGTCCCGGCTGCGACAGAGGTGGGAGAGTGGCGTGAAGGGACCCTCGTGCATGCAGCTCCTTCGTGGGGTGCTCCTGTGAGCACCGGGAGAGCGGCTGGGGGGGTCCCGGTAAGGAGGGACAGCGGGACGGGGACAAGGTGGGCTACCCTTGGGGACAAGGTGGGCTATCCTTGGGGACAGGGTGGGCTACCCTTGCCGTAGCCACCGTGCCAGCCCCAGAGGTCCCCTCCAGCCAGCCCCCGGCCCCCCAAAAAAGCCACGGGGGGCGATTCGCCAAGCAACGCGGCCTCTCTGCCCAGGGGACAGGATGGAGGCGGCGACTTCCCGAGGGCTGCACCGGGGCCGGGCGGGCGGCTGGCGGGGTGCCGGGGGGACGCGCCCCACGCCGGTGGCACGATGGAGCACGGAGGGGGTTCTGCTGCGGTCAGCGCTTCCTCTTCCTTCCTGCCTCAGCCCTGCCCGGGCTGCTGACGGGACAAAGCTCGGCCCCGCTGGGGCCACCGCGTGCCACCGGCTGGTAGCCCCCATCCCCTCCATTGTCACCCGCAGCCAGCCCGGTGGCATCCTCCCCGTCGCCTCCTCGCTCCCTAACACCAGCTCCAGCCTCCCCGTGGCTCCTGTCCTGTCCCTTCCCGTCCCACCCCGTGCCCACCCCGCTGACCGCGTCCCCTCCGTCCCCTCCGTAGCGCTGCTGGGGCGGGGGCTGTGCCACACGGCCGGCAAGGCGGAGGGCTTCGGCCAGGAGGCGAGGACGAGCCCCCCGATGGCCAAGGACAACTCCACAGGTGGGTGAGCACCAGCAGCACCCCCATCCCCAAATCCGTCCCCTTCCCCTCTGCCCGTCCCCAAATCCACGGCGGGTGACGGGCACGGTCCCCGGTGCGGTGCCGGCGCTCAGCGCCTGTCCCCGTGCAGAGGAGGTGTACGGCGCCATGGCGGAGAGGTGCTGGGAGGTATTCGTCGACCTGATGAGGAACGTGACGGCGCCGCAGCTGTGCGACTGGAAGGTCATCAGCAGGTAGGGACGGGGCACAAAACGTGGCCGGGGGCGACCCCGAGCCCCCCAAAAAACCCTCCCAGCGCCCCCCAACCCGCCCCGGTTCCGTCCCGCAGGCCCTACAGCTGGCTGCAGGCGTGCTTGGAGGACTCGGCCGAACACCTCTACTACAGCTACCCCAACGCGCTGGCCGAGCGGTTCATCTTCCAGAGCCACCACCGCTACTTCCACAACTGCTCGGTGGGCAACCAGGTCTTCGACCCCCCCGAGGACGTGCTGCTGGCCATGGTCTTCGCCCCCATCTGCCTCATCCCCTTCCTCGTCACCGTCGTCATCTGGCGCAGCAAGGACGGCAAGGCGCAGCCCTAAGGTGCCGCCGCTGCCGCCGCCATCACCACCTCCGTGCCCGGTGCCCGGTGCCCGGTGCTGGGGTCCCGGTTGCTCGCGTACTGGGGGGAATGGGTCCAGGAACCCCCCTCCCGGTGCCTCCCTGACCACCCGCCAGCCCGCGGCGGGCCAGTAAAGGCTGCTTCCCCCAGCCCCGGGGTGCTTCTTCCGTGCCCATTCCACCACCGGTTCCCGGCCACGGCCCCACCGCACCGGGAGCCCCCCCCCCGCTGGCAGCGCTGCTGCAGCCACCGGGCACCGGCGCGGGGGGCGTGGCTTAACGGGAGGGGGCGTGGCTAAGGGCGGGGTTTGAGTGGAAGGGGTGTGGGCGGGGGTTTGATGGAGGGGCGTGGCCTCGCGGGGTGGGCGGGGCTTTTCGATTGGCACAGTGGGTGGGGGTGGGGCTTCGATGGTGGGCGGGGTTTAGCGGGGCGGAGGGGGTGGGCGGGGTTAGGAGGGGGTGGGCGGGGTTGGGGGCGGGGTTGGGGATGGGCGTGGCTTTGGATGGGTGGGCGTGGTTATGAGGGGTGTGTGCGGGGTTAGGAGGAGTGGGCGTGGCTTCGGATAGGTGGGCGGGGTTTAGGAGGGGATGGGCGTGGCTTTGGAGGGGGCGGGGTCTGGGGAAGCGGCGAGCGGCGGGGCGGGTGCGGGAGGGGCGGGGCTTAGCGGGGCGGAAGCCGGAAGCCGGAAGCCGGCGGCGGTGGCGGCGGGGTTGGTTCCGGTGGCGGCGGCGGCGATGAGCTTCGTGTGGCCGTGGCAGTACAGCTTCCCGCCCTTCTTCACGTGAGCACCGGCAACGGGGGCGGGGGGAGGCACCGGGCGGTGCGTGGTGGGAGGGGGGGGACACACCGGAACCGGAACCGGGAACAGAACCGGGACCGGAACCGGAACCGGGGCGGGGGAAGGGAGGGCCGCGGCCTGGTCCCGGTGCCGGTGCCATGGCGGAGCCCCCCACAGGCTGCAGCCCAACGGCGAGACGCGGCAGAAGCAGCTGGCGGCCTGGTGCGCGCTGGCGCTCGCCTACAGCCGGCGGCACCGGCTGCCCGCCATGACGGTGCGGGAGGCGCAGGACAGCCCCCTGTTCGCCAACCGCCGCCTGCAGCGTATCCTTGGCACGGCCCCGCCACCCACAAACCCCTCGGACCCCGCCCCCAACACCCCTCGGCCCCGGTTACCCCCATTACCCCCCGGGTACCCCCACCCCTTCCCCGTACCGGTTCCCCGTTATCCTTCCCCTGCCCTGGTTGCCTTAACCCGACCCCCTCCTCCCCAAGCCCCCACCCCCGGTTACCCCCTGTCGTCTCCCACCCCGGTTGTCCCTATCCCAACCCCCACTCCTCCCCCAGGTACCGTCCATCCCGTTCTATCCCAATTACCCCCCACAATCCCAGTTACCCCCCCCCCAGTCCCAGTTACCCTCCATCCCGCCCCGTCCCGGTTACACCCACCCCATCCCAGTTCCCCCCCCCCTCCCAATCCCAGTTACCCTCATCCCCAAATCCTACCCCTGTGTTGTGTCCCTTTCCCCCCCCCCCCCCAAGCTCTGTCAGTGCTTCCTTAACCCCCCTCCCAGGGAAGCTGCCGCTGGAGTCCATCCAGGTGGTGCTGGAGGAGCTCCGCAAAAACGGTGGGTGTCCGTCTGGCCGTCCGTCTGTCCATGGGGGTGGGGTCTGTCCTCTACCGGGGGGGGGCTCAGCCCCACCGGGCCGGCACCATCCTGCTGCAGGAGCAGTCCTGGGGCTCTCCCCGTGCCAGCCCCCGGGGCCAGCTCGCCCCTTCTGCAGCCCCTCGGGTCCCCCGCTGCACGAGGAGGGGTCTCGGGGGGGGAAATCCAAACGGAGGGGGGGAGGCAGCACCTCCAGCCACCCGCAGGCGTGATGCCGTGACTGCTGTCCCAGCCCTGTGCCCTGCCTCGAAGCCTTCCTCCTGTTGTTTCCAGGGAACCTGGAGTGGTTGGACAAGAACAAAACCAGCTTCCTCATCATGTGGAGGAGACCCGAGGAGTGGGGAAAGCTCATCTACCAGTGGGTGAGGAGCTGGAGGCTGCCCCAGTGCACAGAGGGGGCTTTCCCTATCCAGAGGGCCTCGTGTAAAAGACTCCTGAACGTCTTCCTCATGCTTTCTCCCTACTTCTGCTTCCATTCTGCTCACTGCATGGGGCTGTGTTAGCTCCCTCAGGTGTCATTTCTCACCTTTCTGACGCCCCAGCATGTTCTGAGGGTGGTTTTGCTCGTTGGGGGCTGCCCGCGTTACGTTTTGTTTGCGCTGGGGTGCGCGAGGGGTCGTGCGGAGGGCGTTAAATCGCGCAGATCTGCCCGATGCTTTCACGTTTCCAGGTGTCGAAGAACGGTTTGACCAACTCCGTGTTCACGCTGTACGAGCTGGTCAGCGGCGACGACACTGCAGATGAAGGTAATGCCACGAGCTGTGTCCCCCAGCAGCTTTTCAGGGCACGCTTCATCCAAATACCCAAACAGATGATTAGCTGGGCCTTCCCAGTGCCTGGGGTGAGCTGCAGGCTGTTGAATTTTCACGCCTGGCTTCTTCGCTGCCTCGTGTCTGCTGACCTCCAGGCTCTGTGGCTGATGCAGCAGCGGGGCCTTGTGGCTTTGCTGTAGTGTTACGGTGCTGGGGTCTGAGAGGTGCCCTGCAGGGCCCTCTGTCTGCGCTGTCACCGCCCCGTAGATGTCGTGAGCCCCTCTGTTTCCCGCTGTGTTCCTTCTTCGTCTCGCTGACGGGGCTGCCTGTCCTTCCCTAGAGTTCCACGGGCTGGATGAGGCCATGCTGCTTCGTGCCCTGCAAGCCCTGCAGCAGGAGCACAAGGCTGAAATCATCACGCTGGACGACGGCCGAGGCGTCAAGTTCTTCTGATGGGAGCCCTCTCCCTGCTGCTCCTCTCCGGCTGCTGAAGCTGCGAAGGTTTCGTCTCCTGGCCTGGTTTCAAGCCCTGTCTGCAAAGCAGCTGCATACTCGGGATTTCTTGGGGCGAGGAGAATCTGTGAAGCCTTCCAGAGACATGACTTTTTAGAAATCCTCAGAGCTCCTCCGTCTTTCTTTTCTCCCTCTTGTGTTTGAGAGGCTAAAGCTGCTCTCAGCGGCTCTGGGAGGGACCACCCAGAAGTGAAACCAGGGAAAACTGCTCCCGTGGCTGCTCCCTGCTCCCGGCAGAGCAGGGGATGGGCTCTTCCGTGGCCGGTCAGGCTTGGCCTCTGAGGGCAGCTCCTTCCCAGCTTCCAGCCGCGTTCCTGGGCTCGGCATTCCCCACTGCTCGTGCTGGAGGCAGGGGGACAGGACGTGCTGCTGCTGCTGCGGTGCAAAAGACCTCGCTGGAAGAACCACGTGCTCGCTGCAGAGCAGGCCGTGCGGTGGGGCGGGTGCCAAGGAGCTAATCTGGAGTAATTAAAATGACAGGATGTATTTATAGAGCCGCCTGGCTGTTTGGGTCTGTCTTTATTTTTCCATCCGAAACAAAACACGAGGGCCCACCGAATCCCTGCCCTTCAGCCACGTCTCCTTGCTGCGCTGTACAAACAGCGCGTGCTGGGTGTGGGGGGGATTGCAAAGCCGCCCCCCCTGCCATGGAATCAGGCAGTGCTGGGGCTTTTCCACGTGCTGTGGACCACGGGGGCTCCTCCTGCCTGTCCTCGGGGCCACGCCTGCCTTCATCTCCACGTGCGATCTGCCGAAAATCTCTCGGGTTTGGTGCAGAGGTGGCGGGGGAAGCTCGAAAACGAGAGGCTGGTGGAGGTTGTAATGCAGTTCTAGATTCTCGGTGCTGACAACGAGGTGCACAGCTCGCTGGGAGTGACCCAGGTCCAGTCTTTGACCTGGTAAATCCTTAATCGCTGAGCAGGGAGCTCCCCTGGGGAAGGAGCGAGCTCCCCTTGCTCGGTCTTTGCCTCGGCACTCGCCGTAGGCGGATGCAGGGCGCTGCGCTGCAGTGACCTTTCATCCAAGCCCCTGAGGTCGTTTTTAGGATCTCGCAGAGCCCCTCGGCACGCTTCAGCTCGTCCTTCCCTCCCTGCCCCTCGCTGGGCTCCTGGGCTCCGCTCCAGCTGCGGTGCTGCTGGCACCCGTTGGCGGTGGTAACCAGCGGTGCAGACGAGATGCCAGAGCCCAGGCTGGATTTGTGGGACTGGGGGAATTTTAAAATACCTTTTTTTGTAGCGGGAACCCATTCTGCATTGGGCTGTACCCACCTGCTTGCAGACACAGCGCTCCTGGAGCTGTGCTGGGAGGCTGGTGGCAAAAATTCCTCCGTGTCCTGTTCCTCTGCGCTACAGAGCGTAGCAAACCGGCACTCCCTGCGTGCACCGGGGCCCTCCCCGGATGTTTGCAGCTCAGAGGGCACCCGGGAAAGTCTCTGCACAGGGGCTGCGTCCTCCAGCATCTCCCCGGGGCTTGGGTCAGTGCCTGGGGTCTGCCTTGTTCCTTTTCCCACTGTCCCCGCTGATTTCCCTCTCTGGGTGCTGTTCCCTTCCCTGCTGTCGTTCCCCCGCAGGATGTTTCTGTGCTGGCCGTTCTGTGCGTTTAATTTCATCCACGTTTGACCCGGGATAATGAGTCTGCAGAGACAAGCCCGGGCTGTTTGTGTTTCTCCCCCTGCCCGTGCGTGGTGCTGACCTCTCGCATTGTGTTCCGAGCTGCCTGTGCTGGCCGTAACCTCGCCGTCCTTGAGCCGCTCTGCCTTCCTAATTAAATTTGCTCCCTTCTTAGGAAATGGCCGATGTGACGTTAGATAAGCTTAAAATTAAGCCTTTTTCTTTCCAAGGCCCTCCTGGCAGAGATTCTCGGCTCGTTTTCAGCTTCCTCCTCCAGCTTGCTCAGCGAGGTGAGGAGGAAGAGTGCGCTTCCCCTCGGCGCACCCTCCCGGGCCGGGCTGCTGCTGCTTTTCCCTGCGGGTTTTCTGGTGGTGAGGTGCACGCCAGGGGCGAGCTGGAGCTCGTGGTGATGTAAGCACCTGCTGGCAGGCAACAACAAAGCCTTTTTATTGTCCTCCCAAACCGGCCTCCTTATCTTCGCGTGGCGCTTTATGGCGTAATCACGGGACTGGGACATCAGAGCCCGTCTGCTTCACCTTCCCCGGGGGTGCTCAAAACCCTTAATTTGGGAGCCCCAGGGTGCTGGCTTGATAGGAAGGAGATGAATTAACCTGCAGGGAGCGGGGTAGCCTCCAAGCACGACTTCCCTGCACCTAAAGCAGCTCCTCCCCGTGCTCCCCGTGTGCGGCGCTGCAGCCGTGTGCGCTCCTGGAACGAGGCAAAGGGCAGGGGAGGTTTGGGTTCGTTTCCACGCGGGGCTGAAGCAGCTCCGGCAGCTTCCCCTCGGCCTCTCCTGTCGTAGCTGCGAGCTGCCTGGGCGGGGTGTCGGGGTCTGAAACCAGTGCAAAGGGACCTGAGCCCTCCTCACGGGGTTTTGGTGTTGATGGTTTAAAAATAAACCAAAACCTGTCCACGCTCCTGGGGGCACCGTGGTGGGGTTGGTTCTGCTCTGATCAATGCGGGGCTGCAGTTCGGGAAGTTGGGTTGGAGAGGGAGGAGGCAGAGCCCTGCTCCCTCCGTGCTTTTTGGCAGAAAGAAATGAAACAATTCCACGTAACCGAGAGAAAAAAAAATGGAAAGTGGGGGATCCACCAGGGCAGAGGGAGCTGAAGCAGGAGGCACGGCCCTGGGATGAGGCATGGGGCTGCGTGCCAAGAGGAGGGCAGCCGAGCGCCCTGAGCTTGGCCACCAACACTGCCAAAAGCCTCGTGGGGCAGATTTGGCATCCTGGGGCCGCGACACCTCGCTGGGACGAGGCAGGGACCCCGCTGGATGGTGCTGGGGCGCGGGATTCAGCGATTCCTCGGCATGGGCCCGTGGGTGCTGGTCCCCAGCTCCGGCTCTGAGGTCACTGCTGCCGTCTGGCCGCGCCGATTAGGGCTCGTGGGCCGGGGCGAGGTGGAGCTCAGGGGGCTGGGGCTGAGATAAGGCGCTATCGGGGCCCCGCACACTCGGCTTCTGCTGGTCATGGGAAGGGAGAGAGCTCGGAGGGGTTTTTCGTGAGCCGGTTGAGGACCAGGAGTTGCTTCGGTCTGATAAATTGATGAGTTGGGATCATCTGTGTGCGGGTTGCTTCTGTCATTCTGGGCGAAGGAAATCCTCAGCAGTTATCTGCCGGGGCTAAGGTCACGGCTGAGGTTGGAGTGATGCCTCCTCCTCCCCAAATTTCCACGCTTTAGGGTAGGGGGGCACGCTGGAAGGGGAGGCCGAGGCTCCCAGCAGGTGTGGAATGCTGAAACCGAGCAGGACACATCCCCTTTGTCTCCAGGGAGCCTTCCTCCTCCTCCTCCTCCTCCTCCTCAGCCCTCCCGTGCTGGGGATGCTCAGCTCCCACGCAGCCCCCCCTGGGCAGAGGGGCTCTGCAGATACGCCGTGCTTGGGCCCATCCCAGCCATTGATTTCTGGCAGAACTCTCTGGATTCGGTCTTTGATGAGCGATCGAACCCTGAGGAGGGCGATCCCAGTCTCCTGCTCTCTTCCCAGCAGCCAAAATATCGGCGAAGCTGCCTGGCTGCGGCGGTTCCTCAAAGCGCAGGGCTGGCACCGGGAGCAATGTCACCCTGATAAGGTGCCGGGGAGCCCCGCGTGTTTTCCGAGCGCTGGCAGGGCTCGCTGTGGGCTGCAGCTTTCTGCTTTCAGCCCAAGCCTGGCTCCAGCTTGGTGACTTGGGGTGGGTTGGGAGGGGACCTGCGTCCCCCCGCTGGGTCACCTCGCTCCTGCCACGTCTGCGGCGCTCCTGGGCTGGGGAGAGGAGGCTCCTCCAGCTGCTCACCGGGGAGGACGGTGAGCAGGGTGAGCTCCGTGCCCAATTTCCACCCTCTCTGCTCCTCCGGGACCTTTCGAGGCATCTCCTCCCACGGTGAAAACACTCGGTGACGGGACACGAGCCTGCTGGCGACGAGACAAGGAGCCCTGCCTGGCTCCTGCTGTCTGAGCCCTCACCAAACAGCACGGGCTCCTCGCCAGCCCCGGACGTGTCCCAGCAGCTTGGCGCAGGGAGCGGGGCTGGAGGTGCCTGCAGGGCTACGCCCCTCGATGCCAACGGAGCTGGGGCCGAGCGGGCGCATCCTCGCGCTGATCCTGGGCAGGGTGCAGCCGAGCACGGGCGCGCGTTGCTGGGCACCGCTGAGTCAATCCCTGCCGGGTTTCACAAGGCAGAAGCCTCCCACGGCAGGGACAGCGCGGCACCGCAGCCGGCAGCACATCGCTGCTGGGTTTGGGCTCTGGCAGACGGCGCTGCCTGCTGCTGCGGGCCAGGAGGCTGCAGTCGCTGCTGCCTCTGCTTCTGCTGCTGCAACTGCTGCTGCCTCTGCCCCTGCTGCAGGCACCAGGCAGAGCCCAGGCTGTGCACCCCGAGCAGCCTCCGGTGTCTTTTCCCCCAGGAACGTGCCCTGGGCACGCTGTTGGGAGCGCAGGGTAGGTCAGGACGCGGTCCCTGCTCTCAGCTCAGCCCGTGCTGCACAGGAGCACTTTGCCGGTTCCCTTCCTGGGGGAGGTTTTCCCCAGCCCCCTTTTTTGGGAGAATGAAGGAGCGGGGTCATGTGGAGGTAGCAGAGGTCTGCCCGAGTGCAGTTTAGCCGCCGGACGCTCAGCCTGCCCAGGGAATCAACATTTCATTAAATGCAGCTCCCTCCTCCCGCCCGGACAAGGGGCAGGGGGGATTTGTGGGGCTGCAGCCGTGCCTCAGGTTGGCATTGTAAATCTGCACAGAGGACACGGCCGTGCTAACGCTTCAATCCTCCCCGTCACGTTTCCTGTACCGTCAGGCAGAAACAATCCGACCTTAGGGAAAAGAAATTAACGCCAGCCTTGATTGCTTTGTGTTTTGTGTAAACAGCTTCACCGGGCAGAACAACCTCATCGCTTAAGCTGCAGAGACAACAAGCTCTTGTCCAGGGCTCCCCGGCTAGCGCGTGGCCGACGGACACGTCCCTATCTCGGCATTTGCATGACCCTAATTTCAGGATTTCACCCAGCAGTAAACCCCGGGAGGAGCGGGGCCGGAGCTGAGAGCGTCTCAGCGCCGCTGCAGCTGGGGGGGAGCCGTGGCCCCTGGCAAACACGGGGCTGGGAGACCTCCCGTGCAGAGCTCCGAGTGAACATTTAAGAGGAGCGTGTCCCTGCAGCTTGGTTTAGCCTCCGTCCCCATGCCCGGTGCCTGTCCTGGTGCTGGTGCCCATAGTGGTGCTTGACCCGGTGCCTTTCCCGGTACCGGTGCCTATCCCGGTGCTCTCTCCAGGGCCTTTCCCGGTACCAGTGCCCATCCTGGTGCCATGCCCATCCCAGTGCCATCCCCATTCCGGTGCCATCCCCATCCCGGTGCTCTCCCCAGTTCCCATCCCAGTGCCGTGCCCATCCCAGTGCTTGCTCCAGTGCCTTTCCCAGTACCGGTGCCCATCATGGTGCTCTCCCCAGTGCCTTTCCCGGTACTGGTGCCCACCCCGGTGCCGTCCCCATCCCGGTGCTCTCCCCCATGCCCTCCCCAATGCCTTTCCCGGTGCCCACCCCGGTTCCCGGTGCCGCTGCCACCGGCGCAGCGCACACGAGGGGGGCGGCGGCCGCCCGGAGGCGGGGTCGGGCCGGGGCGGGGCCGGTGCTACCGGGCGGGGCCGCTCCGGGGCCGGGGCCGGTGCCGGGGCCCGGGCCGGGTGCTCGGGGACCGCTCCTGGCTGCGGGGCGGCGGCACCGGGAGCGGAGCTGCGGGAGCGGCCGGGGCCAAACCGAAGCGAAGCGAACCGAGCCGGGACCGATGCCGGCGGCTGAACCCGAGCCCACCGCCACCGGGGCCATGTCCCAGCCCGAAGCGGAGCGGGCGGGAGGCGGCGGCGGCGGCTCCGCGGCGGAACCGGGGCCCCCCGGGCGAGCTCCGCACCGTAACCGCGGCCGGCGGCCGTCGGGGCGCGACCCCCGCCGCGCCTCGTCCCGCTTCAACCGGCGGAGCTCGGTGGAGCTGGAGCTGCTGGGATACCCCCCACCCGCCGGGGGGTCTCCGCCGCCGCCGCCGCCTCCCCCGGGAGCCGCCGGGCCCCGGGAACCGGAGGAGACGGAGAGCGAGGAGGTGGAGACGCGCGCCGTGGCCACGTCCCCCGACGGCCGGTTCCTCAAGTTCGACATCGAGATCGGCCGGGGCTCCTTCAAAACCGTCTACAAGGGGCTGGACACCGAGACCACCGTGGAGGTGGCGTGGTGCGAGCTGCAGGTACGGGGAGGGGGCTGCGCACCTGTGGCACGGCACGGCATGGCACGGCATGACATGGCATGGCACTGCATGACACGGCATGGCTCAGCACGGCACGGTGCAGAACGTGGGTAGGGGGCTCAGCCAGGACCTCCCGTGCCCCCCCAGCCCACCCCAGCACCCTTCACCCGCCGGGCTGCAGCAGCAGGGCTGGGTGCTGCCCCCCCCCACGTGCCAACCTCGGTGCTGTGCAGGGCTCAGGCTCCGTGCTCACCGGCCCTCCTGCTGCTTGCACGCTGCTTTCCCTTCACCTCGGCACTCCCCATGCTACAAAGCACTCGTGGGGTGTCAGCACCCCTGGTGCCAGCTCCTGCTCCGGGGGAGGGAATGACACCCAGCTCCGGGCTGTGCTGCAGAGCTGAGCACCCTGCTGCGATTCGGGTGCCTGCTAGTTCACAGCTCACCCTTTGGAAGGGCAGACGGGGCAGGGGGGCCCTCTCCTGTGCTCCCTCCACGCACGTGCCCGTGCTGGAGCTGGCCCAGAGGCTCGCTGCGATAGCCCTCGGCGTGCTTAGGGCCACGTGCTGCGGTGAGGCTCAGGGTACGGCGCGTCCTTGCTGCGTGCCAGCCACTTGCCCTTGGCTGCAGCAGTGCCCGTGGGCACCTGCGGTGGCTCCTGCGGCGCTGCCAGGGGCCCTCTGTTAGCAGCCTGGTACCTGTGGCTTTCCCAAAGCAGCTTCCTCACCTCCTCTCCCTCCTCTCCCTTCACCATCCCGCTCATGCGGACGCTGGGAAGCCGAGGGCAGGGGCAGAGGTGTTGGCTCCCGCGTCGCCTTCTCCCCTCCTCGCTTTTAAAGGGCGAGATCCTGGGCGCCGAGGGGAGGCTGCGGGGGGAGAGCCCGGCTGCGGGGCTCCTCCTGCCTCCTCGCAGCCCCTGGGGATGGGCTTTGGTGAAGTCCAAAGTCTCCGACGGACTCCCAGCCACCCTGGGGTGCCTGCTGCAGGTGGAAGGTCCAAGTCCTTGTTTGCGCAGAAAAAAAAACCGTGCCCTGCGAGTTTGTTGTCTTGCTCCTGGAGCCCCGGTGCCGCCGCGCGGGCTGCGCCTCTCGGGTGGCTGCGGCCCAGTAACGCGCGAAGAGATCCTCAGATAACGGTGAATGAGTTTTGGAGGGCCAAGCGGGGCCTGTTGGCGAGGAAGGTGAGGGCTTGGGCTCCAGCCGGCCTCTGTGGGGTTGCGCAACCCCTTCAGCTGAGGGCACGCCGCGGTCCCACCCTCGCTTCGCCCAATTCTCCCTCCGAATGCTCCTGAGCTTCCCTTCGTGCCTCCCGTCCCTCCGTGTGGCACCGGGAGCACCAGCTTGCTGCTGGCACGGAGCTTTCTCCGGGTGATTCAGCCGAGCTGGGGCATCCCACCTGGCTGCCTCTGTGTCCCCTGGGTGCCCCGACCCCGCTGCGCTCGCAGCCGTCCTGCTGGAGCTGACGGCACAGCTTGGCTCCCGTGCGCCCGTTTGGTCCCGTGCCGGGGCTGCGTTGCCTTGCACATCCCCATGTCCCTACTCTGTGGTGTCCACGGGGACCGGATCGTGATCCCCAGCACCCATCTGGGGGCTGGGATGGGTGCTGCAGCAGGAGCTCTGCTTGGCACCCTGTGCTGATGGGCACCCCGTGCAGGTGTCCGTGCCGGGGGGGCTCCTGGGGGTGCCTCCAGGTGGAGCAAAGGCAGCCTAGAAGCAGCACAACCCCCCCCCACCTCCGTCCTGTTCTTTATCCAGTGTCTCTTGTCCCCAAATCCACGTCCCGTGAGGGGCTGGGAGCGCATAAGCAGACTTTTCAAAGTTGTTTTTATTTATTTATTTTTTCTTTTCTCAGCAATGGTGCAAAGAATCAGACACTGTGACACGAGTGCAGGATTTGGAACCGCAAATAAAAATGGTTGTGGTTCTGCCCTTTTAAAAATAGCTTTGTCCCACGTCTTTCACAGCTCTCCTTTTATTGCCTTTAAAATCTAAATGAATTCCCAACCTCAACCCTGACCTGCAGTTCCGGTCCCGAGAGCCTTGTCCGGCTGTTGTGATGCCTCCCAACCCCAAATCCCCCCCCTCTCGGTGCCTTCCTGGCCCCGCCGCGGTGCCAGGTGATTCGGGGGCACCGCTTTTGCCTGTCCCCTGCCTTCCTGTGGGCCCCCCCCTGGGGACCTCCCCGTCCCCGCTGCCCCCCGGCCCTGAACGGAGCCGTCTGTGTCTGCCTCCCGCAGCCCCGCCGTGCCCTGTTTGTGCTTTCCAGCTTTAGGCTGGAGGCTATTTCTGTTGATAGGTGCCGAGGGTTGGGGGGGGAAGGAGGGAGCAGGGAGGAAACCAGAGGCCCGGAGTGGGATCGAGCTGTAAATACGCTGCCTGCCGGTGGTTTTCCTGGGGGGGGACCCCTCGGTGTGTGCCCCCCTGCAGCCCCGTGGAGCGGGGTGAGAGCACCCCAAAGGGGCAGGTGCCCCCAAAAGAGCTCCGGTGCTGATGTTGGGCAGGGAAAGGAGAGCGGGGCCTGCTTGGAGAGGGTTTGGGAACGGAGTGGCTGCCTGTGTGTGGGCAAGGAGGGGGGGGGATGCCCTTGGGGCCCCCTCATGGCCAGAGGTGCCGGGGCCGTGTCCAGAGGGGAGGCCTCTGGGTGCTGCCCCAGCTCCTCTGGAAACGTCCCCTCGGTGCCTGGGTGCCCCCTTTTTGGGTGCAAATCGCGGCTTTGCCCCACGGGGTCTGTCCCTGGGACACAAGAGGGGGACGTTGCAGGGCCTCCACTCCCGGGCAGCGTGGTGCAGGGGGGGTTGTGGCCGCAGGCTTTGCTCCAGCTCCGACGTTTCCTCGCCGAGCCTCCTGCTCCATCCCTCCCCTCCGCCGCTGGCCCCAGCTCCTGCACTTGGCCCTGCCGGGCTCCCCGGCAGCCAGCTCCTGGCTCAGCGGGATGGGGCTGGGACAATTCCTCCCCCTCCCTGGCACCCTCCTCTTCCTCCGCGGGAGGTGGCTGGCAGGAAAGGACACCGCGTCCTGGCAGCTCTGCTGGCAGCCCTGGTCGCGTGCCGCCCCGTGGTGCTGGGGCAGAGCCCCGGGGATGCTCAGCTCCTGCTTTGGGGTTTGCAGGAGGAGCGGTGCCGGGACCGAACCCAGCAGCTCCGAGGGTTTGGGGAAGGAGCTTGGCTCCCCTCAGCCTCGCTCGAATCCCCCTTGGGGGGCCAAATTCTGTGCCGCCCATCGCTGGGGCTGGGGGAGATGCTGTGACTGCCCTCCAGCCCTGTTGGTACCCTGAGCCCATTGCCCCACACCCTCACCCCGAGCCCCCCGAGCTCCTCACAGCTCCCTGGGGGCAGCCGAGGGCCAGAGGGGGCCCGGGGCATGCGTTTGGGCACCGAGGGGTGATTTTGGGCGCTGTTTTCCTCCCTGGCTATGAAAGGTCCCATTCATCCCCTGCAGCAGGGCTCAAATTCTCCTCCGGGTCTCAAAGCGTGCGTTAAAGGAGAGAGGGGATTATGGAGCGGCTCCAGCCCGGCCACGGGGCCGGTTGTGATGCAACAAAAATATTACGAAAGCTGCCGGGGCCGAGGGACGGCGGCTGCCAGCCACGGAGCCACACACGGGGCCGCGGCGTCCCGGTGCCCTCAGGGGGGTCCCCGGGCTCCGTGCCCACCCGGCCCCTTTGGGATCCGGGCTGATTTGGGGTCGTGGCAGCTGGGCACAGCTCTGCCCCTTCCCCCCGCGGTGTCGCTGGGTCCTGCTCCTCCTGCGCCCCCCTCAATTCCTGGGGTTTTGGGGTCTGCGCCTTGCGGCCCTGGCCCCGCTCGGTGCCTGTGTCAGCGCTCAGCTTGGGTTTCCACTTTAATGAACTCGAGCAGGAGGAACATGGAAAAACCTGGGCTGGAGCCTCCCACGCCTGCCTTCCCCAACAAAGGCCTCATTGAGGCCGGGCCGGCTCCCTGCCACCGAGGTGCCCGGTGCCTCGCCGGGGGGCAGGAGCCATCCATGGGGGGGGGACACGGAGGGTGCTGAGGGCATCGGGGCTGCACGGGGCACCTCGGTGGGCTGGCGGTGCTCGTTTTGGTGGGGGGCACCGTGCGGGAGCCGAGGGCATCGATGACAGGGCCGGGCAGTCCCAGCATGGGGCAGGAAGGCAGGCGGGCGTCGTGGTGTGGGGATTTCAGCCATCGCTGCCCCAAAACCAGGTCCTGGAGGAGCCACGAGCGTGGCTGGGATGTGGGGATCGGGGTGGGCTGAGCTCGGGGACCGGCCCCAAACCCCGTGTCCTGTCCCCCCCAACCCTGCCCATTCCTCGCTCCCGGCAGACGCGCAAGCTGTCGAAGACGGAGCGGCAGCGCTTCAGCGAGGAGGTGGAGATGCTGAAGGGGCTGCAGCACCCCAACATCGTTCGCTTCTACGACTCCTGGAAGTCATCCGTCAAGGGCCAGATCTGCATCGTGCTGGTCACGGAGCTCATGACCTCCGGCACCCTCAAAACGTGAGCCGGGGGGGAGCACAGGGGAGGGGAAGGGGAGGCGAGGGGATGGTCCTCACCCACCTCACGGGCTCTCGGTGAAGGGGACAGGACGCTACGGGGCTGGGTGGGGGTCTGGGGGGGTCACAGGGCAGCGCTGGCCTCTCCCCACCAACTGACACCCCGGGTCTGACGTCCCCTTTGCAGCCCGGGGGTGGGCACAGGGCGGCTTCGGGGTGAGGAAGGGCCCGGGGTTGGGCTTGGTGCCTTCAGGGGGGGGGGAGCTCCGACGCCAGCCCCCGCGTCCACCTCGCAGCTACCTGAAGCGGTTCAAGGAGATGAAGCTGAAAGTGCTGCAGCGCTGGAGCCGGCAGATCCTGAAGGGGCTGCATTTCCTGCACACCCGCTCGCCCCCCATCATCCACCGCGACCTCAAGTGCGACAACATCTTCATCACCGGCCCCACCGGCTCCGTCAAGATCGGCGACCTGGGGCTGGCCACGCTGAAGCGAGCCTCCTTCGCCAAGAGCGTGATAGGTGGGGGCACGGGGGGGGCAACCCCGCGGGGGAATTTGGGGGGCTCGCGGGTGGCACCGGGCGGCCCCCCGAAGGCGACGCTGAGCCCCGCGGTGCCCCCCAGGCACCCCCGAATTCATGGCCCCGGAGATGTACGAGGAGAAGTACGACGAGGCGGTGGACGTGTACGCCTTCGGGATGTGCATGCTGGAGATGGCCACCTCGGAGTACCCCTACTCGGAGTGCCAGAACGCCGCCCAGATCTACCGCAAGGTCACCTCGGTGAGCGCCGGGGGAGGGGGGGTGTGAGACGGCGATGGGATGGGGGCAGTGGGACGTCGCCGCTCCCCGCGGCTTGGCAGGTTGTGCAAGAAGCTAAAATTAGGTGGGGAGGTGAGAGGGGGCTCGGCACCCGCCTGCCTCGCCCCGTGCCGCCGGAGCATTAATGGGGTGGAACGGGCACCGGGGTCGCCTTTAGCTGGACTCAGCCGGCTCCTACCTGCTGGGGTGGGAGCCCAAAGCCCCCCGGGGGCCTGGATCCGGCTGCTGAACGGTGTCTGGCCCCCCCCCCCGGGCAATGTCCTGTCTGTTGGGGCCCCCACAAACCTGCTCGAGCCCCGGTGGAGGCTGACGGGTGCTGCCTGCCCCCCCCAGGGGCTGAAGCCCAGCAGCTTCTACAAGGTGAAGGTGCCCGAGCTGAAGGAGATCATCGAGGGCTGCATCCGCATGGACAAGGACGAGAGGTGGGAGAGGAGCCGGGGCCGCAGAGCCCTGCCCTGGGTGCCTGCACCCATGGGTGCCCCCCGTGCACAGCGAGCGGCCGCGTCCCGGCGCTGAGCACCCTTTTTTCCTCCAGGTACACCATCCAGGACCTGCTGGAGCACTCCTTCTTCCAGGAGGACACGGGCGTGCACGTGGAGCTGGCCGAGGAGGACGACGGCGTCAAGTCCGGCCTGAAGCTCTGGCTGCGCATGGACGACACCAAGAAGCTGCACGGCAAGTACAAGGACAACAACGCCATCGAGTTCCTCTTCGAGCTCTACAAGGACGTGGCCGAGGAGGTGGCCCAGGAGATGGTGGGTGCTGCGGGGTGCAGGTTTTGGGGGGACGACGGGGTGCCGGGGGGCTCCCCGAGGACCACTACGAGCCCTGCTCCCGCACAGGTGATTTTGGGTTTCGTCTGCGAGGCCGATTACAAGCTGGTGGCCAAAGCCGTGCGGGACCGCGTGGTCGCCATCAAGCGCAAGAGGGAGAAGCTGAAGCGGGCGCGGGACGCGGTGCCGCCGGCCGAGCTGGGCCAGGGGCCCGGCGTCCTGCAGCTGCTGGAGGATTTCAAGTCCCCGTTGCCATCGGGTGTCCCCACGCCCGCCCCGGCCACTCCCGGCTCTGGGGACTCCGTTTTCGGCAACGCCTTCCCACCGGAGCCCGAGGAGCCCGAGGCCGACCAGCACTTCGTGTACCGGCACACCAGCTACTCCTCGGCCACCTGTACGTAGGCAAGGGGGGGCGAGCGCGCGTCCCACCCCAAATATATTTCCCAGGGAGGGGATTAAGAGCCGAGGGGGCCCCGTTTCTGGCCGCGCTCGCTCAACTCGTGCTTGCCCCCAGCCGACTGCGAAACGGACGGCTACCTGAGCTCCTCCGGCTTCCTCGACTCCCCGGACCTCTCCCATCGCAGCGCCTCGGCGGGGACCCCCACCAGCCCGCCGCCCGCCCGCCCCGTGCGCTGCTTCCCCACGGTGAGTCCCCCCTTTTGGGGAGATCGGGGGGGGAATCACGGTGGCAGCAGCAGCAGCAGCCCCGGCTCACAGCCTCGTGTCCCCGCAGAGCATCGCGGTGCAGCTGCCCACCGAGCGCCTGCCGCCCGCCAGCGGCTTCTCCTCCCCCGTGGACAGGTGAGCCCCGAGCTGTGGGGTTGGGGAGAGGGGGCGGCGGAGGGGAACGGGCACGGTGACGCCTCGGGGCTTCCCGCAGCTACGCCTCGGACGTGGCTTCGGGGATGAGCGACGGCTACGAGGGGCTCTCGGCCAGCGAGAGGAGCAGCAAGCTGCCGGCCAAGAGGGCAGCGGGGAAGCTGCTGCGGCGCCGAGCCCGGTCCAGGCTGCGCATCACCAACGTGAGTTGCTTGGGGGGGTTGCTGGGGTGGCTGCGTCCCCGCTCCCCGTGGCGCTGAGCTCGTCGTCCTGCCGCCCGCAGATCTCCGACAAGAACGACCGGGTGGTGGAGTGCCAGCTGCAGACCTACAACAACAAGATGGTGACGTTCAAGTTCGACCTGGACGGGGACAACCCCGAGGAAATCGCCGCCGTCATGGTGAGGATGGGGCTGCAGGTGGTGGTGGTGGGGGTGGTGGTGATGGGGACGGTGGCTGCGGGTCACTGAGCACCCCCTTTGCCGCCCCATTTCCAGGTCCACAACGAGTTCATCCTCAAGTCGGAGCAGGACGGCTTCATCCACCGCATCCGGGACATCATCCAGCGCGTGGAGACCCTGCTGCGCAAGGACGGGCGCGGCGCCGCCGAGCTGCCCGAAAACCCCGAGGCAGAGGGTGGCAGCAGCCGGCCCGTGAGTACCCGGCCCCGGGACCCCCTTGCTGGGGACCCTGGGGACACCGAGCACAGCTCGGGGGGGAGCTGCCTGGTGCTGGGGACGTGCGGTGTGGGCACCGATCCCCTCCAGCTCCGTGTAGGATGCGCCCCGGGGTCGTGGGGGCACCGTGCCCGGCAGAGCCACCGGTTGCTGCCCCCTGCTCGCGGTGGGGACGTTTTAGGGACAAGCTGGGGTCTGGCTCAGCTCGTCCCATCCCGTCCTGGTGCTCAGTGTCTCCTTCCTCAGCAGGCAGAGCTGCAGCTGCAGGAGCTCTCGCGCTCCATCTCCTCCTCCTCCTCGCTCAGCGGTACGTCCCGCGCCCCCGGCCGAGCTGAGAGGGGGTCCCGGGGTTATGGGGGGGGGGAACACGACAGGAGGGGAAGGGGCCGCATCGTGCCGGGGCTGAGCACCACGGGCGTCTCTCCCCCTTGTGCCGCAGACCTGGGCTGCACCAGCCCCAGCCTCTCGCTGCAGTCCCCGGTGCTGCCGGCGCTGAGCAGCTCCCTGTCGGAGAACGACCTCTCCAGCCCCGCCGAGCCGCCGGCACCCCAAACCCGAGGGCAGCCGCCGGTGCTGCCGGGCTCCCCTGCAGGTATTCCGTCCGTCCGTCCGTCCCTCCATCCCTCCGTCCGTCCATCCCATGCGCTGACGCCCCCTTTTTCCATTTCTCTCCCCCCCGCAGGCTCGGTGCAGACCTGGCCCCTGCTCTCCACGGCTCCCTCCTGGCCGACGGCAGCGCCGCTCTTCCCCCAACCCCCCTCCCCGAGCACCCCGGGGGGGGCTCCCCCCGTTCCCCTTGCCCTCCCTCCCACCCTCCCCTCGTCCCCCGTCCCCAGCAGCCCCGTGAGCCCCCCCGTGACCAGCGGACCCTGGTCCCCGACCACCCCGCTCCTGTCCCTGGCCAACGTCTTCTCCCTGGCGGTGATGAGCGTGGCCCACACGCTGCTGCCCGCCGTCTCCTCCATCGCCACCTCGGGGGGCCACCTCTACCCCCCGCTGCTGCCTCGGCCTCAAAACCTCGTCCTGGGACCCCCTCGTTTCGTCTACCCCGACCCCGCCAGCATGGCCAAGCCCCCCCCGGCTCACGGCGGGGCGCTGGGGGCCGCTGTCCCCGCTGCGGGGGGTGCTGTGCCCTTCTCTCCTCCAGCACCGCCGGGGGGTGAGGCCGCGGGGAGCCCCCCTGCACCGCCGCCACCGAGCACGTCCACGCCGGGGAGCCTGGAGGGCAGCGGGGTGAGTGCGGGGCGGGGAGGGCTCCGGGGGGGCTTTTAGGGTTGGGACGCGGAGCCCTCTTGGCCCTAGGGACACCAGGGGGGTGAACGGGCAGCGGGTCGCAAGGGCCGTGATGGTTTTGGGGTGCCTGCAGGTGCCGCTCGGCCCCCCCAAGCCCAGCCACCCGCTCATCGTCGCCGAGTCGCTGCCGCCCGGCGTGCCCAAGGCGCGGCTGTCGCCCATCAACGAAGGTGAGGCGGGGAAGGGGCCGTGCCCACCCCGAGGAGGGGGTGACGCCGCGCCCCCCCCCCCGACCTCCCAGCTCACCCCCAGGCCCTGCTGCTTCCCCCCCCCGGCAGAAGCCAAGCCGCAGATCCTGGGCCGCTTCCAGGTGACGCCGTCCAAGGAGCCAGCGGTCGTCGCCTCGCCGGCACCGGGCAGCGGCGAGGGCGAGGAGCGCGGCACCGAGCTGGTGGCGAGCGGCTCCCCCCTGCCCGCCGCCCCCGGCACGGGGAGCAGCAGCAGCAGCAGCAGCAGCTCCTCGGAGTCAGAGGCAGCGGTGCAGGACCCCGAGGTGGAGGAGGCGCTGCCCGGGGAGGGCACGGTGGCGGCGGCGGCGGCCGAGAGCGAGCGGGAGGGCGCCGGGGAGGAGGGCGCTGAGGGTGCCCCGCAGGCGGTGCTGAGCCAGGTGTGGCTGAGCTACTCCCGCAGCCTGTCCTACGTCAGCAGCGACGACACCGAGAGCGAGGACGAGGAGATCTGGGAGGAGCTGCAGAGCCTGCGCCAGAAGTGAGCAGCCCCTTGGGCCGGGGGGCTCTGTGTGGGGTGCTGCACCCCAAGAGGGTTCCCCTGTCCCCAGGATTGGGGGGGCTGGGGGGTTTTCCAAGCTCAGCTCCCCTCCCTGCTTCTCTCCCAAGGCACCTGGCTGAAGTGCAGCTGCTGCAGAGCAGCCAGAAGAAGGAGATCGAGGAGCTGTACCTGCGGATGGGGAAGCAGCCCCCGCTGGGCATCGTCTCCCCCGCCGCCATGCTCTCCAGCCGCCAGCGCCGCCTCTCCAAGGGCAGCTTCAACCCCTCCCGCCGCAACAGCCTGCAGCGCCTCGAGCTGGCGCAGCCCCAAGGTACAAACCCCGGAGCTCTCCGTGGCTCCTCGCAGGGAATTGGGAGAGTTTTGAGCCCCCCTGGGGCGCAGCTCGGTGCCCCCAGCTCAGGGCCCGTCCGTCCCCGCAGGGATCATGCGGCGAAACTCGCTGAGCGGCAGCAGCACCGGCTCCCAGGAGCAGCGCGTGAGCAAGGGGGTGACCTTTGCGGATGATTTTGGCCGCATGGTAAGGGGCGGGGGCCTGATCCTGCTGCCCGTAACCCTCCCTGAAGCGCTCCCAGCGCCCCCCCAGCTCACTGACACCTCTCTCCCGCAGTAGGCAGCCGGCCGGGAGTGACTTCGTGAACTACCTCAACCAAGTGCCTGCTGCCCCGCAGGGGGTGGGAGCCCCCCACGCCTCCTGGGGAGCAGCCAGCGGGGTCTCTGCCTTGGGGAGGGCCAGCCCCAACCCTTCTGCACCCTGCCAGGGCTGGGCTGGCAGCACTCCGCTCATCCCTATGTGTCCCCGTCTGCTCCTGTCCCTTCTCTGCTGCGCTCCAGCTGCGGGAGGGAGCAGGGCGCTGGCACCCCTCGCAGCCCCGCGCCTCGTCCTGGCTCCCCGAGCAGAACCCAGCCTGCTCCGTGCCCCCGTTGCACCGTGTCCTCTGCCTTACTCCACCTCGCCGTCCTCCAGCCTCGTCCCCGCGGCACAAAGCGGCGCCTTCCCCTCCTCGGCTGCTCCGAGCCCCAAATCAGCGCGGGGCCGTGCCCGAAAAATGATGGAACTGGGGGCTGAGGGGGGCGGGCTGCGGGTGAATTTTGTTACAAACCCACGTCTGGGAAGCGTTTCATAAATACGGATCGAACACAAAGCGGCTCTGGCTGTGTCTGTGGAGGAGCTGGCTGCTGAGAAGAGCACAAACTGAGTAAAACGGGTACAAATAAGAAGGGAAAGGTGCAACTTTTCAGCTTTTTGAGAAAATCACCTCAGCAGCCGGCCGGGTGTGTGCCCCCAAGCTGGATCCCGGCTGATTTAACGGCAGGCACCGAGGCAGGCTCCAGTCACGAGGCGTTTATTACATTAGGGCCGGGCGGCAGAGCCCCCTGCCCAACCCAGAGCGCGCCCCCCGCCCGGTCCCGTTCCCATTCCCGTTCCCGGTGGGACACGGGGGGGAGATGGGGGGGGGGGGGGGCAGCACCCTGCCCGCAGGGGAACCTCAGGGGAACCGCCGGGACCCCTCAGGCCGCGCTGGGCCCACCGGGCCGCTCCGTGGCCGGCCCGGGGCCGCTCCCCCCGCCGCCTCACGCCGTGCTCCGGGGCCGGGCCGCCCTCAGGTGGCCGCGCTCCGCTCCCGTTGCGAGGCCCGGGCCCGCGCCGCCTCCGCCTCCAGCTCCAGCTCGTCCAGGAAGCGCTCCTGGGACACCGAGTAGAAGGTGTAGCCGTCTGCGGGGCGTTAAGGAGAGCACCGGGAGGGCACCGGGACCCCCCCCCCCCTACCCCCTACCCCCAACCCCCTCCCGGTTCCCTCCCGGGCCCCTCCCGGCCCTGCAGGATACAGATCCCCGCCGTCACGGCGCCGATGCCCAGCGCCAGCAGCACGTTGCGGCCTCGGAGCCGCTTCTGTAAGGCTCGCTGGCGCTGGGCGAGCTCCACCTGCGCCATGAAGCGGCGCTGCTCCGGGCTCAGCCCCGGCTCCCGCGCGGGGTCGATGCGCTGCGCCACCGCCGCCTCCCCGCCCGCCTCCCTGGGCGCCGCCATCTTGCCCCGCCGCCGCTTTCCGCCTCTGCCGCCGCCGCGGGGGAGCGGGAGCCAATGGGAAGGGAGGGGAGGGACCAGAGCGGGCGGCTCGCTGAGGGGAGGCGTCGAGTGATTGGCTGCGGCGCGGCACGCGGCTGGAGGAGGGAGGGAGAGGCGCGAGGTGATTGGTGGAAGCGGCGGTGATTGGCAGGGGCTGGGCGGGGAGGGCGGGCGCTGAGGTGGGGTCCTGAGGGCCTCGGGGGCGTCGAGGCCGCACTGGGAGCCCTGGTCCCGGTCCCGGTCCCGGGGCCTCCCCCGGGGCTTCTGCCCCGGCCCCATCGACCCTCGGAGGCTGTGGGTGAAGCCTCCCAGCCCCCAGGTGGGCCCTTGTGGCCGGTGGCCTCGCCACCCCCCTCAGGTGCCCACCCCTGTCGGTAATGAAGGGATTTACCCACATAATCACTGCCCGGAGTTACCGAAATAGTTAATTAAGGGAATTACCCAATTAATTAGCGCTGGGAATTACCCAATTCCTTAATTTTTTGAATTCGGGGGGGGGGGGGGTGGATGGCTAGGATGGGGTCCCAGGCGGTGCCCAGGTTTTACAGCTCCGAGCCCCTCTTCGGTGGGGTGGCCCCCGAGGTGATGGAGGCCTCGCTGCTGCGCCTGGCCGCGGAGAACGAGCGGTACCTCAGCGAGCTGCCCGGCCAGGCCGGCTGCTGCAAGGATTGCAGGACCGTGGGTGAGGCCCCTCGAGGCTGGAGCAGCCACCTGATGAGCTGCGTCCGTCTGAATTCAATGATGTGCGCTCATTCTGTTTCATGTTTTTTTTTTTCCCTTCAGAATTCATCTTCCTTTTGGCTGAAAAATGGCACTTGGACCATTCGGCAAGGTATCAGGCGGTAGAGTTGCTTGAAAGGTAATCAACGCCTCGATAATGAAGCACGCATCCCATGTGGCTGTACCAGCCCTGCCCTTTGCCAGTCATTCAAACAACACAGAATAATTTTCTCATTTAGAGCTTCGCCCTTTTACTTCGCTCAAGGCAATAGCTGTACGTATTTTCTGTGTATGTGCAGAATTGCTTTTCTTCTTTTTTTTCTTAGCAGCAAAGTGTTTTTCATAGGTTTATGATCAAGCAAGTAGAGCAAATCTGTAAGTCCCCCAGTGAGAACATGGAAGGTACCAAAGAAGGCAGCAGTCGGAGCTCTCTGAAAGAACAGATGTATGACACGTTTGTCCTGCGACTGGTGTCGTGCATTCAGCTTGCAAGCAAACTTTCCTTGCACTATAATGTAAGCTATCTAAACTTTTGCCAGTAGCATTTTCAGTACTGTAGCGAATTATCTAACACCTTTAAAGAATCGATTTTCTTTCTGAAAATCAGGAGTGATAACAAAATACAAAGGATAGCAAAACGAGGCCCTAAACTACTTGCATTTAGGGCAGGTTCATTGGCTTTCCTCGTGTAAAAATTTGTCAGGAGGTGTTCCCAGTACGGATCGCTAAGAATCCCAGCCTGTGGGTGTTGGGAAGCGTACAGCTGCAAAGGGCCCACCCCTGGCTGGGGAAGGTTTGTGGGGTTACAAGGAACCGAAGAAAAAGTTCTCAGCTGGATTTTTCATGCCAGCTAAAAGGCTGGGGAGCCAGCTGGGTTAACGTGCAGTCTTACAACTGCAGTGGGTCACGCTTAAATTTAACAGGAGGAGCAAAGCAAGAAGCAAATATTGTAACAGGTGTCCTATTGCCTTTCTCAAAATAGAAAATAACTTGTGGTGGTGTTTTTTTTCCTCTTCAGATAGTTAACTGCAACACAGCTTTAAAATTCCTGCAATCCTTAAAGTACTCGTACACCAAACAGGAGCTGCTCGAGTCAGAGCTTGCTGTTTTAGAAACTCTGCAGTTCCAGATCAATGTGTCAACTCCTCTGGCTTACATCGAGTTGCTTCTCGAGGTTTTAGGTAAGAGTATTGTTAGGAGAGAATGGTAAAGATTTTATTAAGAGTAATGGAGCTGTTACTGAAACAGAGCTGGCTGAAACAAACGTCCCACGTTACATCTCTTGGCACACTGTGAGGGCGCCTGAAACTTTTCAGACTTTGCCTTTCAGGTGAGAACTTTGTCTTTAATCGATCTGCAGGACGCAGTCTGACTGCCAGTCCCGAACCAATCTGTAAATGGTTGAGTTTAAACCCCCAGAGCACGTTTTCTAAAATGACTTAACCATTTTTTTTTGCCTACCTCTGACAACCTGAGTCTCAGAATGAGTGTAATTACGCTGAGATTGAGAAGGCTGCGGAAACAAAGGGCACTTCTCCCCAGAAATCTTCATCCCTCCCTTCGAGTAACTAGCGCCTCTTCCTGATTCAACTGAATGACCCCAAACGTATGGCTAATTACGTGTGATCTCTACACCAGGACATAACGGCTGCTTACTTCCTGCAAAGCCCTTGCATCAGATGTGTGTGCAGCTACTAGACTTCTTGTATCTTGAAAGAGAGGCCATCTACGACACGTTACTGAAGACTGCCATCGAAAATTCGACACCAAGTGAACTGCAGGTGTAAGTGGCTTGCGTTTAAATTAAGTTTTTGAAGTTGCAACCTGGGAAAAAGGCTAAGAAATAGCACCCTGGTTCTCGTTTTTCTGCTTTCTGGGCACCTGCTTTTAAATTTTTTAATGTGTTGGGCTGTCAGCATTGTCGATGGATCTTTGCATACCAGCTCAAAGCAACGTGCTGCACGTTTGCTTTCGGGGCAAGCTAGGAAAGTGTTTAACTTCAACTGAAAAATCCAGCTGTAGGGCTGTTGGCGAACGCTGATAGCATCGGTTTTATTTGGGCTGAAAGACTCTGAGCTAACGTGGCCGGAGGCTGTGCAGGGCTTACAGAAGTGGGTGGTTTGGAGCTACAGACCTAGCATCGTTTTAAACCAGGAGACGCTTTTACTTGTGCAGAGCCAAGTTTTTGGCAGTAAAGGAAGATTTCATGCTCTTGGCAGTTGGAATCATCAGCACAAGCGCTTTCGTACTAAATCCCGAGCACTGGAAGCAGGTACCGTCATTTCCAAACAAATTAGCTCCACATGGAGGGGGAAAAAAAAAAGAAAAAGGAGGCTTGTTTATGTGTTTTAGCACAGCCGGGAGACCGGCAGGCTATGGGGAGGGACACGAAGGAGGGGACCCCTTCCAGTTTATTGGCTGGAAGCGTGCACGCCTTGGTGGAAGGGTTATGGCCCAGCAATTCAGCAGAGAGGCGTGTGTTCGTGCTGCTGCCAGCTTGTCCTCCTCGTGCTTCAGCTTCTGCACAGCTAGAACGAACCCAGAGAGACGCAGCTTCACTGGCAAACAGCGGTGATCCCACCAGAGAGCTTTCTCCCCGAGCTGCTGCTGAATGCTGTAACAAGCAGCCCATTAACCCCAGCGAGCAGCATTCTGTAGCTTTTTTTTTTTCCAGTTTACTTCTTTGGTAGAAGCAATTCCTTTAAAAAAATCCTCTCATTCCCTCACACAGAGAGGTTTCAGCTTTTGGCAAAGGTGTTAGTCTTGGGGTTTGTGGGGCCCTGCCGCTCTTGTTAGATTTGGGGGGTGTTCAAAAGTAGCTTTGTAAATTAATGTCCCTTAAACACTGTCAATAAGTATTATTATTGTTACTTTTAAGGTTGTGGAGCATTTAAACTGCATTACGGGCATCACTTCACAAAGCATCTTAGAATTTTCGTATGCGGTACTGAAACACGTCCTTGGCAGCACCACGCCAAAGCAGCAGCGGAGGAAGTAAAGCTCCAAAAAATGGAACCCATCCATCCATCATCTGCGACACCGCGCAGGGCACCCCAAACAGTAGGCTTGTTCTTCTGATTCTGAGCACGGCGTGTTCTGTAACTTGTTGTGTGCTGTTTTAATTAGAGAAGCTCGTTATTTTAGGCTGTGCTCTAGCGCTGGGAAGGTAACAGACAAAGCAGTGCTTATGTTTTCCAGCGCCAAAAGCTTTATTAGTAGAGCTGCGTCGTTTAGGTTGTGATTATGTTTTCCTTGAAGAAACAGAAAACTTATTCTAAGAGCGTTGTTTTGAAAAGGCCTCAACGTGAGCGTTACTCTGCTGGGAAGCCCCAGCCCAGCCCTTACAGACAGGGCTGCCGTTTGTGTTTGCTGCTGTTTTAAAACCGAATTCTTTCTGCCAGGCTGCTTGTTAAGGTTCCTCTTTGCCAGCGCTCCGAAGCCTGGTTGCTCTTACCTCCATCGAGCCAGCCAGCATTGTGGCAAGAACAAAATCCCCCCCATTTTGTCCTGGCAGCAGGGGCCTGTTCAGCACGGTTGTCTAAGCACTAAGGGGTGCTCAGGTTCCAGCTGAAAGCACTCGGGCTGTAATCGTGTTTTATTGGGACGTTTTTCCGTGTGCCCCTGTTCAGGACCAAGCTCCAGACAGTGTTAGAAATAGCTGATAGCACAGCGAGCAGTGTCAAGCCCTCATGGCAAAAACAAGTGCTGATACGACTTAAAAAATACTTTATTTCAAGCTGCAGTGACCAAACAGACCTTCAGGGTTTTTCCACGTTATTCCCTGCATTGGAAACTTTCCTTTCCTAACCCCCACGCTCTGTTAGGCTGTACCAGAGCCCTCCCCACAGCGCTGGCAGTTTGAACCTTGACAATAACTTATATACATCTCTCTAACCCCCCAAACACCACTTTAGCATCTATTTAACAGCTGATTATTATTATTATTTTTTTAATTCAGTTCAGCTCCGTGATAGAACTTTACATATTGCTTTTCTATATACTACTCCTCATAACGGTATTTTAAATAAAGTGTCTTGTGGATTTTTGGTATTGTAAACATTTCGTACTGGTTAACCTTACGAGACAGCTTGATTTGAGTTTCTCCAACAAGCAGCAGGTGCCACAGCTGCCAGGGCGAGCTCTTGCCGTGGTTACTTGTTGTAGAATTGGGACGAGACCCAGGCAAGGCCCCATTTCAGGTTAGTTAACATGAACTTTAGGGCTTTTGTCCATTGCTCCTCGGAGTTAAACTGCGTTTTAATAGAGTAGGAGCCGCCGCTGCCGCCTGTATCCTCAATCTTGCCTTTCTCCACGTCCATCCTGCATCACACAAAGTTGATTAGCACATTAGTACAGCAAGCATTTAATTTCAAGGGGATGTTAAGCACCAAACTTTCAATCGGATGCTCAGAAACTTCTACCTAAGAATACTTTAAAAGAAATCTAGCAAGCCGTGGAGTTTTGCCTGAGGAACTAGCTTTAAATCCCAGTGGAATAAAAACAAGTGCGGTAATCCTGCACCCTGCAGAGCTCCCGATGATCCCCAAAAGCCAGGGCAGGAACAGCAAGCGGGGCTGTGGGCTAGGCCCAGGCAGGACAGGGGGTAACAGCAGCACTCACCTGTAAGGCAAACAAAACCGAGTTTCGCCCTTTTCCACTTCCTCCTTAAACTGCTGCACGCAGTCCAAGAAAGCCACCATGGCGTGATCAAATTTATTGTCCCAGAAGAACCTCAGGCCTCCAGAGCAGTACAAGGGGAGCTCCTGCAAAAGAGATTAGCTTCAGGCACCCCGAGCATTCCCCTTTAGACGCTGCCAACGCAGATCTTTAGCCTGGCTGAGACTTCCAATTTGTCACAGGATGCTTAAAAAGCTTTGTGGCGTGTAATAGGTGGTGCTGGTTTTGTGCTGAGTGCCTGCTGCATGAGTGCTGCTGGCTAGCAGGAGAAAACTCAGGTTCCTGATCACCTACGGCCTTCCTAAATCGTGTTAATTTCCTTGGGCCAGTTGCTCTGTGTAATCTGAGAGCTCCTGGATGGCAACGAGTGGACGTGGAGTGAGATCCTGGCGGAGAAACCCAGGCAGCCATTTCCCTGGGGCATAAATCCCCAGAGGTGCGCTCTCAGAAGCAGAGTCTCGGTCTTGGGCGCCTTTCAGCAGGGATCTGGGCTGCACGAGCTCGTTTTTCTCCAGCTCGTGCAGGACCTTACCTTCGATTTGTCCGTGAGGGACTCCAAGTAGGAGTGGTTGCCGTACGGTACGAGGCGGTACCTGAAAGGAGACGGGGCAGAGGCGGGTGAGCCTTCAGCTCCTTTCTCTGGGACGGAAGGGAAACGCGGATTTTATTGCGCCTACCTTTGAAACTTCAGCCCCATTTTGTTAGCGAGGGCGTGCAGCAGCAGCACCGTCTGCCCCCAGGCCGCGTTGATCTCGTTCCATTCCACGGGGACGCTGGGGAGGCGGCCAAGTCGGAAGTTATTGATCGTGCCAAACTGACCGCTGTGCCTGCGACAGGAGGGCTTATAAAGGAGCAGCCGGGCGGGAGCAGCCGGCAGCACGCCAAGCAAATGGCGCCGCCTGGGAACGCGCAACGGAGGCTCGGGGCCCCGCTTGAAAAACGGGCAGAAAACACTGAATTGTTCCGCTTTTCGTGAAGGAATCCGAAGCGCCGCCGCCGCCTGCCTTACCAGATGTGGAAGGTGGCGTTGAAGACGTTGGTTTTCTTCAGCTTGTCCAGCTGGATCTGGGCGTAACGCATCTGGTTGTCCACGCTTTTCAGCTCGTCGTCCAGCTCCAGCTGCTGCCTCTTGAACTCGCAGTATTCCTTCTGGTACCTCCGAAGGAAACCAAGCACCGCTGGGTACGAGGCTTACAGGAAAAGAGAAGCGCTCACGTGCTATAATACAGTTGCTTGGTTGTTTTTTTTTGGCAAGGAATTAGCAGCTTGGTTTGGGGCATTAATTCCAGGTCCCTCCCCTTTTTAATCTCATCAATTATCACTGATTATCAATCTCATCTACCCAAAATCCACACCGCGTAATGGATTTCACTCACTGAGCTTCTTCCTGCTCCAGCCGCTCCGCCTCCGCCCTGACCCTCTCGAAGTCCTCGGCCACGATCTTGCGGTTCTTCTCCACGTCCTCCAGCTCCTGAATCAGCTGCTCTTCCTCCAGCGCCAGCTCCTTCAGCTCCGTTTGCAGCTTCTCCTTATCGTCCTCGTTCATTTGCTCCAGGATCTCCAGGCACCTCCTGCAGAGCAGCAGCAGCATCACCGCCACGGCCCCGGCCCTGCGCCCCGCCAAAAACCACTCTGCCTGTGCCGAGGGTTAATCCTCGTTACGTTTTTACTTTGGCTCCACGCTGTGAGCCAGGAGAGCAGATGTAACAGCAAAAAGGAACGAGATGGGGAGCCAAAATCTTTTACAAGACGGCGAGCAAAGATTTTTTACTACCGCAGCCGGCGCCTCCCTTCGCGCCCTCGCCCTCCCAGGGCCCCAGCTCGGTGCCCGCCGTCCCCAAGTCCCCGGGCACGAACCCACGGCCAGCAGGCTGCTCACTTGTAGTTCTGGCACTCGTTCTCGGTGATGTTGAGCTGCGTGTCCAGCTGGTCCAGCAGCGTGTCCGTGCACTCCTCGCACAGGGGGTGATCCACGTCCGTCTGCCCCGACATGATGTCGAAGAGGTCGCCGGTCACCTGCGGAGAAATTCCATCCCCCCCCGTGAGCTCCTGACAGCCGGGCGCGCCTCTTCCCTTCCCAAAAACATTTCTGCAAGCCACATCTTGATTTTAAACCACCTTTTTTAAAACTATTTGCGAGAAAAACATCTCAAAGGCTGTCACGGAAGAAATTTCACCTTGTGGTGACGAGGACCCGAATTTTGATGAGGACCAGAGGTTGCCCCCCCGCGCACCACTTGCCTTCAGCCTCCTGCTGAGGTTTTCCATCGTGCCGCCGTCCGACGCCTCTCCGATGAGCGTGAAGCTGTTGGCGCTCTCCGTCGACATCATTCTGGGGACGAATTTCACCGGGAAGCGAGCGCCGGGGGTGGGGGTGAAGGAGGCTCGGGGGAACCGGGCGCGACCGGGATGTGGGAGTCGGGGGAGAACGCCCCCAATTTTTTGGGGGAAGGAAGGGGGCAGCGTTTTGGTGCTTGGCCAAAGCGCACAACCAATTAACGGTGCCCTAAATACACTGAGGGGGGCAAAACCGGGGGAAATGGGGGCAAAACCGGGGGCACCCCGTGAGGGGCAGTGCCCGAGGCTCCTCCCCACCCCCCCCAAAGCCCCGGTGCCCGGTTTGGGGGCTCCCCACCGTACCTGGCAGGCGGGATGAACCTTCTGGACACGCCGTCCTGCCGGCTCTCTGCGAAGCCTTCCTACAGGGGTTAAGGAGGAGCAGGCGGCGCCGTTACCGGGGCCCGGCGGCTCCCCCCTCCCGGTCCTCCCGGTGCCCCCTCCCCGTACCTCGCTCAGGGCGCTGCTCTCCTCCTCCTGCGCATCCCCGGGCCGGGCGGTGAGCAGCGGGGCTGTGGGGGCGAGGAGCCGTCAGCGGCCGAGACCCGGCCCCGGTCCCGGTCCCGGTCCCGTTCCGCGCCCCCCACCACCCCCCCGTTGCCGGTACCGGTGAGCTCCTGGATGGTGAGGCGGTCGAGGATCTTGAAGGAGGTGTCGAGCTTCAGCGGCTGGCTGCAGCGCTGGCACACGAAGCTCACCTGCGTGGTGCAGCCGCCACCGCCGGCCCGCCCGCCCTCCATGCTGCCACCACCGGGCTCCCTTCACCGCCGCGCTCCCACCGCCGCCGCCGCCATTACTCCCGCCGCCGGAAGTCAAGCCCTCCACTTCCGCCCCTCTCCTGTTCCACTTCCGCCCTTCTCTCCTTCCACTTCCGCCCTTCTCCCCTTCCACTTCCGCCCTCAACCCCCCCAGTCCTCCCCGCCAGGTCCTGGCAGCTACATAACCCCCCACCCCCCCCTCTTCCTACACACCCCCTAATTTCCCTCCCTCCCTCCTCTCTACCAGGACCCTCCTCATCGCTCACGTGGGCAGAGATCCAACCTCCCATTGGCTGCCTCTCCGCGCCGAGCTCACTTCCGGCGGCGGCGGCGGTGGCGGCGGCGGCGGTGGCGGCGGCGCTGCGGTAGCCGGCGGCGGCGGCGGCAGAGCGCGGCCCCGCGGCGCAGCGAGACCCGGAGCAGGCCCCGCCGCCATGGCCTCGTTGCTCAAGGTGGACCCGGAGGTGAAGCTCAAGGTGCGCTCCGCCGCCAGCAACTCATCGTTAAGGGCCCGCCGGGGCCGCCGGGCCTAGCCCCGAGGCCCGGGCCGGCGCGATCCGCGCCGGCCCGGGCCTCGGGGCTAGGCCCGGCGGCCCCGGCGGGCCCGAGGCCTGTGTGGATGCTCCCTTGAAGGGCTCCGGTTGGGTTAAAGTGCACCCAAGGGGGGTGTTTTTCCCTCCTCGGTTCCCCTCCGGGTTGTTCTGAGCGCTGCGGAGCTCGGCCCGTGGGGGTAGCGGAGGGGTTGGGTGATTTGAGCCCCGTCTCGCCCCGCGTGGGGGCCTCCGCGGTGAGGCCCTGCTTAAAATAGGGAGGGGATAAGCGAGGTGCAGGGTGAGGGTGGCGTGGTTGCCTCGTGAGGGGAAGGAGAGGTGGGAGGTTGAGGCTGCCCGCTCCTAAAAGCGAGGGGAAGCGCAAGGTGCAGGCGAAGAGGGGGGTGACTGCTCAGAAAAGCAAGGAGGAGCCCAGGATGCAGGCTGAGGGGGGAGTAGCTGCTCAGAAAAGCAAGGAGAGGGGAAGGGTTCAGGCTGAGGGGTGGTCTGTCAGCAAATAAAGGCGAGGAAGGATGCAAGGTTTAGGTTGAGGGAGGTGTAGCTGCTCCTAAAAGCAAGGAGAAGCCCAGGATTCAGGCTGAGAGCGGGCTGCCTGATCAGAAAAGCAAGGCGAGATGCAAGGTTTAAGCGGACTACATGTGCCTAAAAGCAAGTTGAAGCCCAGGATTCAGGCTGAGGGTGGTGTACCTGCCTTGGAAAGACAAGGAGAATTGGAAGATTCAGGCTGTGAGCGGTCTGCCTGTTTCTAAAAGCAAGGAGAAGTGCAGCGTTCAGGCTGAGGGTGGTTCATCAGCTCCTAAAAGCAAGGGGAAGCCCAGGGCTCAGGCTGAGGGTGCTCTCTGCTGCTGCACAGAGCAGGGCTGGGCTGATACCAAGCTGTACCTTCATCTCATCACGCCCATGGGATTCCCCAGCTTGGCCCCACTCATAAAAGCGAGGAGAGACACACGGTTCAGGCTGAGGATGATCACGCAGAGCAGCTCTCGGCTTACATCAAGCCCTCATTTTCTTTCTTTTCCTTTCGGGAGCGATTCCTTACCGCTGCTTTGTCTCTTCCGCAGGTCGATTCCTTCAGGGAGCGGATCACAAGCGAGGTGAGCATCCCCCTGCCTGGGTTGTGACGGAGCAAAGGGGTTGTCTGGGCGCATCTTCCCAACGCGCTCTGCTGTGATTTGAGTCCCTTCTGTAACCGTAGCAGTGCTCAGGGCTTCAGTCAGAGACTGAAGCAAGGTTTTACAGCCCGGTGGCTCTCCCGACGTCTTTCCCCTTTTGGCTGTGTGTGAGGCCTCTTGGCAGAACTCCTCCTCTTCTGTTTCCTGCCTCGGGGCAGCCCGTTTCCCCGGTGTTCTTGTCTGCTCGTGGTAGTTTCACCTCACCGTCTGTTCTTTCTCTCTCAGGCTGAAGATCTGGTGGCAAACTTTTTCCCAAAGAAGCTGTTAGAACTCGATGGGTTCCTCAAAGTAAGATCCACGTTGTCTTCTGCCCTGCTTTTTGTTTTTGTTTAGCCTGCTGAAAAGCGAGGTGACGGGGACAGGCCTTTCCCCTGCACTTCCTTGTGTGTTTCCCCCCATCACAAAGAAACGCAGCAGTGGCTCAGCTGCCGGCATGCACTGGAGCTCTGTTAGCTCTAGAGGGGGTGCTTCCTTCTCCAGCTCTCTTTGTGTGATCAGCACGCTCACCCTTCCTACATATTCAGCGGCTCTGGGCTATCCTTCGTGATGCTGCGGGGCTCCAGTGCGTGCGCAGACAATGGCCTTGATCCTAATCTAGAGCTGGCGCTCTGCTCTGGGCCGGAGGGAGGCCTCTCCACGGGCCCATTGTCAGATATTTTCCTCATTCATTCTTATTTTGTGGTCGGCTCAGTGAGAGATCTGCAAGTTTGCGTTGCCTCATTGCGCCTGGTGGGCCAGAAGCTGTGAACTCCTCATTAAACACCGATCCTGCCTTGTTTTCCAGGAGCCCATCCTGAATATTCATGATCTCACCCAGATCCATTCGGACATGAACCTCCCAGTGCCTGACCCGATTCTTCTCACCAACAGCCACGACGGACTGGACGGGGTAAGGTTTCTCTCTTGGCTGAGATCCCCGCTGCTGATAATTAAAACTGCATGGCCCGCTCTGCGTGGGGTTGGGGTGTTCTTGTTTAACAGCACGCCGTGGCTCTCCCAAAGGACTTGTAGAAATCGGGCTCTGGAGCCTGGAGCCGTTGTTTTTAAAGGAGGGTGCTTCGAATCCAGGAGCCCAGCAGGGATGCTGATGTTTTCCTCATTTCCTTTGCGACGCGGTGGTAGCTGCCCGATTAGTTTGTGAGTAAAACGTTTTGTGTGTTTTAGCCAAATATGAAAAAGAGGAAGCTGGAAGACCGCGAAGAAACCTTTCAGGGTAAGAGTCCCCGAGTCTCTCTATTGCTCTTTTGCTGCACTTTAGGGCCGTGAAATCTCGGGAGCCCCCACTTCCCTGTCCTGACAGCAGCTGCTGCTCATGCAGACCTGTCCTGGAAGCTCAGGGCCTGGCCTACGGATGTTGTGTTGTAGAGGAGTCGGGTTCCAGCTCTTAGAAGCATGATTTGGATTCCTCTGATAGGCGTTAAGTAGCGCTAGCTGGAGCTTGGCTGACGGGCAGCTGGCCTCCCCGTGGCTCTGTGCTAGAAGCTTCCCTCACCTGGAGGCAGGCGCCAGGCTTTGGATTAAGCCGAGGCAGCAACACCTCGTACACGTGCACCAGGAAAATCCTCCGTGCCTAGCCTCAGCAGCCCGCAGCTCTCCAGCCCTTATCTAAGCTCTGTGTTTCCTCTCTTCCTCCTTCTGTGGTAATCGCTGCTGTCCCGTGCCCGATTTCCCCTTCCCCACAGGTTTATTCTAGGGGGGCTCAGGCCTTTACGGGAGGCAAAAAGCTCGGGTGGACCCCTCAGGGTCTGATCTCCTGGTGCAGGAGCTGCTCCTCTCTCCGTGCTCCCGCCTGGGGCTGACGGGGAGCCGTTTGTCTCCTCCGCCCCCCGTAGGTACCAAAGTGTTTGTGATGCCCAACGGGATGCTGAAGAGCAACCAGCAGCTGGTGGACATCATCGAGAAAGTGAAACCGGAGATCAGGCTGCTCATCGAGAAGTGTAACACGGTGGGTGCGGGCTGCAGCGCTGCGCTGGGGCGGCGGGGACGCCAGAGGGCTTCTGATCCTAGCGAGGCAAAGCCTCTCAGAGCAGCGGGAGCAGCGCCCTCTGTCTCTGTCAATGAGGAAATTCAGGATTCATGCCACGTTCTAGAGGTGGCTGGGAGGTAGGTGTAGGGAAATGCTCTTTTCCTGAGCCCCCGGGGAGCTCCACAGCACACCTCGTGGAGGAGGAGGGTGTCTGTTGTGGAGGCTCCTTCCCCGGGGCCTTTCTTCACCCTCCTTTTGCACGTTCAGATGCCCACTGCGAGCTGCTTTGGCACAGCCAGGAGAGCTTCTCGTGAGAAGCTGTTCTTGTGCTGGCTTGTGGGGCATCCCAGCCACGTGGGAAACAATTTTCTCAGAAGTGTCGTGAGCGTGAGGGGCCTGTAGGGGTTCATCACGAGCTGCAGGGCCTTAGGGGGCTTGGGAGGTCCCTGTGAAGATCCTGGCGTTGATCTCTTTTGTGATCTCTCCACTGCAGGTCAAAATGTGGGTGCAGCTTCTCATCCCCAGGATAGAAGATGGAAACAACTTTGGTGTTTCTATTCAGGTGAGGCAGCCCTGGCCGCAAGCCCTGCTGCAGCAGGGAGCTGTGCTCCAGGAACGTGGGTTTGGGGTTCCCTCTGAGTCATTTGATGGTTTCTGGCTGCAATCATGGGGCTGGTTTAGGTTTTAAAACCCCAATCTGAGCTTGACGTGAAACTCCCAAGACAGGTTGCTTTCAGAGCCCTGAAGGCCAGTTGCAGTCTCGTGATAAGGCTTCTTTGTTCCTCCCTTGCAGGAGGAAACAGTTGCTGAGCTTCGAACCGTGGAGAGTGAGGCAGCATCCTACCTGGACCAGATTTCTAGGTATGAAAGAGCCGAGCTTTTTGGGAAGTCCTCTTGGGAAAAGCAGCCTGCGTGGGGAAGATGCCCCAACTTTTCTAGGGCAGGCTGGGCCGGGAAAAAAAAAAATCTCGGTGCTCTTTGTCTGACCTTCAGTCTCTCTGTTTTCCTACCAGATATTATATCACAAGAGCAAAGTTGGTTTCCAAAATAGCTAAGTACCCTCACGTGGTAAGTAGACGGGGACGCGGAGCTCCGCGCGTTACCTGCCGCTGCTTTTTGGGACTCCTGGGGCCGCTCGTCCCTGTCCTGGAGAGGAGGGTCTCCTGTGGGAAACGGGGGGCTGGACGAGGATGGGAAATGTCTGCGTTAGAGAAGTGGGGGGGGTTCCTTTGTAAAAAAGCAGGAGCTTGGCGTGGTGTGCGGGGGGCACGCTGACCTCGGGCCGCTCAGCCGCGCGTCTGTCTGCTCTCTGCAGGAGGATTACCGCCGCACCGTGACGGAGATCGACGAGAAGGAGTACATTAGTCTGCGCCTGATCATTTCAGAGCTGAGGAATCAATATGTAAGTGGAAAGCCAGAGCTCCCCCTGGCTTCCTGCATGGCAATGTAGGGAGCCTTTTTGATCCTTTTGCTGCTTTCCCCTTTCCCTGTGATTACGCCCGGTCTGATTTGGCTCTGAGAAGAGCTCAGCATTTGCTGCCTCCCCACCACCTTGCAGAGACACAGGGGTGTTTCCAGCTGAGCGCTCACAGGAGTCTAGCACAAAATATTCCTTCCACTCCTGTGGGAACCTGCGATCCTAAAGTCTGCAGGCAGTACAAACCCTTCCTAGACTCTCTTTTTGATGTCAGATACGTGATTTTTGTGTTAGATGTGTGAAGCAGGGGCCGAGAGCAGTGCCAGGGTGAGCTGTGCTGCTCTTCTGATCAGTGCTTGTTGTGAAAGCAGAATGCTAAAGGACTCTCCCCCTTCTTTTCTGAGTTGTGTTCTCCCTTTTCGCAGGTCACTTTGCATGACATGATCCTTAAAAACATTGAGAAGATCAAGAGGCCTCGGAGCAGCAATGCTGAGACCCTCTATTAAGTGTCAACGTTTGAACTTGAGAACTGTTCAGTCAACTAAAGACCGTCATTGCCTTGGTTTGTTACGTGACTATCGAGATGGGAAACTGGCTGGAAATAGTATTGCATTCTTAGTTAAAATCTAAAGAAATTCTCGCCTAGTTTTGTGATTGGTTTTATTCAGGTCTCAGGAGCTCTCCCTCCCTCTAGTAACTGGTAACGAAACGGCCTTGCTGCTTTGGGATGCCCTTGAGGCTACTGCAGAGTGAGAGCACCAGCCAGGCAGGATCATTCCTTCATGCCTTTCTTCCTACCTTAGTAGGAACTCCAGTAGAGACCAAGCCCGTGTCCTGTCCTGTTTTTGGCTGGAGGCTTCCCTGGGGTCTCTGGGAGCGGGGCAGACCAGCGCGAGCCCCAGCCCGGGTGGCGGTGCGGTGGCTGGAAGCCAGCTCTCGTCCCTGCTGGCTGCAGCTCAGCCCCTCTGCCAACGCTCTGCACTGACTTAATTGCAAGGACAGGGGACCCTGCCCCTTCTGGGCTGGTGGCCGCAGCCACGCTCCAGCCCCACCGCGAGGTCTGCAGTCATTTCCTGGCGTTTTTCTGACCGGGCAGAGCCTGCCTCGTCCGCCTCTGCCTCGTCAGATCTGCTCAGGTGAGTGCAGAGCTCGAGGTGGTGCCTGTCACACTGGGGCTGGTCGCTGCACTGGCTGGTTGCGAGCTCAGGCGGCTTCTGCTGCTGTTGGCAGCTGGCCTGGAGCCACATCCGTGGCTAAAACCAACGCTAACTCCACACGTGTCCTGGTGTCCCTTCAGCACGAGCTGTTTTTTGCCCAGGCTGAGAGAAGGGAGGGCCCGGAGCTCTGATACCAAACCCACGGCAGTCTCCACGCGTGGTCAGACTGCGCCCCGCTGTCTCCTGGCAGTGCTTCCCCTGGAGCAGGCCAGCCCCGACGGCCGGTGCTTGGGGTGAGGGTGGCCGATTGCCACCCGGTGCCGCTGCAAACCTTTTAGTCTTTCCCCTGCAAAAGGGCACCCTCGCGTGCCCGGCGTCTCTTAAGCCACTGGAACGTTTCATGGTCCATTACAAACCCCGTTGGAAATGACTGGTTGTGTTGCGTCAAGTTTTTGTGTGTGGGAAGTGGTCCCATAACGCTGCAGGCTCCAAAAGTTTCTTATTTATAGTATTTCTACTTCAGTCCCGCATTCAGGGAATGTTTAAATCATTTGTTTCTGGAACCTCGCTGTTTCCTGGGTCTCACTGTTCCACCCGTATATTCTTATTGTGCAGTAGCCTTACTAGTTGTGTTAACTTCAGTGTAACAACAGTGACAAATGGAATGAACTTTCTCCCCTTCTTTTTTTTTTCTCTCTTTTTTTTTTTTTTTAAACTTGTTTTTGTTTCCTCTGCTTCCACCTCTAAGAGCCATGTTGTCTCTTGCTGGTTTCCCAGGGATTTGCCCAGAGTGTGGGGGGCCGCGGGCCCTTTCTATAGACTCTTCTGTTGTTGTTTGTAGTAAGTCAACTCTTAGTCTTCCCACTAATAAATATTCAGTAACAAACCAACTGCGTTCTTGCTGCTGTCTGGGAGCAGCACTTCCCCTTGTGTTTCTTTGTATCGATTCCTTTTAATTTGTCGGGCTCTCTTTGCCAGATGAAAGTATGTAAACTTTTACCATGTCAAGAAATTAAAATAAGGTACTTTGAATTCTTTTAAGCTAGCCCCTTGTCTGTGATACCGAGCTCTTCCCCACGCTGTGCCATGTCGGTGTCTGTCCTCAGTCCTGCCTTTCTCCCATCCAATCGCTCCTTCCCTGCCCTCTCATTCCTCATTTTGACTGTTGTATGCCGCCGTGTGTTGCTCTGTAGGTCCTTCCTCTCCCTTCAGCGTGCCTTACGTTAGGCCCAGGGACCTGGAATTGATGTATTTGGTCCTGTTCTTGCCCTGCGTATCGCACTCAGGCCGCATCGGGTCACACAGACACAAGGGATTTGCATGATTTGCTCAGAGAGCTGCAGCGGGGCTGCTCCCACATCCCTGCTGCGTGGGGCAGGCACCCAAATGCCTCCCCCAGTAAATGTCACACTCACCTACAGCCAAAGGAAACTCCTCTCCCTAATCTCCCTTCTGCCAGCTGCTGGTGTCCAGCCCGTGCTGTGACCCCGAGGCTCCGTCCCTGCCCGGTTTGGGTGCCGCTAGGTGGGGCCCACGATCAGCCCGAGGAGCTGCGGGTGGCCCGGTGAGCCCTGGCCTGGTGGAAATGTTCCTGCTCCCAGCAGCAGCAGCAGCTTGTGGATGGCCCCTTCCTGCCTCGCGGTGCTTTGTGAGGTGTGGGCAAATCCCTTCTGCTCAGGGAAAGGGGAAACGGAGCTGGAAACACCGATCCCTGGGGCTGGAGGGGCTGCCGTGGGCAGGACTCAACGTGGGGCAGCAGCAGGGGGACCTCCTCACCACGGCCAGAGGGAACAAAGGGGACACGCAGGAGCCCCGTGAGGGATGGAGCACCCAGGGCTGCTGTGCTGGGTGCTGGCAGGGAGCGTGGGCCACCCGCAGGAGCAGGGGAGGGTTTCTATGGGATTTTCACCCCTCGCTGCAGAGATCTCCGCTCTGCCCTCCAGGACGCCGTCAGGGCTCTCATTCAGCTTCTGGAGACGTCGCAGCCCCTGTTTGCACTGCAGGTGAGAGCTGTGGAAGGAGAATAAAAGCACAGCGGTGGCGTGCGGGCACAAACAGTGCAGCCAGCGTGAGTAAGGGTCAAGCAATTTCCACCAGAAAGCTTCACACGAGCGCACCAAACGAGGGTGGGAGTACGCCAGGGGACGAGGTCTGGCTTGGCGTCAGCTTCGCATTCACATCAGGGGGAACTGGCAAGGGTTTTTCTCTACTGTGCTCCTTTCCCAGCTGCATGGCAGCCGCTGACTCAGAGTTTCCTTGAGCCAGAGGCCGCCTGTCTCTGCTTTTGGTTCCTATAAATTTCGGGGACTGTTTTTTTGCCACCTCCACCTTTCCGCGTGAGCGAAGCGCAGCAAGCTCGGCGCGGCCGTGTTTTGTTTTGGGAGGCGCGGGCAGCTCACCGCGTGGAAGCCCCTAAATGAACAGCCAAATAAACAGCCAAAATAAACAGCAGGAGGGAAACGCTCCGTGTTGGGTACGGGGCAGTCAGCCTGGCGAGCTGAGTCGAGGTCTGTGCACCAAACAGGTCGTAAACAAGCTGCGCTGCTGGTGGCGAGACGTGTAATTTATAAAATTCTAGGTTTGCTTTCAGCTGCCTCGGGTTTCTTCCGGAGGAAGGTGCACCAGCAGCTCCTGCGTGGCCCTTAAAGATCCCCGATGGTTTTTCGTCGCAGGTTTCGTGGCTCTGCAGGCTCAGGGAACTGCTCGGCTCCCTGAGCTCGCTGCTGCGAGGTGGGGACGGGCTCAGGGCTCTTGTGCTTGCTCTGAAACAGCGCTTCCAGAAAGCGCAGGCTGATTCTCGTCACAGACTTTTAAAAAGCCTTCAGCTTGAAAAATACAGCAGAAATAGTGTTAAATGACGTGCTGTTAGATGTGAGCCCCGTGGCAGAGGCGGCACGGGGAGCTTCGGTCGTGCCAGCTGTACCCTGCGGCCCTGTGCTGTGGGCTCGTTCGTCACGGGGACGTCAGTGCAGGTTGGGGCTTCTGTGCTTTTGTTGCCTTCCAAATACCCGGCGTGCACAGCAATAAGCGTTCCCACACTTTATTTTCAGCCTCCTGACAGGCGGGCTGCAGGGCTGAGTTGTGATTTGCGGGGCAGCGCAGGGCCTGTGGAGCTTCTCCAGTTCTCCTAAACTACGGCTGGGCTGCCCGGAAAATGACAGGCTGTAATTGCAGCGTGTGGCTCGGCTTTTTGGGGCCCTGGGATGCAAACCCAAGAGGCCAAGTCAAGAGTAAATTAGCTGTTCTTTTGAACTTCAGGGAAATGTGGACATGGTGTGTGCAGCCTCTGGGGTTTGTGCAGCACTCCCAGCTTGGTGGTACCCCTGAAATGGGGTTCTGTGCTCTAGGCTTGCACCAGAAGGGAATTCTTCTTTCAGCCCTAACCCCAAGGAACCCTCGAAGCTTTGTTGACCTCGCAGATTGGAAGACTGACGTGGAAATTGACGCTTGGGTGCTCAGTCCGGGGCTGCTCAGGCTCCTCCTGCCATCAGAGGCCGGTGGGAAGTCGGTGAGAGCAGAGTAAAGCTGAAACCTGTCGCGTTCTGCATAGCAGAGGCTCTTTTATCACCTGTCCTCTCTTCCCGTTGCCTGTGTCCATGTTTCAGAGCGATCCCTTCTCCAGCCCCATGAAAGCACTGCCGTGGCTCCGGGGGCTTTGCTGGCGCACCAGAGGCGAGTGGTGCTGACGCAGAGCGGCCGCGCTTCTCCCCTGCCTGCCCAGCTGCAGCTGAGGCTAAAGAAGGCTGCGAGCTGCCCAGGGTGGTGAGGATAATGGAGCGTGTCCTAAAGCCGCGGGGCTCTCTGCCTGCCAGCGTGGTATCTGGTGTAAGCGAGGCCGAGCCCAAGGCAAGGCGCGAGGCCGAGCTGCGGGCTGGAGGAGGGCCCCGTCTCCCACCAGGAAACTCTGACAGAGGAGGAGGAGGAGGAGGAGGACGGGAAGGCTCGGGTGAGGCGAGGTGAGGCTGGCAGCTGGAGTGGAAACGTTGGGTCGAATCTCTCCAGCTTTGGTGCTCTTGGATTCCTCGTGCTTCTCGGCACCAGCTCGGGGGCAGGCAGGGATTGTGGCGCGTCTCGTCTGCCCCCGGTGCTGCTCGGCCGAGGGCTGTCGGTGATGCTCCGGGAGCACCAACGGCTGAGGGCGGCTCTCGCGAAATTCGGGAGGCTCTCCTGGAGGAACAAGGTCGGCCTTGTCCTCGGGGGAACTCCTCCGAAGCTGCACCTCGGTTTCTGTTTGAATCTGAGGCAGAGGCAAAAGCTGCTTGATGTCGTTTCAGTGGAATTCGGGGGGATTCGTTAGTTCAGGGCTGCTCAGAGGTGCAAACTAAGGGCTGGTTGTTCGCAGCGCCTTGGGACCTGAATCTCGTCCTGAACTCCATCTCTCCGTGCCTGCCAAAGTTTTCCTGCTACTACACAGATGGATGTGTTCTCAGCAGAGGCTTCCACGTGGAAGATTTTTAAAAAGTAAAACAAAAAGCACCTCCAAGCTCGAAATGGTGCTGCCAGGGGGAACGTTTACAAGGAAGCAGCCTGGTAAACATGGAAATTCGGTGAGCTGCAAAGTGAAATTTGCAGGGTGGCAACAATTCGCAGCCTGTGAGAGGCTCGCAGTGGTCCCAGCCACCTCGGGCTGACTGCAGGATCCTCGCTTTTCCAAGCAGCCTCAGGGAGCTGGGCTGGACCGAAAAAGTAACGGAATGATGTGAAGCTGAGGTCTGAGTCACTGACCCCGCATCTCCACTGGTTCTTTCAGGGCACCGCTCCTGGAGGAACTCAGAGCAGGCTGCAGCTGAGTGAGGTCTGCCCTTTCTGGTCACAACGAATTTCAGATCTCCTCCCCTCGCCTCTCCCAGCCTTTTGTGCTCTCCGTGCTAACCCATCCAGTGCAGCGGTAAACTGACAGAGGCAGCAAGTTAGAAACCCTGCTCGGGAAGAGCCTGAGGACCAGCAGCAGGCATGCACATGAAAACCGCGCTCATCCTCCTCGTCCTGGCTTTTGCCACCATCTTCGCCCTGGTCTGCGTGCTGCTGACCAGGGGACGGGGTCCCGGCACCTGCCAGCACCAGCCCCCGGAGCCCGAGGTCCCGGAGGACGGCCGCAGCCTGGTGTTTGCCGATCTGACACCCGAGGAGCTGGCGCAGGTGGTGCGGTACCTGCAGGGCAGCCTCGGGGTGCTGCTGGTGGACGCCTCGCACGCCAAACCCTCCGACAACTGCATCGCCTCCGTGGACGTGCAGCTCCCTGCCAAGGCGGAGGTGCTGCAGTTCCTGGATGCAGGGGGGGCTCGCCCACCCCGGGAGGCGCTGGCCGTGCTCTATTTTGGCAACCAGGAGGACCCCAACGTCACCGAGTATGTGGTGGGGCCTCTGCCGGTGCCGACGTATCACCGGGACGTCACGGTGCAGAAGTATGGGGGGAAGGTGCCGTACCACCGCAGGCCGACGCTGGCTGTCGAGTACGAGCAGATTGCAGGATTTTTTAAGAGCCGGGTGTTCCCCGCGGCTCCGTCCTTCATGCGTCAGGTGATGGAGTACGACGGCACCAGCCTGGCAGCGGTGACTGCTGCTCCCCGTGGCTTCCAGTCTGGAGATCGGGCCACCTGGTACGTCTTGTTCCAGAACGTGAGCGGCTTCTTCCTGCACCCCGTGGGGCTGGAGGTGCTGGTGGACCACGGCAGCCTGGACATGGGCCAGTGGGCGGTCAGCAGGGTGTTCTACAACGGGCAGTACTACAGGGACATGGCTCAGCTGGAGAGCGCCTACGTGCAGGGCCGCATCAGCGTGGAGAAGGTGAGGAAAGTGCCCCCGGACGGGGACTTCTCGTCCATGAGACCCCGAGCGCCTTGGGCTACGGCGTTCCCGCTGCAGTACGAGCCGCAGGGCCCCCGCTACAGCCTGAGGAAGAACCACGTGGCCTTCCAGGCGTGGAGCTTCGCCTTTGGCATGAGCGTGAAGACGGGCCTGCGGCTGCTGGACGTCCGCTACAAGGGGGAGAGGGTCGTGTACGAGCTGAGCGTGCAGGAGGCGCTGTCGGTGTACGGCTCCAACTGCCCCGGGGGGATGTCGACGCGCTACATGGACGGGAGCTTCGGCATCGGGCGCTACAGCTCCCCGCTGGTGCGCGGGGTCGACTGCCCCTACCTGGCGAGCTACGTGGACGTGCACTACCTGGCTCATTCCCAGGCCGTCAGGACAATCAAGAACGCCCTCTGCATCTTCGAGCAGAACCTGGGCTCCCCGCTGCGGCGCCACTTCTCCAACCTGCAGTCGCTCTACTACGGCGGGCTGGTCAACTCCGCGCTGGTCCTGCGGTCCGTCACGACCGTGGGCAACTACGATTACATTTGGGACTTCATCTTCTACCAGAACGGGGCCATCGAGGCCAAAGTCCAGGCCACGGGGTACACGAGCTCGTCCTTTTTCCACGGGGATGGTCTGCGGTACGGCAATAGGGTCGGGGAGCACACGCTGGGGACGATTCACACCCATTCGGTCAACTACAAGGTGGATTTGGATGTGGGAGGTAGGTCCGGGTCTTCCTCGAACTCCTGCTGTTAATGTGGTAAACCCCAGAGTTTTTTGGGGATTGCCTCCTGGTCCGTGGAGTCCCTCCTCGCTGACATCTGATCTCTGCTTTTTCGCTCTCCCAACCTCTTACTTCATCCCCAAATTATTTTTCTATGTGTTCAGCAGTCTGTCCAGGTCATGGAGTTGGAGGCAGAGCGAGTTGTCTGGGAGCTCTGTGTTCAGCCCCGGGGAAAGGCATGGAAAGGCAGCGGCTGCCAAGCGTTTGAGTTTCCTTGAGGCCTCCCGTCTGGCACGGGGTGTGTTGCCATAAGCGTGGCCAGACAGACGGGGCAGACGCGGCGCTGTCTGCAGGAGCAGAGGTGTGAGCCGCTCCTGCGACGCCTGGCGCTGCTTTGGGACTTCACTTACAGCTCGGAAAAGTCCCGTCCGTGCCTCCTCTTCCCGGCATGCGGCTGGGTGGCAGCACCGCGGGGCTGACCTCTGGCAGCTCGGTCCCTGCCTCCCTTTTGAGGAAACCCTCGGCTGGATCCCGAGCCTCGAGCTGCGGAGCTGTTGTAGAGAGAGGGAGAAATCCCCGCTCCTCCGTGCGGGCAGGGCTTTTTGGCAGCAGGTCCCTGCAGGAGCAGCTCTCTGCTGCAGCCGAGGGCGAAACGGCCATGCTGGGATGCGTGGGCTGCATGCACGGGGTTTATTTCCCCTCTGGGACTGATCCAGAACCCGCAGCTCAGGATGATGCAGGGGCAGCACCGGGCGCAGCAGGCGCCGACTGGCGGCGTTGGGTGTCTGTCACCAAAATCTGCTGCTGTGAAAGGTGGGGGAGAAAATCTGCAAGACCACCGGCGGGTTGGGGGCTCCGTCTGTGCCCGCTGGAGGAGAAATTTGGCTGCTCTCAGCCCTGCTGGGGCTGGAGCTGCGGGTGACACCGGGTCAGGAGTGGCACGCGTCCTCTGCGTGGAGCGGGGTTGTGCCCCCCTGTCCCGGGGATTTGTGTGGCCTTGAGAAATGCTGTGGCTGTCATCCGTGGCCGAAAGCAGGGCTGACACCGGTGCCCTTCCTGTAAACAAGGCTGGCAAACGTGCTAAAAGAGAGCTCCTGTGTGGTGGCAAGGTCCAAAACTGTGTCCCTGCTGTGTCCCTGCTTTTCCCCGCTTTGTTTACAGACCCAGAGCCCTGGCTGGAAAGCTCTGGAGAATTGTGTCAGCCCCAGCCTTGGTCCACTTGGCGAGGGAAAGGGAGAGCTTGTCCCGAGCAGCGGGGTTAGAAGCAGCGTGTGGTGCTCGAGAGGAGCCCTCGCAACCTCAAATCCTGTAAAGGAAAACCAGAGCAGGGCACAGCACAGCAGAGCCTCTCCAGCACAGGTTCCTCGCATCCCAGGCTGCGGCTGGCGTGGGACCTGCAGGGGAAACGGGCGAGTGCTCCCTGGCTGGCAGTGAGACAAACCAGAAGCTCCTAAATTAACGCTGTGATGGAAAAATTGGTGCTGAGCTGTCGTGGTTTCAGCCCCTGCCCTGTGCCTACCAGCTGGCCGTGACGAGGGCTGTGGTGGCCGGGTGAGCTGTCCTCGGCTGTCCCTAATGTGGGGCTGCCCTCGTAGGAGCTGTTGGCCCCACCTTGGCTGAAGAGGCTCTGGCAAAAGAGGGGCTGTGCCCCCCGGGTGTGCGCACAGAGGGGCACAGCCTTCCCCTTCAGGCCCCTTTGTGTCCCTGCTGGCTCCTGCCCGAGGGTCCTGGTGGGGGGAGAGGGGCTGGGGGGGATGGATCAGTCCCGTGAGCCGCCGTCCTCATGAGCCCCTCTGCCTGCAGCTGGCACTGCTCGCGGTTACTGCTGGGGTTTGGCAAATGCTGCCTGATCTCACCACAGAGCTTCCTCCCATCTCAGCCCTTCTGGAGCACCAGCGCCAGAACTGGAGCAGCCGGGTCCCTTCCCTTAGGGCTGGGAAGGACTCGGAGGTGACGGGGAGAGGAGCTGTGGTGGTGTTGGGCAGCCGGGGGCTCTCCGGGAGCACCAGGCAGGGACCAGCTCACGGGGTGCCCGTGTTGCAGAAGGAGCCAACCCGGCCGAGCCAGTCCCGTGGCATTGCTGTGTTCCCCATCCCACACCCACAGCCCTCACAGCCCACCGAGCTCCTTGGTCCAGCTCGGGACGAGGCAGCAGGAGAAGTGCTGGATCTGGGCACCTTGTGCTTCCAGCAGGGTGCTGGCCCTGTGGGGTGCGTGCCGGATCCACGGAGCATCCGTGAGATGGGCCAGGGCGTCCTGGGAGGTGCACTGGGATGAGCAAACGCCCTGTAGCAGGGAAACCGCTGGGTAACCCGGGGCAGGAGTCGGGCGCCAGCTGCCCAGCTCGGTGCGCCCGGGGTGGGGAGGGAACAGGCAGAACTGGCTGGGAGCTGGGAGCTGCACGCGGAGTCGCCGGGGAGCTCCAGGTTTCCTCCCCACATCGGAAGCGACGCCTGCACGCCCACACCAAGACTGAATTAAGAGCTTGGGCTGCAGGTGAGGGACGCAGTCCGGACGCCGCAGCCGAGCCCCGCGCGCTGTCTCGACGCTTGGAGAGATGAACCCCAGGCTCCCCTATGTCCTCCTGTTCGGGGCTGCGGTGGTCATCTTCATCCTCTCCTGCATGCTGCTGAGCAGGGGGAGGCGATCGCCCGGCTGCGAATCCCAGCCCCGCAGCGCGGAGAAGACGGGGTCCCGGAGCCAGAGCCTGGTGTTTGCCGATCTGACGCCCGAGGAGCTGGCGCAGGTGGTGCGGTACCTGCAGGGCAGCCTCGGGGTGCCGCTGGTGGACGCCTCGCACGCCAAACCCTCCGACAACTGCATCGCCTCCGTGGACGTGCAGCTCCCTGCCAAGGCGGAGGTGCTGCAGTTCCTGGATGCAGGGGGGGCTCGCCCACCCCGGGAGGCACTGGCCGTGCTGTACTTTGGCAACCAGGCAAACCCCAACGTCACCGAGTACGTGGTGGGGCCTCTGCCACAGCCGACGTATCACCGGGACATCACGGTGCAGAAGTACCGGAGGAAGGTGCCGTATCACCGCAGACCGATGCTGGGCAGCGAGTACGAGCAGGTGGGAGCCTTCCTGAAGGTGGTGGCGTTCGCTGCAGCCCCCACCTTCCTGCAAGAAGTGTTTGACTACGACGGCACCAACGTGGCGTTTCAGAGCACGGCTCCTCACGGGTTCAGGTCCGGGGACCGCAAGTCGTGGTTCGTCGTGTTCCAGAACGTGAGCGGCTTCTTCCTGCACCCCGTGGGGCTGGAGGTGCTGGTGGACCACGGCAGCCTGGACGTGGGCCAGTGGGCGGTCAGCAGGGTGTTCTACAACGGGCAGTACTACAGGGACATGGCTCAGCTGGAGAGCGCCTACGTGCAGGGCCGCATCAGCGTGGAGAAGGTGAGGAAAGTGCCCCCGGACGGGGACTTCTCATCCATGAGACCCCGAGCGCCTTGGGCTACGGCGTTCCCGTTGCAGTACGAGCCGCAGGGCCCCCGCTACAGCCTGAGGAAGAACCACGTGGCCTTCCAGGCGTGGAGCTTCGCCTTTGGCATGAGCGTGAAGACGGGCCTGCGGCTGCTGGACGTCCGCTACAAGGGGGAGAGGGTCGTGTACGAGCTGAGCGTGCAGGAGGCGCTGTCGGTGTACGGCTCCAACTGCCCCGGGGGGATGTCGACGCGCTACATGGACGGGAGCTTCGGCATCGGGCGCTACAGCTCCCCGCTGGTGCGCGGGGTCGACTGCCCCTACCTGGCGAGCTACGTGGACGTGCACTACCTGGCTCATTCCCAGGCCGTCAGGACGATCAAGAACGCCCTCTGCGTCTTCGAGCAGAACCTGGGCTCCCCGCTGCGGCGCCACTTCTCCAACCTGCAGTCGCTCTACTACGGCGGGCTGGTCAACTCCGCGCTGGTCCTGCGGTCGGTCACGACCGTGGGCAACTACGATTACATTTGGGACTTCATCTTCTACCAGAACGGGGCCATCGAGGCCAAAGTCCAGGCCACGGGGTACACGAGCTCGTCCTTTTTCCACGGGGATGGTCTGCGGTACGGCAATAGGGTCGGGGAGCACACGCTGGGGACGATTCACACCCATTCGGTCAACTACAAGGTGGATTTGGATGTTGGAGGTAGGTCCGGGTTTTCCTCGAACTCCTGCTGTTAATGTGGTAAACCCCAGAGTTTTTTGGGGATTGCCTCCTGGTCCGTGGAGTCCCTCCTCGCTGACATCTGATCTCTGCTTTTTCGCTCTCCCAACCTCTTACTTCATCCCCAAATTATTTTTCTATGTGTTCAACAGTCTGTCCAGGTCATGGAGTTGGAGGCAGAGCGAGTTGTCTGGGAGCTCTGTGTTCAGCCCCGGGGAAAGGCATGGAAAGGCAGCGGCTGCCAAGCGTTTGAGTTTCCTTGAGGCCTCCCGTCTGGCACGGGGTGTGTTGCCATAAGCGTGGCCAGACAGACGGGGCAGACGCGGCGCTGTCTGCAGGAGGGGAGGTGTGAGCCGCTCCTGCGACGCCTGGCGCTGCTTTGGGACTTCACTTACAGCTCGGAAAAGTCCCGTCCGTGCCTCCTCTTCCCGGCATGCGGCTGGGTGGCAGCACCACGGGGCTGACCTCTGGCAGCTCGGTCCCTGCCTCCCTTTTGAGGAAACCCTCGGCTGGATCCCGAGCCTCGAGCTGCGGAGCTGTTGTAGAGAGAGGGAGAAATCCCCGCTCCTCCGTGCGGGCAGGGCTTTTTGGCAGCAGGTCCCTGCAGGAGCAGCTCTCTGCTGCAGCCGAGGGCGAAACGGCCATGCTGGGATGCGTGGGCTGCATGCACGGGGTTTATTTCCCCTCTGGGACTGATCCAGAACCCGCAGCTCAGGATGATGCAGGGGCAGCACCGGGCGCAGCAGGCGCCGACTGGCGGCGTTGGGTGTCTGTCACCAAAATCTGCTGCTGTGAAAGGTGGGGGAGAAAATCTGCAAGACCACCGGCGGGTTGGGGGCTCCGTCTGTGCCCGCTGGAGGAGAAATTTGGCTGCTCTCAGCCCTGCTGGGGCTGGAGCTGCGGGTGACACCGGGTCAGGAGTGGCACGCGTCCTCTGCGTGGAGCGGGGTTGTGTCCCCCCTGTCCCCGGGATTTGTGTGGCCTTGAGAAATGCTGTGGCTGTCATCCGTGGCCGAAAGCAGGGCTGACACCGGTGCCCTTCCTGTAAACAAGGCTGGCAAACGTGCTAAAAGAGAGCTCCTGTGTGGTGGCAAGGTCCAAAACTGTGTCCCTGCTGTGTCCCTGCTGTGTCCCTGCTTTTCCCCACTTTGTTTACAGACCCAGAGCCCTGGCTGGAAAGCTCTGGAGAATTGTGTCAGCCCCAGCCTTGGTCCACTTGGCGAGGGAAAGGGAGAGCTTGTCCCGAGCAGCGGGGTTAGAAGCAGCGTGTGGTGCTCGAGAGGAGCCCTTGCAACCTCAAATCCTGTAAAGGAAAACCAGAGCAGGGCACAGCACAGCAGAGCCTCTCCAGCACAGGTTCCTCGCATCCCAGGCTGCGGCTGGCGTGGGACCTGCAGGGGAAACGGGCGAGTGCTCCCTGGCTGGCAGTGAGACAAACCAGAAGCTCCTAAATTAACGCTGTGATGGAAAAATTGGTGCTGAGCTGTCGTGGTTTCAGCCCCTGCCCTGTGCCTACCAGCTGGCCGTGACGAGGGCTGTGGTGGCCGGGTGAGCTGTCCTCGGCTGTCCCTAATGTGGGGCTGCCCTCGTAGGAGCTGTTGGCCCCACCTTGGCTGAAGAGGCTCTGGCAAAAGAGGGGCTGTGCCCCCCGGGTATGCGCACAGAGGGGCACAGCCTTCCCCTTCAGGCCCCTTTGTGTCCCTGCTGGCTCCTGCCTGAGGGTCCTGGTGGGGGGAGAGGGGCTGGGGGGGATGGATCAGTGCCGTGAGCCGCCGTCCTCATGAGCCCCTCTGCCTGCAGCTGGCACTGCTCGCAGTTACTGCTGGGGTTTGGCAAATGCTGCCTGATCTCACCAGGGAGCTTCCTCCCATCTCAGCCCTTCTGGAGCACCAGCGCCAGAACTGGAGCAGCCGGGTCCCTTCCCTTAGGGCTGGGAAGGACTCGGAGGTGACGGGGAGAGGAGCTGTGGTGGTGTTGGGCAGCCGGGGGCTCTCCGTGAGCACCAGGCAGGACCAGCTCACAGGGTGCCCGTGTTGCA